>NC_087153.1:13700000-13760000 GCF_035594125.1 Scylla paramamosain
AAGGCCAGCACCCCTTCACAGCTGACACTGGAGAATGACCACAGAGCTTCCCACAGCCAGCACCACAGGCAGGCCTCCACAGCCTGCACCACAGACAGGCAACCACAGCCTGCATCACAGACAGCATCCAACAGCCTGCACCACAGACAGGCCCCCCACAGGCAACACCATAGACAGGTCCCCACTGCCAACACCACTGACAGCAACCCACAACCAGCACCACAGACAGGCCCCCCCCACAGACAACACCACAGACAGCATGACAAACAGCAACCCACAGACAGGGCCCCCACAGCCAACACCACAGACAGCATGACAGACAGCACCCCACAGCCAGCACCACAGACAAGCCCCTACAGCCAACACTACAGACAGATCATACTCTCAGTGAAACAATTCTTATGAAACTTCAATATTGAAAAAAAAAGACTACATGATCAATGTCTGAAAAATCATCAAAATTAATGTGGCTTATTTAACACTCACATATTAATCATCCACATTATTTATCTATCTTTACATAGTTATGTGCTTATTCTTATATTATTTAAGTTAATACCAACAATCTACATAAGGAGTGAAATTAGGGTCATATAATAGGGGTTCAATTCAATTTCTTTGAACCTATGATAGTTTTCCCCAAATGTTTATATATTCAAATCTAACATATTTGTATCCAATGATTACTTTCTTATCTTAACTATTTATTTCTTTGCCCTTATTAATTGGAGGATCCTACTGTATACATATACTGTATATGATACACACACTGATGTACCTAGTTCAAAAGTGAGGGCCAATGAGAGCTGTTGTGCCGACATGCTTCTGCAGAGACACACCTATAAGGTTCAATATATGAATAGGTAAGGAATTCTGAAATTTAGAAGATCCATCCATATATATAAATGTTAAAAACTTGATTACATTCCATGAGTAACAAGTCTGTGTCAGAGAGCAGCTCCATGGTAGTACTATGGTGGTCCATCACAAACTGAAGCTTTTAAAATCAGGCCACCTTTCACTATGTGTGGGTTGTTTTGCCAACCACCCCTGCTACTGAAGTCCTACCCCCTCCAGCTGCCATATAGACAACACACAGAAACTTTAATTGCAAAAAAGAAAAGCATGCCAGAGCAGTTAGTGCAAAATTGCCTAGATGGATCAGGAGTGCTTTTCCTAGAATCTAGAGCAGTGGTTCCCAACCTTTCCTAAGTTCATGCACCCTTCTGGAAGCTTTTGAGAGATTCATGTACCCTTATGCCTAGGATGATTAATTACAAAGAAATTACATGAATATTTCATGTTTCTTCTAGGTCCAAGAGACTGAAAATATATAAATAAAAGTACTACGTCTATTTTAAACAGAGAAAACAGCTACTCAGTCCTACATAATTGTTATATAGGTGCTGAACATAAAATAAAACAATATGCCACATCTTAAACCTGTGAGGCACAAGTTGTGTCCGAGTGTACTATACTAATATGATACTGTACATAAATTTGTAATATTTTATTCTCATTTTAAATTAATTTCTTAAATAATGCACAATTTTCTTCCTAAAATATATTTTCCTACTCTTAACTGGCCATGTCATGTACCCCTCCATGTACCCCATTACTTCCAAGCACTTTATGAGAACTCCATACACCCTGTGGCACACTATGCACCCAGGTTGCCTATCACTGCTGTGGAGGGATGTATCGATTACAAGCCTCTCAGCATTATGCTCACAGCCTCAGAGGTTGTTCATTGTTGTGAATTATCTGTGAAAGTTTTTATGAGTGGCTTGCCACCATATAGGATATAGTCACTAAATTGCTACATACTGCCATTCTGAATGATTTGTTACAGCTTCATCATCTAGAAATACATTATAGATAAAAATTGTAACACCTAAGACATCCTCTTGAAAATCAAGTACAAAAATTTCAGACTTACCAAAGAAACTGCCAGCATCAAAGTGATGCCCTGAGCATGGAGATGGAGTAGAGCTTGGAGCTGAAAATAAAAAACAAACTCTTTTAACTGCGCACTCACCATTTTTATCATTCTGTATTGCAAAATTAAGATAACCTATTAAGGCAAAGATTCAGCATAAGGGAAAATAATGACAAAGAAATCATGATATGTCAACTTTTACAAATTTAACTAATCTATTTCCTTTTGTGTAATTGCCAATCCACTGTTAATCCTTCAGTTCTTTCATTTCCTAAACCAAAACAATATCTAAATAAGTGTTTCTTCTCAGGAAATAAGGTCCTTCACATGTTACATTCATGTTTTAAAGAATGTAGTACACTCACTAAACCACACCCAAGACTTACTACTGTAAGGTATAGTTACCAATCTATATTTGATATTTATTTCTAGGAACTCCCATAAGGAATTGCCCAGACAAAAAGTTCCCCATTTATTCCTGTCCTTACATTCTCTAGAAGCTCTAATCCTCTCATTCTCTTTCATCTCTTCTAACACTCATATACTCTGAAATTTTGTCCTCCCATTCTCTCATAAAAAAACATAGAACACATTATTCTCTCTCTCTCTCTCTCTCTCTCTCTCTCTCTCTCTCTCTCTCTCTCTCTCTCTCTCTCTCTCTCTCTCTCAAAAAAAAAAAAGCCTTTTTAGAGGGAGAGAAAAATAATAATAAAAAAATAATAAATAAATAAAAAAATAGAGATACAACAAGCCATTTAAACTTTGTTCAAGTCCAGTATAATTTTTTTACATCCCCCCTCCCAGTGGGAGAACAGTTATGTCTCCTTCCATCTCACTAACAATGAAATATTCCTCTGGTCTGCATCAGTGCTACAGGATGTGGAGGCCAAGGCCTTGGAGCCTGGCAATGGATAGGTAGGCTTGTGTCTTTCATCATTCACCTGGCGTGCTGCCGCCTCTTCTTTCTGGCTTCAGTTGTCTTTCTTGCATTCATTCCCTTTGGAGAATTCCTTTACATAACCTGCCCACCCTCCCCATTGAAAGAAAGGTTTGTGGAGTATACAAGGACAGGAAAACAGGAAAAAGGCAAAGCCAACTTCATGACTCCTATGTACATGTATATACTTTATCAATATGATATAGAAGAAAAATTTTGATATATAAAATATTTTAAAAAATCCAAAAAAACCCACTTAGGCTGGGTTTTTTTTTTTTGGTGGGTTTTTTTAATGCCAATCCTGATATTAAAGCCCAACAACTGGTTTATCCTTGCTCCTTCATAACGAAACTATTCCCTACCTCGCACCTACTCCAATCCTGTGACCACAACAGATGCAAATCTTACGGTGTCTCACACCCTTACTATGGTCTGACCATTTTGAATTGACCGTTTAGGCACTGTCCTTTCTGGGGATCCCTTGGCCTGCAGCTCTGCCACACTTATACCAAGACACACCTCATGTCAGGTACTTCCTGCTTCAAAATTAAATAGTGTTGTACTATACATACACTGTGATGATCTAAAAAAGGCAAATTAGTGTGGTATACATTTTTTTCAGTGATACTTGCATTATTTTTTTTTTTGCAAACACCACAATACTTGGCAACGTTTCCTCCAGGCGCTGTCATGACTTCATGGGTGACTGAGTGAGGTCACGTGGTCAAAGTGACAGTGTTAATCCACGGTCACTTCCTGTCGTGCTGCCAGCCAAGATGGAAGTTACCTTTCCTGCTTGTTCTCCTCACAACAGCCAAGAAAAGAGCTTATTTATTCAGCAAGTAAGTATTTTTTGGAAGAAAAGGCTAATAGGGGATCCTTACTTGACCCCTCAGGAGTTGTTGCCCGAACAGTGAAAGCCACCAATGTGCCTTGAATTTTACCTTGATGGTGGTGTGGAAAAAAGTTGTAACTAAAGAATAAAAATATAACATCATAGTTTAAGGGAAATATCATCTAAAAGGAAACCTATCTATCCCTCTTTGCTTGGTTCCTCTTCTCTTTGTATTTGTTGTATGACTTTTGATCCTTCTTTTGCAGCCCATTTCATATGCACGCTTCTTTTCCTCTACAGCCACACTAACCCCTTCACACCACCACCACCACTATCTTTCCTTACACCACCACCTCCAGCCTGTCTCATCCCACACACTTGCTCCACACAATACACAACTGCACTTTTAAGACACTACCACTCTTCTTCCACATTTTATATTTTATATATTTTTATTTTATTATTTTATTTGGCTTTTTTTTTCTGTTTCTCTTTTCCTTTTCAGTGATTTCCTATTGGGCAGCTTTCTTTGCTGGTGTCCTCAGGTTGGTAGTATTAGGCTTTATCAGCCGGGGTTTGTAGTCTAGCTCATAATAATAATAATAATAATAATAATAATAATAATTATAATAATTATAATAATAATAATAATAAAATAACAACAACAATACCCACTCCCTGGTCTTTCATTAAAATCCACTCGTTCACAATCTCTTCCTGGTACTCTATTGTCTTCTCCCTCTTCTCCAACTCACTCACTTCCAGAACTCTCTGTCTTACCCTGTCGTTAAGCCTTAAGCTTATGTTGTCTACTCTCAACTTCCCTTTGACCAAATAATGGTCTGACAAACCACCCCAGCTCCACCCTCGCTCCCTCCTCCACAACCCTTACTCAACTTATCAAATCTGTTATGCTTGTACACAGGAACAAAAAATATCAAGTTCTGCTTTTGTAATTTTTGACTTAGAGATACCCGTCAATCACTGCCCCACTTCAAGTTTGGCTATTTCCTCCACTGCCCTGCTTCAACTATGGCTTTTCCTCCACAAGCTTTCTACCATACTAGGTCATCCACCCAATGGCTGCTCAGTGTATGAGTAGTACAGCCTTGGCCACCACATTTGATTAAATCCATATATCCATATATAGCTGCTGTAATTTACCCACATTTACACATAGCATATAAAATGTGTCTCCTTGCCACTTGCTATTACTTCTATTCATGATATTACTAAATTTTTCCTCTCTTTGCCAGTACTAACACTTCTGTGCCCCTTTCCCTTTCCCTGAGGAAAGTTAACCCATGATTTAACAAGGGCAGGGAAGGAGGCATGGTTCTACAATCTCTCAGCCTCTAAGTTAACTAGATCAACTCATCCCAATTAGCTGTTTCTAACACTAATACATTACCATGAAATCCAACCATCTGGACGCAATCCATTGCCACTTAATATCAACTACAATATTATGTACCAGAAGTGAGAAACACACACACACATGCATACATGAAAATGAAATATCTGTGTGTGTGTGTGTGTGTGTGTGTGTGTGTGTGTGTGTGTGTGTGTGTGTGTGTGTGTGTGTGTGTGTGTGTGTGTGTGTGTGTGTGTGTATTTACCTAGCTGTGTTTTACAGGAAAAGAGCTATGCTTGTGCTGTCCTGTCTCCATATCTATAAGCATCCAGCTTAACTTTAAATTCATGAATATTTGTTGCTTGTACCACTGTTTCATCTAAGCTGTTCCATATTTCTATGCTTCTATTTGGGAAACCATATTTCTTGATATCTCTTCTACTTGCTGTTTTCCTCAATTTCACTCCATGTCATCTTGTATCTCTTGAGTCCCACACAAATAAGTCTTTGTCAACTTGATCCTTACCCTTTGAAGCTCTGTATATAGCAATCAGGTCCCCTCTTTCTCTTCTCTTTTGTCATGATGGAAGCTTCAATCTCCTTAATCTTTCTTCATAGGTTAAATCTCTCAAACTTGATACCAATTTAGTTGCAGCTCTTTGGATCATTTCTATTTCCTTATTTCCTTTTTATTATGGGGTGACCAAACAGTTGTGGCATATTCCAGTTTTGGTTGAATCACATATTCCATCAACTTTTTCATCATCTCTTCATCCATGTAAGCAAATGCCCCCTTTCATCTTTCTTAATAACTAATAGGTTTCCCCAACTATTTTGTTTACATGTTTTTCGGGTGATAAATTATCACTTATTGTAATTCCCAAATCTTTTTCTTCTTTGGTTTTCTTAATTTCCACTTCTCCCATGGTGTAGGAACTTGTCAGTCTTCTTTTGCTTTTTCCTAATTCCATCACCTTGCATTTCTTTGCATTGAATTCCATTTCCCATTTCTTACTCCATTTATATATCTTATTTAGATCTTTCTGTAATATTTCACAATCCATATTGTTTTCCACTCTTTTCAATAATTTCGCATAATCTGCAAACAGACTTATATAACTGTCAATCTCATCCGCCATATCGTTGACATACACCAGAAACATTACGGGGGCTAAGACTGTTCCCTGTGGTACTCCACTTGTAACTCTACACCATTCTGATTTTTCTCCCTTTATTACTGTTCTCATTTCTCTGTCCCTCAAGAAGTCTGTAATCCAATTCAGTGTGTTGCCTTGCAAACCCCCTATATTTTTAATTTTCCATAGCAGTCTCTGGTGTGGTACCTTAAATACTTTTTTTAGGTCTAAATAAACACAGTCTGCCCAACCCTCTCTCTCTTGAAGTATATCAACTGCTCTACTATAAAAGCTCACTAAATTCGTGACACAAGATCTCCCACTTCTGAAACCAAATTGTCTGTCAGTCAATGTATGTGTTTCTTCTAAATATTCCATCCATCTGTTTTTAACTATTCTTTCCGCTATTTTTGCCACCACACTTGTTAGGGACACTGGTCTGTAATTCAGTGGATCTTCTTTATTAGCTCCTTTAAAAATGGGCACAATATTGGCTCTCTTCCAGTCTAGAGGGATTTTTCCTTCCTTAAAAAGAACATACTATGGTATTGTGTATAGTTCCTGCCAGTTGTTCACAACATTCCTTAAGTATCCAGTTGGACACTCCATCCGGTCCTTGTGTGTGTGTGTGTGTGTGTGTGTGTGTGTGTGTGTGTGTGTGTGTGTGTGTGTGTGTGTGTGTGTGTGTGTGTGTGTGTGTGTGTGTGTGTGTGTGTGTGTGTGTGTGTGTGTGTGTGTGTGTGTTTAGCATGCAAATAGAGTTGTTTCATGTGAGTTCATCAGTCCACCTACATAGGTGAGAAAACTTTATCCACTGTAGTTTACTATTAAACTCATTCACAGTTTTTATGTATTCTGTCTCTCCCTCCCACTCTTTCAGCTGTGAATGTCAAGGATAACATCTTCCAGAACAAACCCCCCTTGTTCTCACCTGTTGTTGTTGGAACAGGGGAATCAGTTGTTGGGATGTCGGAGGTAGGAGTGGTTGGAGGAACCATTGTGGTTGATGTTTCTGGAGCCTCTGTGGTAGGTATTGTTGTGGTTTCAGTGGTAGGCTCAGTGGTAGGCTCAGTGGTAGGCTCAGTGGTTGGCACAGTGGTGGTTTCCTCTGTGGTAGTTGGTGTAGTGGAAGTGGTGGTGGTTTTTGGAGAAGTGGTGGTGGTTTTTGGAGAAGTGGTGGTGGTGTTTGGAGTAGAAGTAGTGGTGGTGGTTTCTGGAGTAGAAGTGGTGGTAGAGGTGGTGGTGGTGGTGGTGGTGGTGGTGGTGTTGGTTGGAGCGGTACCTGAGAAAAATTAAGAAGTCTTATTATAACAAGACATAGTGGAAAGGTTCAACATCAAACTTACTACTAAAAAAAAAAATAAATAAATAAATAAAAAATAAAATAAAAATAAATAAATAAATAAATTAATTAATTAATTAATTAAATAAAAATAATAATAATAATGATGAAAAAATAATTATAATTCACATGAACATATTAGGAGCTTAAATTCACACTCATTTATATCAATAAATGTGTACATATACCTATACGAAAAAAAAAAAAAATAAATAAAACAAAGGAAATGTATTTCCTGTGGCAAAAAATTTGGATCTTATTAACACAAGTCAGTCAGATAAGGTTACATCAGGTAAGTCAACCAAGGCAGTAGTAAAGCCACTCATGCACCCAACTCCAGCAGCTGTGTGACTGAAGGAGAGAGGATTTCTCAAGCACACTGCCTGGTATTTTTATTTCAAATAGTACTTCTGACAAGGTGATATGTTCATGATTATGGTCCATTCATTCGAAGCTGAACCAAGCATGCTGTGTAAGCCTATACAAGTTTGTAAACTGAGACTGGCTGCTGTCATATATTTACAACTTAGTAATTTTTATCAAAACAAACAAAGAAAGGAAGACATCAGTGAATGCAAAGCCAATGAGTTAGGCAGCACCTCCACCACTCTCACAATGTCAGTGCACACCATCATCTCAGATTTTATTTTTAATCATATTACATAATAATAAATACCACTTAAACCAGGATAATGCCAACAGACTCTGAGAGGTTAACATATACCAATGAGGTGGCTGTGTGATGGCAGCACTGCCTAGCTCTCTTGTACTTGATGGCAAGGGAATGGTGCTCTGCATTCAGTGATATATTTTCCTTACTTATTTATTTCTTTTGATGAGTTTAAATATTATGATCATTACTGCCTTTTAATTAAATGCTCTAAAATGTTTTCATGGTGAGAGAGAGAGAGAGAAGAGAGAGAGAGAGAGAGAGAGAGAGAGAGGAGAGAGAGAGAGAGAGAGAGAGAGAGAGAGAGAGAGAGAGAGAGAGAGAGAGAGAGAGAGAGAGAGAGAGAGAGAGAGAGAGAGAGAGAGAGAGAGAGAGAGAGAGAGAGAAATAACATGTAAAATACATGACAGCAACTAATCAATGCTTGCTTTACAAACTTGCCAATTTATAATTTGCCTCCTGTAAAGTTGTCTCACTAGTTGGATTAACATTAACAAACAAAATCTTTCCAGAAACAATATTTCCTCCTCTCACCACCACTTTGTTGGTGGTAGAGATGCCATGTTAGGCTCCACTTCTTGTTTATATTAACCATCTTCAAATTCCATTATCATATGATCAATATGTCTATTTTAATCACTGGGCAACATTCTCTCTTTTCTCTTTCTAGTGTAAGGTCTGTCAAGTCTTACAATGATAATTTTCTAAATGGTGCCCATGAATGGCCAGAGCAACAAAAAATAGAATCTGTGAAATGTTGTGATCTGACTGCCGATGTACAAATACTTGTAATTTCTGATAGCTGGGAAGCATACTACAGCCACTCACACTTTGTACTCAGTTTTGTCTATCCAGCCACCTCAGCATGAAACACTGTATTGTGTGTGATGAGAGGCTCAGGACAGGTCTCCGCTCTACAGAAAGTGATGCACTTCACATAATTATCTAGTTGGATCAGTGTTCATAATTGTTTACAAGGTTACAAAACAAAATGTATTTTGTGAAGTAGTAATTACAACTCTAGATTGCCTATCCAAATCTGAGGAAGTTAGTTGGATCAAGTTAATGAATGGTATAGTCATGCTTCTTATTAAGAAGTTATAAGTATTAGGTTAGTAGCAGGTTACTTTCTACATGCAAAACATCAAATTGTTGCTGGGTTTTCAGGTTTGCCAAGGATAGAATATTACCAAGAGGAAAACTGAAGGCAATAGCTTTAAATTTTGCAAAAATTTTTCCTGGGACTTTTGAAACTGTTGTTATGCATTACTTTGCAGACAGTACATTTTCTATAATTTCTTTGGAAATTTGCAATCTACTTCAAGTTTCAGTGTTACTTATTTGTTGTAGTGTTATGTACATTGCTGGAAAAGTATGGGTTCAAAACAAATATTTTGATTTGAATGTGAGAGAGAGAGAGAGAGAGAGAGAGAGAGAGAGAGAGAGAGAGAGAGAGAGAGAGAGAGAGAGAGAGAGAGAGAGAGAGAGAGAGAGAGAGAGAGAGAGAGAGAGAGAGAGAGAGAGAAAGAGAGAGAGAAACTTGCCTTAGCATAACTTTTAGTAAATGTAATAGTGAGAGATATTCATACATCAGAATATTATTAAATGGCATGAATCATCTCCAGCTTCTATGATTCAAGTGCATAACAAAAGCTTCTCCAAAATCTATCCACACATCCGTCTATACCAGGTTACCCCACCTTAAGGCAAATATCCTATCATCAAGGTTGTCAAGGCCTGAATGCTAAAACAAAATATATTGTCCTTTGGTAATTAAAAATAAAACTTCGTTTGTGAGTTAGTTTGGAGGCTTATTTCATATTTTCCCTCATGCAAATTAACTTTTCATGCACATTAATTTTTAAATAGGTACGTACAATCAACTGCTGGAGACACCAGTGTAGGTTCATCTCGACACTCTTCAGTAATATTGAGATTTCTGACCCAAACACACAAAGCATTCAGACACTCCTGACAGTTTTCAATTACTGTGCAATTATCTGGAGCTTGGAATAGAGACAAAAATGTACAATATAGCAGAGGGAATGCAAATGTATATATATATATATATATATATATATATATATATATATATATATATATATATATATATATATATATATATATATATATATTACTGTGCAATTATCTGGAGCTTGGAATAGACAAAAATGTACAATATAGCAGAGGGAATGCAAATGTATGTGTGTATATATATATATATATATATATATATATATATATATATATATATATATATATATATATATATATATATATATATATATATATATATATATATATATATATATATATATATATATATATATATATATATATATATATATATATATATATATATATATATATATATATATATATATATATATATATATATATATATATATATATATATATATATATATATATATATATATATATATATATATATATATATATATATATATATATATATATATATATATATATATATATATATATATATATATATATATATATATATATATATATATATATATATATATATATATATATATATATATATATATATATATATATATATATATATATATATATATATATATATATATATATATATATATATATAATCAAGGGAGCTCTTGAACAATAAAAACATTTTACCTGAAACCTTGACTGATGGTGGCTTTTAGTTCTTTAACTTTTTTAATTACACATTATCTTTTACATTCTATATCTTTGTTAGCAATGGGTTAAATTTATACTTTATCACTCAACATCCCTAGACTTTTCCAATCTAACTGCCTCCACCAGATATGTCTTATCTATACCTATCAGCTGTGATAGCATTTCACATTTTTTTAATAATTCAGTTCTTGTTCTCACTCTTTATTATTAATTTTCAGTAAATTATATTAAATTATTTTCTTCTTTTCAATCTTTTGTCTATCAACTGCATTCTCATTTAGTTTTTAAGTTTTCTTCATTCATTCTATTCCCAGCCCTAAAAGCTGAGCCTTGGAGCACACTCCATTTTTCCTGCATCTTATTAATCTTATCATTCTTCAAGTTTGTTTGAATCAATGGTTCAATTTGCTCCCTTCCATTTACTCATTTGTTTGTTTGCTTGTTTGTTTGAATCAAATTATTATTTAGGTTCCTTTTTATTTTTTGGTATTAGGTTATTTCGTCCATGTCATTTTACCCACACCAAAAAGTCGTTTTGTCCAATGTCAATTCCTATGACTTGTTTTGTTTTAAAAAAATCTGAACACACAAATATAACTGTCTTGAAGGATGGCCCAACCACCTGGACAAGTGTGCAGCAGGTAGATGTAGCCTCCAGTTCTACCTTCTGGCAAGTCTTCTTCACAAGTTGCTGAATTAACATCTTTACATTTTAGGCTGGTGTCAAGAAGAAAGCTTTAATAAAATCATTATTGCATGATTTGTGTACTGAATAACTTGTGGGTGAACAAACTGTCATGCATCCGAATGAACTCTACAAAGGACAAAATTTTTTGTGGGCAAAATGATATGTGGGCAAAAACTATAAACTCCATTTGCTAACTCCATACTCTTACACTTACCTTGCATAAAACTATGTCAAATGAATACCTTATTCCTCAGTACATTCAGTATTACTCTCTTCTAAAATACAGTAAAACCTCCATAAACTGAACTATATGGAGTAAGGTAGCCAACAGTTTATCCAAAAGTTTGGTTTATTTGACAATGTATGTTTTTGGCTGGTTTCTATGTACATAAACATGTACATTTATTGTTATTTACAGCATATTTGTTAGCACATTATAAGCTCTAAGAAAGATATTTACAGCATATTTTATTATTGCATACTCTACACAATGCACTAACTGGTCACTTAAAGAGTTCTTAACATTATGCAACTACACACTTAGTGTTCACTTAAGAGCTCACTTAATTGTACACAATGTACTGGTTACATAAGAGCTAACATAACATTATTCACTGTACTACTAGTGTATTTTTGCTTTTCACTCAGTCTGAGTCAAAGATGTTTGCCGGTGGCTCTGGTGTGATTGGGAATGGAGTGGAGCTGTGCAGACTGGCTCAGGAGGCTGATAAAGGCTTTTGGGTTATCTGATATTTGGCTTGATATTTGGCTTATTCGGATTCGGTTTAGGGAGGTTTTACTGTAGTTTGATATCATGGTTACATTGCAGCAGACAAGTCTGGCCCCCTTATCCAAACCTAAAACCCTACTTTGCCACCAGGTCCCCAGGCCTGCACACTGGGAAAAAAATATACACAGAGAGAAAAATGAGACAATTGCATGAAACAGCAGTTTGACCAAAGTAGGCTGAGTATTTGTTCACATTTACTATTGTCTTACACTGGTGGACAAAACTATTTTTGGGCCAAGTTTCTATATGTGAATGACGCTTTTATAAATGACACTTCCATTGGAAATCACTCAATATACTCAAAACCTGTAATAGGGAAGGATATATCAATCCATATACCATGTATACCTATATACTGTATGTGTATATATATATATATATATATATATATATATATATATATATATATATATATATATATATATATATATATATATATATATATATATAAATATACATACAGTGTGGTACTTAGTGATTCAAATTTAATTGGTTCTATTGGGCTGTTCAAATTGGGAAGCAATTTATTCCATTCAAATTAATGTAAAAGGAATTAATTTGTTCCAGATCTAAAATCCCTCCCTTTTTTATGGGTTTATGTTGTGCATTAAACATAGAATTGAATGAAAGTAACCTAACTTATAGAAAAAAAAATACAGTAAAACATGAAGTATTGTACATTTCAGCATATAAGAGACCACCTGAATACTCCTAAAAAGACACAAAATGGGTCAACCTATATACATCAGATACAAAAACAATGGCCTGAAATTTTTACACAAAATACCATTGTAAATAAACACCAATCTCAAAATAATGAGTTATCAAAAGTTTCTGCCATTTTCAGTCTTGAAAACAGTTGTTGTAGTGTACACAATTTTTATTTTGCACTAAAATCCTCTCTCTCTCTCTCTCTCTCTCTCTTGATTTCCTGCCCTCCTCCCCTATCTCTCTCTCTCTCTCTATCTCATGATTTCCTGCCCTCCTCCCCCCCTCTCTCTCTCTCTCATGATTTCCTGCCCTCCTCCCCTAACTCTCTCTCTCTCTCTCTCTCTCTCTCTCTCTCTCTCTCTCTCTCTCTCTCTCTCTCTCTCTCTCTCTATGATTTCTCTCTCTCTCTCTCTCTCTCTCTCTCTCTCTCTCTCTCTCTCTCTCTCTCTCTGTGTGTGTGTGTGTGTGAAAATAAGAATAATCCTGAGAATTGCTGAATAGAATGAGACTGATAGAGAATGAAAATGGATTTATACGAGTGAGAAAGGATGAAGTGAAAATTACACAGAAGAAATCAGGGAGAGAGAGAGAGAGAGAGAGAGAGAGAGAGAGAGAGAGAGAGAGAGAGAGAGAGAGAGAGAGAGAGAGAGAGAGAGAGAGAGAGAGAGGAGAGGAGAGGAGAGGAGAGGAGAGGAGAGGAGAGGAGAGGAGAGGAGAGGAGAGGAGAGGAGAGAGGAGAGGAGAGGAGAGGAGAGGAGAGGAGAGAGATAGGAGAGGAGAGGAGAGAGATAGGAGAGGAGAGGAGAGAGATAGGAGAGGAGAGGAAAGAGAGAGAGAGAGAGAGAGAGAGAGAGAGAGAGAGAGAGAGAGAGAGAGAGAGAGAGAGAGAGAGAGAGAGAGAGAGAGAGAGAGAGAGAGAGAGAGAGAGAGAGAGAGAGAGACAGAGAGAGAGAGAGAGAGAGACAGAGAGAGAGAGAGAGAAAGACAGAGAGAGAGAGAGAGAGATAGGAGGGAGGGCGGGAGAGAGAGAGGAGGTGGGGGAGTTGTTCAGATTGAAGAATGTTCAAATCATGAGGTATGGCTGTGTATATATATATATATATATATATATATATATATATATATATATATATATATATATATATATATATATATATATATATATATATATATATATAATTGCAGTATTTTGGCTTGGGGGGCCAATTCTCATCAGTGAAAATCTCCCTTTCTTCCTTCTTGACTTGGATCTCAAGGATGACTGCATGGAAACTCACTGCATAATCATCTGTGGTGGGGAGTGACCCACAGCCTACAGATCAAGTGCTGTCAGGGCATGTGCCTGTGGTTGTGCCTGCATCCCAGCAGCCTTTCCTTCCAGTGTTTGCCCTGCTGGCATCTCTACAGACTGCCCTGGTTTTGTCAGCTGTACTGCTGCTGCCAGCCCCTACCCTGTCTGTGCCTGATGGCCCATAGCGACGCAGCTGTCCTCCAGGACCCATGGTGTTCGAGACGGTGAATGGATGCGAATACCACTTATTGAACATTCAGCTATCAGCAGGCTGAGGACTACTGCTGCAGCCTCAACACAGATGGTCATGTGGTGGGTTTCCACAAAAGTCAGCCTTGAGACCCAAATAGATGATTCCTTCATTACCTCCATCGTCAACCATTTCTAAGTGCCTTACATCTGGACAAATAGTTACAAGGTGAGCCTGCACTTATGAAAGTGGCAGAGTTGTGTGGCCTCACAGCATAGCCACTGGTCTTTCACTGGCTGATCTGGACTCAGCAAACCTGACTATGCTGACTTGGATGAGAGCTGCCTCACTATACTCAATAACTTCTACAGCAATGGCATTATCTGGCATGACATGGACTGTTCCTTGGAGAAATATGTTATCTGTGGGCAGTCCACAACATACAGCAGCTAGTAAAGACTGCCCTGGATGCAAGATGGGACCAATAAAGAAGGCAGTAGTGGAGAGGCTGGGCATTACCTCCCATATCCTTCCGCAGAGATAGTCTGCCTAATGTGGCACTGTCTCCACTGGCTGTCTCTTCCCCTTGCACTACTTTTTATTATTGGATTTGTTTTCCCTTTTTTTCACTATTTAAGCTATCCTAACTCCTGGGTTTGAGAAAATTATCACAGATAATCCTTTCATAGGTTAACTCCCACTTGGAAACAAACCAGAGACATGAAGTGCATGTGATTTAAAGGGAGGAAAGTGGGAGTGGGAAGAGCTTTGGGGAAAACTGATGAGAATTGCTTGATTTCCACCATGGTGAAAGCCATCAATCAATAGTATTTCCCTTCTAGATTAGACTTAGCTTTAGGATTAATGTTAAGTATTTCTCTACCCCCTCTGTACATTTTCAGTATGTTAACTGCCTGAATAATAAACCGTTTATATATATATATATATATATATATATATATATATATATATATATATATATATATATATATATATTAGTGATGCATTGCACACTAAATTTTATAGCTCTTGAGAGGCAGAGACAGTGGAGTTGCAGATAAAACTGCTGGATTTGAAATATATATTAATATTTATTGATGTGGAATTCAACAACATACACACAAGTAAAACCATTGAATATAACCTTTCAAATAAAAGAAAAATTTCTTTCAAATAAAAACAATGAAAAATAATTGTACACGATTAAGATAACAAAAAGTACTTTGCTCAAGTATGAGTTACAAAGAAATCAGTGAAAAGTCAATAGAGAAATTAGCTGATCACCCTGAAATTTTAATATAATAATCACCACCGTCTAACAATGATAGTACTGCCTAATCAAGATCGTAGTTGCAATTTAAAACTTCAGCAGACTCCTCCCTTAATGTTCAGCAGGGCATTATTCCAGTAAACAGCATTTTCCTAACACTAAGACGCTTATTGCTTTAGTCTGTAGATCTGGTTTCCCAGAGTAAGCTGATAATTGAACTAGGTGAGCGAATTAAGATATCATTGCACCATCATATTTTTCATGTTTAGGGAGATCTCCATTCTCTGCCTGGACGATATTTCTTGGCATTTTTTTTTTATCGTACCATTTCTAATTGTCATTACCACTGAAATTTAGGAGAGAGAGAGAGAGAGAGAGAGAGAGAGAGAGAGAGAGAGAGAGAGAGAGAGAGAGAGAGAGAGAGAGTGGGGGGGGGTCGCCGCGGCCGTGCTTTCAAGTCACCGTCTAGGTCTTGTCTTGCAATAACTACCGATCCTTGTTCCTGTTCTGCAGCTTCGTAAGTGACTAAAAATGCATGAGACTTTAATCAATACTAAATATAACTTCACATTCCATTCCCGGAAAAAAGTAACGAAATTAACATTACGCAATGTTTATTCTTACTGAATTTAGTTTTACAATGCCTCACCTGCAGCATTAAGAGGAGGTGGCACTCCTGCAATAACCAACAGGAGGAGTATGACCAAAGTCTTCATGTTTAAGGCTAAATCTTGGTCCACCTGGGTGCTGTTGCGCTGAAACGCTCTGCCTCGTCTGCCTGTTTACAGCTGTTGCTGCCGCACGTCAAGCGACCTTCTGCACTACCAGGGGACAGCACGTAGTAACTATCGCTCAGACTATATTGGAGGACAGTAATGGTGCTGCCATCTAGTGGCAACTTTTAAAAAAGAAAAGAAAATGTTTTATGATCTTATATACTTTTGTATTATCTATGGTACTTGTCGTTTCGTTACTATGTCATGATTGATTGATTGATTGATACATTTATTGTTGCATCAATAATTAAATACAACAAAGGAGGAGTACGGACCTTGCCATCCACCCCTGGGCAAAGACTTAAAGACCTCTATCAGGTCCCCTCTTATCCTACGTCTTTATAAAGAATGTAAATTTAACAGCTTCATTCTCGCTTCACAAGGAATACTCCTCATCCCCTGTATCCTTTTTGTCATTTTCCTTTGTATTGATTCTAATAGACCTATATCCTCCCTGTAATATGGGGACCAGCCTATAATTACACAGCATAATCTGGATGAAGTCTGACCAGCGCCAAATATAACTTTAATATTACTTCGGGGCTTCTACTTTTAACACTCCTAAAAATTAATTATAATACCTATTTGCCCTGTTTCTGGCCTCTGTGCATTGCTTACTTAGACGAAGTTCAGAGCTGACTATAACATCTAAATATTTTTTTTCGTACAGAACTTCGTTGTCTATTGTGTATCTATTGTGTGGGTTTCATCTACCTACGCTAAGTACTTTGCTCTCTCTCTCTCTCTCTCTCTCTCTCTCTCTCTCTCTCTCTCTCTCTCTCTCTCTCTCTCTCTTAACCATTTACCTGCCTGTAATCCATAATAGTATACAATAAGTACATAATATGTTTTCGTACGTTGAAGAAATTATCAGAATAATGTAAAAGTATTAAAGGCACTCCTAAAAATAGTAATAATAATAATAATAATAAATAAACAAATAAAATTTAAAGGTTTCAGCCACCGCTAGATAGCAGCACCACCGTTATTCACCAAACTTTAACTATCGGGGTGCATCCACTCAATGTATTTCAGACATGTACCAATAGCATGAAATAACAATTTGCCAAATAAAATTGAATAATATCGTTCATAGTTAATCATAATGATGATAATAACATGATAGTTTGAACAAGACGTTCTTGAGAAAAAATAAAAATAAATAAATAAATAAATAAAACAAACTTCTTTGTCACTTTAATGTTAAATATACATTCATATAATGAACGTGCAAACATCTGCAAAAATTATTGTTAAACAAATGATAAGTTTTATTTCACTGGACAATTCTAACATATACTTGCATAAAACAGCACTATTTTCACTTTTGATCTAATTGATGCGATATACTATGTGGCAATGTACTGCGTCACATGCGAAACGATAAAAGATAAGCGACTTCCAGGCCACACAACTGTCCAAGTCGTCATGTTTGCAGGGATCCTATTTAGACCATATCATTACACAATTCGTATTTCAAAAAATCATGAACGTTCCCTTGCTACTGTACATATTTCATTCTTATTCCTTCATCCCTATGACTTGGTGCATAAATACTTATCTTTTCGCCATTTTGATGTTCCGTATTTTTCTTTTCTCCTCCAAAAGACATTCACTACATTTATCTTACTGTTGTTCTCCACGACGTAAGATTACTTCTCTGTGTTCCATATATATATATATATATATATATATATATATATATATATATATATATATATATATATATATATATATATATATATATATATATATATATATATATCACGGTTCTTTACTTCCTTTTTTGTCCTCTTTTGCTTACTCTTTGCCCTCGTTATAGCGTTTCATTTTACATTTTATGATGGTTGCATCCTTCCACTGAAGGAAACAACTGACGAGTGAAAGGACGTGCACGCCGTACATTGACTGGTTAACTGCAACGGCAGCCCAAATTAATTTTGTTGCATGTTCTCCTTTCTCTATTTTCCTCTTGCAAAGTGGACGACAGCTGAATATGCTACATACCCAAGTGGCTGAACTACTGAAGAAAGGAATTAAAAAGTTTATTCATCATGGACCTGTTATAATTATGGTGTTGGTAAGAATGAGCCATAGGCAGTGTGTGTAATACAAGTTTGTCATGAGGATTCCTGTTGCTATCTCCTCATGTAAAGAGGGACATCCAGAATAAGGAAGCTTCCATGGTTCATACTTGCATACCACACGTCCGTGTGAGACATTTCTAACATGTGCAAGGAAGAACTGCAGATGATATCTTATTGCACAGTAACTCCTGTGACATTTGGCAAATAGTTAATAACAACAATGGCATCAAGAATATCTTCAACTGTATTTAAAAGAGCAGATGTATCAATATGAACTGTTAGTTATGAAATTTTAACAGTTTGATTGAATGAATTAATGATAATCAGTGGAAAAAAAGTAAGCCAGGACTGGTCAAATAAGGTTAGAGTAAGCAGATCATAGGATGGGGAAGGGAAAAGAATGACATTTTTCATGTCTATGCAAAGTTGGATTAATCATGAGTTGTAGTTTTAGTGCATGAGATGACAGACTCCTTTAAAAAGTATAAGAGATGAAGAGAGATGCATGATGAACCAAAGTTGGGAGAAATCTTTGTCTGGCATTACCTATTAACACCATGATCATGACCACTACTCATCACTTAGACTCAAACTGCTAAGTAAGTTTAGTATTTAGAAAAAAGGAGAAAAAGAAAGAAAGCAATATTTCAGTAAAAATAAATAAATAAAAATAAATAAAAATAAATAAATAAATAAAAAAATAATAACAACATAGGTAATGTATCTGTTCAAAAAATAAAAAAAATACAGCAACGATAATTAATATCATAATATCAAAAGATGTAATCATTAAATATTAAAAGTGTTAAAAACCCATCAGCTTTATTAATTCTTGAGGCAGATAAAATTTCAAAAGATTGAATAAACATAAATTGCATTTTCTCTCTCTCTCTCTCTCTCTCTCTCTCTCTCTCTCTCTCTCTCTCTCTCTCTCTCTCTCATCATTTCAATAACACACTTAACATTCACATTACAACATAAATCTAAGATTTAGCTCTAATAAAGAGATGATATTCCCATGACAGACAAGCTAATTTCAAAGCAAGAATAATTTAGTAATAAGAACTACAGATCCACTGATACAGTACTTTAAAACTTTCCATCAACAAATGTGAACATGTTAGCTTGGATATGCTAAATATGGTAAGTGGAGAAATATGTATTGCTGATTTATGACTTTGGCTTCTTTTACTGAGAAAAAAGTAAAAATATGACCCCCATCAAGCTAATACAGGTAGAAAACATTGAAATACTTAGTGAGAACAACTTAATGAGGTAGACCTCACTTGCCAAACCCAACTCTGCAATCATTAAGAGTGAAGGCAACTGAAAAATATGAGAAAGAAAAAAAAAAAAAAAAAAAAAAGGGGGATGAGGGGGAATGTAGGACTATCTTATCAATTCCATCTTTGTATAACCTACTAAGCCAGGAAAACAATACCTTCTGGACAAAGTAAGGAACACTCATCATCAGCACAAATCTCTTATGCATGACCTAGGTGTCCAGGTGCTTGTCTCTTAACTCAGCCTAAGCCAACACCATGCCTCCATGTGAGAATTCCATCTGTATAGCTGGCTCCTGGAATGCCAGCCAATCTGAGGCATGGGTCGGCAACAAACCCATGCTGTGACACTTGTACAGGGCCAAGCCAACGTTGACGAGGTTTCCCAGCAGGTAGATCAGTTTCTGGGTTAAGAAGAAAAGCAGAGTGATATGACTTTGTTGTGGTGAGTATAAGTTGCCTATTTTCTAGAGCAGAATTTGTAAAGGTATTCTCCTTCATTTTCTGATCCCTGAAGATGAAAATTCCCCTAAGGTGATGGCCACAACAATAGGGTCTCCTTTTGTACTTTAATCCTCTCAGTTTCCTCTCTTCCCTTTTCCTTGCATCTTATGATAATCTGTCCTCCTACTTCTTTACATGTTCTCTTGCACTAACCATACATGCATACTATAACCACATTATTCTCTGTATCATCTCACCTTCCATTCCTTCTATGTGGACCAAACTGCCTTAGGATGCTTTTACTGATACCCTCAACCATCCACCATTTAATTCCTTCACCTTTATCTGATATATCAAATATATTAGACACTTTCATTACTTTCACTATTCATTCTTCACAAACTATTTCTCAAAAATTTATTTCACGTGAATTTTTGGTGCAACTATGCATTGCAGAACCTTTTTATGTGCAAGTTTACAGTTCTTCCTTCCATAAGATCCTGCTACTTTCCTACCTTGCACAAATCTATCTCTCACCTCACTTTCCATGCTTGGAAATTACATAGGTAAATATTTTTAGTTATCATCTGCTCTATTTTTTTTGTAAATAAACCTAAATTCACATTCCTTTCAACATTTTATTCTTATTGATTATGGACACTCAAAATCAACTGCTTTATTTTTACTAATTTCAAACAAGAACTAACTTTGTTTACATTTATCTTTAACTGCTGCCTTTTACTCACACTACTAAATGATTAGGGGCTTTTCTATGTCTGCATTCAAAAACAATTCCACATTCATATATTCCACTACAAAACACCTCTATAATCCATGACACCACTAACTTTTCTTTTTATGTACCACAAATACCTTTGCATTCTTATAAAAACCTTTTCAGCTACACTAAGGAAACTTTTCTCAGTAATTCCCCATGTTTATTCCTACTACCTTTCTCCTTGTAAAAAGGGATAATAATGACCTTTGTCTAGTCAACTGGCATACTTCCCTCTTCCCATGTTATCTTACATAATGTCCATAAATAATTTAAATATATCAAGAGCTTATTGTAAAAAGAATTATTCATTTAGTATAAGCAAACTGCATAGTATAAAAACAACTCTATAGTCTTCCTCAGTCATTTACACATATTTATACTCACCTGAAGACCAGCATGGACACCCTCAATAGTCCTAAAGGTGGCACTGGTGGCCCAGAGTGCCTTGATTGGTCGTAGCAGCATCATGCCTACCATCATTATTGGAAAGATGCTAATGCTGTTCCCTGCCATAAACATCAGGAACAGGTTCATTGGCACCTACAGCAAATTAAATAATTAATTAGTACAGTACATGGTCATATATAAAGGTTTTGAAAAGCATAGTTAGGAATGAATAATGTATAAATATAAGCAGCTAGGAACAGATTTAAAGAAAAGACTGCATAATGTTTGCATTTTGCATGGAGCATAGGAGCATGAAAGATGAAATAACATGTACTAGAGATGAGATATTTGAGAAAAATGTGTTCACAGGTGGACACTTCCACAAATCAGGCAGCAAGTAATTGGCAAAACTAACAGTTTCATTAACAATTAAAATTTCTACCAACTTAGAATCATAACACCAAAATCATGCATGTTTCTTCTAGTCTGTTTTATCAATAGATAAATCCAGCAATAATTGAATAGATAATAATTTACTTATAAGTGCTACTAATAATGCATTTATCTATTGAGGCTCTGTTAGAGAAAAATCATGGGCTCGAATTTCTTATTTTATCATTATTGAATAATTAACTAGACTTTAATGAGGTGAGATTTACGGGAAAATTATGATTTATTTTATCAATACTGAACTGATTCTTTGATGTTATAAATAAGATAAATTAATAGAAAATTACAACACAGATTTATTTGGCATCTATATTATTACTGGTGAATAAATTTATGTAAGGATTTTTTAAGATCTAATTATTTAATCAATTCACAACAGTCCCTGTTGTGAAGAAATATAAATAAGTACCTAAAGGGAAGAAATTTCAGCAGCTTGAGATATGTAATTGCTTATGTCTGACTGCTGCTTCCTATCTTTCCTCATCTTCAAATATTTTAATGAATGGCTGAAAACATTACTCTTGCCTTAATTTGCCTTTAATGGAAAGCAACCTCTCAGCTGGACTACCACCAAGACTTACAGACTTGAGAGGACTGAGGGCTGTGTCCCAAGCCTTCTTGATGACTAGGTTGGGGTCGCCCTGCCTGTTGGCCTCGGCATGGACTTGACTTACAGAGCTGCGGTAGCCTGGAGGTGCTGGCAGATTCTCATTCCCCCGCTCTCCCCTTTTCCCAGCCAGGTCAAGGGCCCATTTCCGCCGGTGAGCAATGGCACGACTAGTCATTGTTGTCAACCTGGCAGATGAAAATTGATTTTCTAATCCTGTATGATAATATTTATTCACATTCCTCAAAGAAATAGCAGCAATGAATCTATTAAGGTTCTCTTCTCTCTAAGATGAAAATTAAAATATGTGTGGAAAAAAAAATTAACCATTTAAAAAAGTAGCATGACAGGATTGATCTTTATAGAATCTCCCATGATTTGCCTCACCTCCACAGACCGTTGCCAATGAGATGAAAACTGCTGCTTCCACTTGGCAACCCTTCAGGAATGATCAGAATCTTACACTCTGAAGCAACTCTACTTGTTCAAAAATACTGAAAAAAAAAAAAGTCCATCTTTAAGACTTACAGAAATCTCATAAGATCTATATGCATGTATTTCCAAAAGACTTAGATGTCAGCACAGAATATTTCTTAATGATCTGAAGTTATATATGCAAAAATGTGTCACCAATCTGTACGAATAGTAGCCTTTTGCCTTTTACCAGTATTACTTCATACCTCGGATACTCCAAAAAAGGGTCACCAAACCCTAACTAGCTCTGGTGGGCCTTCACCATACTAGACTCTGACAAGGGAGAGTGGAGGAAGAATGAGAATCCTCTTATAATCTTGAGATATAAATTCTATACTGAACTGCAGCTCTTTCAGATGTGTGCGTATATATGTGTGTGTGTGTGTGTGTGTGTGTGTGTGTGTGTGTGTGTGTGTGTGTGTGTGTGTGTGTGTGTGTGTGTGTGTGTGTGTGAGTGTGTATGTGTGTGTGTGTTTACTTCTTCCTCTTGTTTTGTCTGTCATAATAGCTACTACTTAAAAAAAAAAAATTACTTGAAGATGGAGTAATGCCAGAATGTGGACTAAACTAACTATATATATATATATATATATATATATATATATATATATATATATATATATATATATATATATATATATATATATATATATATGAAACCATAACATTAAAGTCAGTCTGCCATTCACTATCTTGACATGCTTTAGCTAGACAGATGATCAGCTGCTCAGGTGGCTGAGCAAATTTGTGTTAGGTCCAATATACCACCTGAATGCAAGGTAAATAAACTCTCACAACCAAATCAAAGATGCAAATGCAGTATGGAGTAGTATGGTAAATGTCCAACCATTCAGAAATTAAACAATTCAAATATTGAAGCCACAAAAATCATGACTTCAGGTCATTTTAAAATTTCTGATTAGGGCAGTCATGTTCAATGCCTAAAAAACTCAATTCCTCCATCTATCAACTCGACACAACCTTCCACATAACTGTTCCCTCTTCTTTCATGACACTCAACTGCTCCCTCCTTCGACACTGAACTTCCTTGGCATGTTCTTTACTAATAATCTAAACTGGAAATTTCACATCTCATCTCACTAAAACAGCTCCTATGAAATTGGGCATTCTGAGTTGTCTCTTCCAGTTTTTCTCACCCTTCCAGCTGCTAACTCTGTAACAGAGCCTTATCCATTCATGTATCGAGTACACTCCATATACATGTATGAGATTTCAACTCATACTGCTCTTTTGAACAGACTGGAATAGAAAGCATTTTGTCTCATTAATTCCTCTCCTCTGAATGACTATTTTTTAGCTTCTCTCCTCACCTCCTTTTTTTTGTTGTTTTCTATTGCCAGTTTCATGCTAACAGCTCTTCTGACATTGCTAACACATGCCTCTCCACCTCCTGGTAAGCTCAAGTACTAGGAGATACATCCAGCCAGTCATTCTTGTACATATAATAAGATGAAGCTGCTTACTTGGCTGACTGGAGTATTGTTTTTTTTTTTTTTTCCTGAGCCAACCTTCCTTTGCCCAGTACTGAGTGGAGATCGGAGGAGGGTTCCAACAGGTAAGATAACCAACCAACAGTGCTTTGTGGCCCTCAGGCAAGTACTGCTGTTCATATCTAATAGAATAAGCGAGCATCAGGTAGTCTAGGAGAGGTGGGCTGGGCAAGGCAGGCCAGGGCTCACCAGACTGACATGTGTCAAGAAGAGGCTGGCGCAAGGCCGAGAGGAGTGTAAATGAACAGACTGTGATCTTTTTCATGACTAATAAGGTGAATAAATCATCAAAATACACGATGAAATCTCTCAAAAGCCTCAGGTCTGACAGATTCTTACTTGGCACCGCAATGGCAGGCAACCAACCGGCATTGAGATGGTATACTTAGAACCTTACTACTTATTAGGTGGATGTTATCCTTCGCTGGTGTGTTTTCCCTGTAATTACGTTGTCTTCTGCAGAGGCGACCAAAGCACAATCTGGCTTACGGTAACGCCACACACTGAGGCTCACAACGCCAGTCGCTGGTTTGTTTTCATCCTCCAGCCCAACTAGTCCAAGGGGTTCTAGCAGATTTTTTTTAATTTTTTTCATCTTTTTTTTCCTTTCCTTTTTCGCAATATATATATATATATATATATATATATATATATATATATATATATATATATATATATATATATATATATATATATATATATATATATATATATATATATATATACACACACACACACACACACACACACACACACAGGACATGACATGTGAAAGATTCAAATAATGCCACCTATTTTCTCCATTGCTCAGGGACAGGATAAGCAAAAATTATGCAGACACATGAAGAGGCAAGGGCAACGAACAAGGAAATGATACGAACCATCCTCTGACACACACACACACACACACACACACACATGTAAAAAGAAATAATAAATAAATAAATAGATAAATGAAATAATAATGAAAATGTAAATCTTGCTTTATAATATGAGAAAAATACCCTAAAACCCCACTTCCTGCACTGAGACAAGAAAGGATTTGGAGATTTTATAAGGTACCTACCAGCCAATTGTTCCATTATTAATTTTATCTTCAACGTTTTCAATCTTGTCGCCTCATTTCTAGTGCCCAGTGCTCAGTGCCTACAAAACCAAAGGTGCGAGGAAATGAGTGATGACGCGCGGAGAAATAGATCATGGTGTAAGTACGCTCATAGTACGTAACCTACCTCAAGGTACCACTGCATGTGCCTTGTTCAACACTGCATGCCTTTATTGTACTTTATTTTGCAGTGATCAGTGAGATTATTTCCATTATTAAAAAAGAAAAAAAAATGAAGAAAAAGAGATTATAAAGAAAATGACTATATCCCGCTCAAAATATGTCAGAATTCTTTAATATATTTACTAGCTTAATCAAATATAATTTTCTTCCAGTGTGGGAATGCCAAAAGAGAAGTAAATAAATTGAGCAGTTCTGTTAAGAAATGTTTGTTTGGGTTGGCCTGGAAAGTTTTTGTCGGGGACGAGGACGAGCAGAGAAAAGTTAGGTTCCCTCAGCTGGCGGCGCCTAGTGTCTTTCATGCCTCTGTGGACGTCCTATCCTCCCGACCCTGTCAGTCAAGAGAGCCCTGACACTGGAGAAGCCAAGGAATTGCAGCTCTGACCAGAGAAAATGCCTAAGGTGAAGTCTGGGCGGCTGTATGGCAGTTGCTTCCCCGAGTATGAGTTGAGGAGGCGCGAGGCGGGGCTGAGGGCGAGCCTGGGCTGGGAGTCTGGCATCAGACGCTCCCTCTACTCCTCCATGATCCCGTGCACCTCGTGGGACCCCCGTGAGAGCGACCCTAAGACAGGCTACGTCGGCCATGGAGGAGTGTTCAATCTCGAGTTCTCCCCAGACGGGTAAGATCCCATGACGCGCCCACACACGCGCACGTCTACCATTATGTTCTCATATCTGGAATCCATCATTACACACACAAATGCACGGGTTTTATTACCAGTCAGGCACAGGGAGGGATAAAAATCACGAATATTGAACAGTGACAACTGTTATATTCTTATGTAAAGGTTTATGGTGGAAGAGTGAAATTCTTTGATTCACCATTTTGGTTTGAATCATGGGCTGAATTTTGGTAGTTGTGAAGAATGAATAGCTTGGCAGTGCACTTTACACCAGACACTCATTAGAATGGCTTTCCTCTTGGTGTATGCTCAAATTTATGGTGTATTTGGAGCAGTGTTGACCTTGAAATCCATTATAAGCTGTTATTATTTTTTTTAAGTAGCCCTGATTATCACAGCTACACATCATATATTGTCTAAATTGTGACAGCCACTGTGATATCTTGTGTGGCAGCTCTGTTTGGTAAAAAGCACATCACACTACTTTCAAGATGCACCATTTTAAAATCTTGTATCATTCCTAACTGGCATGTATAGTCCTCCAACTGCTGCTCTATAATCTAATAACTGCCGAGTAACAATCGTGAGTAGAAACTGCGAGTAGTGAACTGGCTGGGATTCACGGTTCCATAGAGTGTATTCCTTTGTAATGGTTTGTTATCAACAGCCAAAATGCTTTGAATGCAATATGTAGTGTATCCTCGTATAAAGTGATTATGAAATTTTTTCTTCCAATAGTGAACGTAATACTAAATAAGTGTGAATTCACTATACATTGCTTATTTAGAATAATATTTTATTATTGAAGTGGCAACATATAGACAGGTCTGTTCTTTGTGGCTGGAAGAATATGGCCTTTGCTACATATTGAAATGAGTAATGTCATTTTAGAAAGGAAGTCATACTGCATTTTTTTTTTTTGTAAATATGTAAAGATAGATCATAAAATAAAATAAAAACTTTATAAATAAAACAAATAATAGTGAAACCTAGGTTGTCACATGTCTCTAATGTCAAACAAATAGGTCTTGGATTAAATTTTCCATAAAAAAAAAAAAACATAGATAAATAGAAATAACATTGGTCCCTAGGTATTATTTTAAATTTACACCATCATACTCTTCAACATTGGGAGTGTGATTTTTGCATACCTTACTGGATTCTAAGAAACTTTATCTCTGAGTTTCTGTGGGAAATCCATAGTTTTCAAAATAGACATGATTACTATCCCTGAGGTGGGACAAGGAAGGCACAAACCCCCAGCTATTTTAGGTTAGGTTAGATTAGTACCCCTGAAAGAGGGCCAGGGTGGTGCAGCCCTCTAGCTAGGGTAGGGGTATTATGGTGCAAATCTAAAACTGGTCCCTATTGTGGAACCAGACTTAGTTGGTACTTGGGGTGTTGGCTGTTCCTGTCTCACATTGGTGTTACATTTACAGTTGACAGACATATGAACACCTCTCTCTTTTGCTCATACTGTCATTCTTTGCCTTCATTTTTCCAAAATTATAAGCTGTTGAATATGACTGATTTTTTTATTATTATTATTTTTTAATGGCTTCTGATTTGATGATGGAACAATGACACTGTATATCTTCTGGTACACTTGGCAATGCATATAGGGCATGTGGTGCTGCCATGCCAGTGTCCTTGACATGTGAATCCCCAGGCTGTGCCCTGCTGGCCATTGTCAGTTACGGTCATTCTGGGGTTGAGGTTGCAACAGTGCGGAGAGGTACAGCCAACACCCCGAGTACCAAGTTAGTCTGGTTCCATTATAAACAGTCTCAATTCTTAACACAGGCAAGCTGGCAGCTATGTGTTCCCTGGACTGGGAGTCACACTGGGAGTGTCAGTTATGGTGCAGTGCCCTCTGTTTACATTCACATTTTATTTTTTTTTACATGTTATTTTATCAAATAAGCCACTGTGGAGCCCTGAAGAGTAATGATAGCAGCAAAGTGAGAAGAAAAATTATTAGAATTAAGGTAGAGGTGACAAAAATTATAGCCAGGCATGAAAATGGTGTTCAGGTAATTCTTTGTATTTTGGTCACAGTTTTGACAATAAGTCCTGGGAATAGGCTAGTGACTAAAGTCGAGGACTGTCTGTGGGAATACAGTCCCCTAATTGTGTTAGATTAGGTTACATTAAGTGGGGTTAAATTAATGACTTAGTACGTGCTCTAGGGGTATTGAGGGAGAATGGATGGGAATATTTGGAGGTTGGGACTTCGGCTCTGAATGGTGCAGCCCCATACTGGCATTCATGTCTCAGATCTTGTGGTGTAGTTTATTATGGCAGAATCAACGATCCTTATAGTAATCCACCTTTCAGTCAAAGACATCACTTTTCCTTCCATACCTCCTCTCTAGTCAACTTTCCCATCAAGAATTATCAGTAAGATTTATCATTCGCTGAAAGTCGCCCCCTTGTACTCCATCATCACCTTCCTCAAATAGAGTCAATGCCCTGCAGATTGAAAGGTATCCTATGTGACCAATGTCTCCAAAACATGGTTCCCACAGTATTATCACCAAAGATGGACACCTATCCCCTTTTATTTACTTAGTTGTGTTTTACAGGAAAAGAGCTATGCTCGTGCTGTCCTGTCTCCATATCTATAAGCATCCAGCTTAACTTTAAATTCATGAATATTTGTTGCTTGTACCACTGTTTCATCTAAGTTGTTCCATATTTCTATGCTTCTATTTGGGAAACCATATTTCTTGATATCTCTTCTACTTATTGTTTTCCTCAATTTCACTCCATGTCCTCTTGTATCTCTTGAGTCCTACACAAATAAGTCTTCTTTGTGTTAGTGTTACCCTGCCCCACATTACAGGCATCTCTGCAGCTTGTTGTGGCCCATCCCTGTGTTAGTCTTGTAGGTTCCCCACATTTCAGTGTGAGTTGGAGGCAAACTAACACCTGGTGTTAGATGCAATTCACGTTAAAACATTTCACATTAGTGGTGATCTGACCGTATATTGTTGGGCTTGCAGCTCTTCTTTTTAAATCTTTCCTCTTCTATCCTTAGTAGTGTACTACTGTTTAATTTCTTGCTTTTAGGTTTTGTTTGATGCTTTAGTTTCTGTGCAACATCTATTATTTTGAAATATTATATTATATTTAAAAGTATTAAAATATTTTCAGTTTTTGAATACATAAGCACACACACACACACACACACACACACACACACACACACACACACACACACACACACACACACACACACACACACACACACACACACACACACACAGTGGAGCCTCAATTACTGAATGCCTCCCTTTTCGAACAAATCCATTTTCAAACAAAATTCTGAACTCATTATTGCTTTGGTTGCAGTACCATAATTCAGTTTAAAAAAAAAGTTACTTAATTTCAAATATTAAAAGACATAGCAAAAGCTGCTGTTTATTACTAATTTATAGTTTTTATAAATATTTACTTCATTTTTTGTATATTTGGAAGAGAGACAGTGTAAGAGAGTAATTCAATCTGAAATAAGGTAAATGTGATCCCATTGAAAAGCCTTGATGTAAACAAAGTTTTCAATGCTCAGGAGTTATCCCAAGCCACCTGTGGCTCTCTCAATGACCCTCAATGCCATCACTACTGCACAACTGCATTTTTCCAATAGCTTTTCCTAGCAGCAGTGTTATGATCACCCTCATTTTGGCAGTAAGTGGGTTGCTCTTTTTTGTGTCCTTCTGTAAGGTTTCCTTCACAAGATCAGTGAGAAAGAGAATACCTGCACGGTCTGAACAGTATCATCTGATGAGTTCTGTGTTACTGAGTTCATTCAATACATCCTTTCTGGATAAATAATTTGTGAGCTGGAGATGTCATGAAGCACCTGTCTTGGCTGTGGGAGCATCTGTCATAAGCTGATAAGACAGGGTAAACTGGTGTCTGGGAACAGATTAATCCATTTTACATTGATTCCTTTGGGGAAAATGGTTTCAGTTTTTTAACATTTTGGATTTAGAACGGCATTCAGGAATGAATTAAGTTCTAGAACCAAGGTTCCATTGTATACACACACACACACACACACACATATATATATATATATATATATATATATATAATTTCAGATAATAGATTGGAGAAAAGGTAAACACTTCTTCTGATTTGGAATGACAGAGATTCATGCCAAATATATGTTCTGATTACTTATTCACTTAGCAGTGCCTCTTAGAAGATGTCTTTATGAACACTGCTTTAGTCACAACAGTATGTGGAGAGACAATGAAGAAAGTAAAAGGTTTCTATGCTAGAGCTGCTGCTGGCATCAATTTTCTCTTTACTACACCAGTGGGTGGGCCACAAGGTGATACAAACTTTTAAGTCTCCCTCCCTTAATGTATTTGTAATATTTCATGGAGACAGATTCTCTGAAAATGTGAAACTTACATGATTTCAGTCTCCACAATACCTAAGTTCAATAATACAAAATAAACAAAAATACAGAAGGTAAAGTGTACTCATCTGGATCTCATGGGTGTGTGCAGGAGTCATCTGGTGGCAGCATGTGAGCTGCGTGCGGTGATGGTGTTTGACCCTCTATCACGGCGGCAGGTGCACCACATACCTCATGCACATGAAAACTGTGTCAACTGTATCAAGTGAGTGTGCGTGTATTTATCTAGTTATAGTATACGAGTACCTTAGCTAACTTATGTGGTCTTATCTCCAGATCTGTATTTACCCAGTCCCTCCTTCAGTTGATATACTTTCCTTGTTGCTATGATCTCTTCTACCCATTCCATACATCTAAAGTTATATGGGAGAAGCTGTATTGTTTATGTTAGTCATTTTTATTAATCTTTGGTGTCTCTTCAGGTACCCTTACAGTGATAGTTGATATTTTTCTTTGTTTCTTTCAATTATTTATAAATTATAATTACGTACATCTCTCTTGCTTTTGTCTTCAAGTCTTGGCAACTCTATTTCTTCAAATCTTTCCTCATAAGTTAAATCTTTTATATTTGACACCATCTTGATTGTTTTCTTTTCACTTTATGTTTTCTTGAGGAGGACCACACAGTTTAAGTATATTATAGTTTTGGTCTAATAATTGTGATTACTATTTTCTTCATTATATTTAATTGTCTCTAATAAGGTTGTCTGATATGTAATAAGATTTGGTGTGAAAAATTATTCATCTGTCCAGGATCAAAATATTGTTTTGATATTGTAATCTAATGATCCAATACTTGAGGAGTTACACTACACATATTTAGATATTATTGAAGATTAATCATCAAAACTAGAAATAAAAATACACTGGGAATGTATAAGAGAGAGAGAGAGAGAGAGAGAGAGAGAGAGAGAGAGAGAGAGAGAGAGAGAGAGAGAGAAGGGTGGGGGTATTTTTATGTGGGTTTTAAAATGTCTGTTCCTTATTGCTAATGCTTGTTGCCTCCTTCAGGTTCCTAGACTCTCGAGTGTTTGCCTCATGCAGTGATGACCATAACGTTGCTCTTTGGGATGTGCGCAACCTCAAGCGGCGCATTAGACTCCTGCAGGGCCACACCAACTGGGTCAAGAATATTGAGTATTCTGCACAAGATGGCATCTTGGTCACTTCAGGCTTTGATGGCAAGATTCTGGGTTGGGACATTAATGGGTGAGTGGGCGATCAGCTTCTGAGATGCTGATGTGTGAGTTTGTGAATTGTGGTTTTTATTAACAACAAATTTTTGAACACACACACACACACACACACACACACACACACACACACACACACACACACACACACACACACACACACACACACACACACACACACACACACACACACACACACATAAAAAAAAAAAAAATTGCTCTTTGTTCTGATTTATGATTGCAGAATTTACTCATGACTAAATATCATAGAAAGACTTGAAAAATAGTGAAAATTGCATCAGATAGGAAGTAATTCCAATTCTAAGATTGATTCTAATTTATGAATGTCCCATTTATGAGTGCTCTTTTGGGAACGCAACACATTGTAAATTCTAGTTTGCCAGTAGTATATGAGGGAACCCTTCTCTTTGTTAAAAGAGAGATTATCTCTGAATTTGTTCCAGCCACTCCTGACATCCTACAGAACTAACTTATTATACCACTGCACCTCTTATGCATTCAGTCTCCCATACCATTTGCATATATAATCACCACTCAAACCAACAGTGTATGAAGACTCATCATCACTTTTCAACTACACTGTTGGTATATCCCTGCTGTATTATGACATGGAGACCCACCACTTAATGGGGAGTTTTCAGAACTAATCCACCAGATGTTGCTACTGCATATTCCCTAGTGATATTAGCTCAAATATTATTATCCCATGTAAATCCCATGTACATACAGATGCATAGAACATTGATCATTATGATACTTTCAAAATTCTGCATCAGGAATTAACTAGTTGTCCAACTATGTGTTTGTTAACTTTAACTAAGGCAAGCCAGTCAGATTGTTTTAACTTTAACTAAAGTGAACCAGTCAGATATTTGTTTTGTTAAGATATATGCCATTTCTCGCCGAGACACTTGAGTTGCCTATTTTCAATTAAGATTCTTGTTTCTGTATACTAGGAATAGGAAGTTGATCTTTGTAATTTGGAGCTGTAAGTGGCACAAGCATGTCGTCATTTTTACTATCACCCACATTAATACACTTCTGATCAGTGGTATACTATTTTGGAAATCTTGAAATGACTAAATAAATTGAAATGCCAATTCACTAGAAAATCAACTTAAATACTTTTGTTTATGAATACAGTTCAATTTTACCTGTGTTACTACTTAGAAAGAATTTTGTAGGAAAACCATATTATATTAGCTCAGTGCAGAATGACTCTGTAGGCATATTTGATATTGCTGCCATGTGTGAGAAGGGGACATGTCTGGAGCTGCTACCTGGTGACACTCACTAGTTTACCAAACTCACCATTAGACCAGATGTAGGTGAACCTCACTTGGAAGTCATTGAGGCCATGCCACCATTCATACATTTAAAATTTTTCTCCATTTCTTTACATGTATTTTTATGTAGAGCTACCAACCATTGCTACATTACTACATACTCCAATCATAAATGTGTTAGTAACATTAGATTTATTATAAATCCAGTTCTTTTTTTTTTCCTTTACTCTATTAATTTTATTTATTCAACTCCCTTGCTGTATTTTCATTTTGGGTTCTCACTTTCTCCCATCTCTAAATTGGGACATTTCTCATTATCAGACTCCATTTTCCAATCTTGATGCCATTCATATAACTTTTTGAACTCCTATATGCCAGGTATTTGTTATGTGTGAGGCTTACGTTCTGCAAAAAGCTCTCATAATGAGAATTTGCTTATATCGAACCTATCATCCCATTAATTATTGGGGGTTATGTTCCACGACCTGTTTTTGAACCCTCCAACTATTTATTCTGGCACCGTTTCTCAATGATAAAGCACATTAGTATAGATAAACTGTAAAATATAATATGAAAATGCATTGTAAACAAACAAAAATTTAGAAATTATACTGGAAGTTATATGTACTCCATTCAGGGTAGAGTTTCTCTGAGTCTGACAGCCCAGAGCTGCTGATTGCTTCCGGGAAGACATACCCAAAGTCTACGATTGAAGCTGATAATTAGCTATCTGAGGATTGACTTTAGGGTTAGAGGGAGGAAAAGGTTAATTATAGGCGAGGAAAGTGCAGGAAGACATTTGCACCCGCCACCCTCCAGTGTGAATCGGCCACCATACCTCACCAGCCAGTCGCACCAGCACCGGTACTTGCATAATGGTGAATTTTTGTCACATAAAACAAATACTTGGCACATTTAGTTTAGTCGCATATGAGTGAATTCGCATATTTTGAACTTACATGTCGAATACTGGTATATTTATGAATTGTTGTATACTATACAGGACTGTGTGGTTGAGTGTCTGGATTTCTGTTTATCTAGTATATCCTTCTGTTGATGTACACCTTTGGCTGCTGCTATGAGTATCATCTTATCTTATAGTTTATTGCAAATTTTTATACTTCTTTGGGAAAAACTGCACTTTTCTCTTTCTGATATTTTTACTTGTCAATTTTTCTGGTGACTGAATATCCAACTGACAGCTCCATGTCTTTAAGGCTTTCCTCATCATTTTGGTTTCCTATCTCTAGTACTACTTACTTGTTATGGTTTGTATTCTTAACCCCTTATTCTCTCTCTCTCTCTCTCTCTCTCTCTCTCTCTCTCTCTCTCTCTCTCTCTCTCTCTCTCTCTCTCTCTCTCTCTCTCTCTCTCTCTCTCTCTCCAAAATGTGGCAAGTACACAATTTCATCATTATCTACTTTTGGTCTGATCATAGTGATTGTAATTTTATTCATTATCCAGAAAGTAAAAAGCCATATGTATCTGCATATTTTATTTTTGTTATTCTGTGATGAAAAATGATGATGTACAACTGTGTTTTCCAGTGAATTCATACCAAAGAGCGTGAAGATGTAATTCAGACATGTAGACTAAAGAATAAACTAGACGAGTATATGTAGATACAAAGATGAGACCATGCAAATTTAGCACAAACCTTATGTAGCACATCTCAGTAAACACACACACACACCTGGATAGTAATTAAATCAGATTTATTTATATGTATATGTATGAGCATCTCCTTCCTTTCCAGGTACACTGAAGAAAGCCTACTTCCAACTGAGCTGTTCAAAATGCAGGGCCTGATGCGGATGCGGCTGAGCCCAGACTGTAGTAAGCTTGTGATGTGCACCACTGGAGGCTACATGGTACTGGTGCACAACTTGAGTCTGGAACACTTGGCACAGGATCTTCAGGACTTCAAGGTGCATGTGTGTGTGTGTGTGTGTGTGTGTGTGTGTGTGTGTGTGTGTGTGTGTGTGGGTGGGTGGGTGGGTTGGTGGAAGCTGTGTGAGAGAGAGAGAAATTCTGAATTATTTACTTATTAGCAACATGTTTACAGACATATGGGCAATTAAATTTACACATTTATTTTTCAATATATTCCATTAATCAGAAGAATTTGTCTTTCATTTATTGATTTATCCGAGTAGCAACATATAGTTAATAAAAGTATTTTACTGCCATAAGACCTTTATAACTGTTTGTTGATTTGATGTAAGAGCAACTGACCTGGGTTGTTTTGTGTTTCTAAAGCAGTTGTGTTGCCATTATTTTGTGAAATAGTGGTGTCAATAAATCTGAGAATAAAAGATGTAGGGAGATGAACCAATTGGCAGTTATATATTGTACCTTGGAATTGTGGCTTTAAACTTCATGTGTTAATTACTGGCAGACAAGTTATCTTACTCATTCCCTTTGATTAACCCCTAAATGGTTAGCCAGGTAATAAATGCATCCTTTCAGAGTGAGAGCCACACTGATAATTTTTGCCAAAAAAGTGTTTTCATCAATGCCCTGTGTGGCAATTTCAGACAAAAACATGATATATCATAGTATTTTTCACCGGCACTCTTTCCTCTACATAATAAAATGGTTGTAGCACAGCAGAGATATGGTGCTTGGAAGAGGTGCTCCTTTTGGCCGTATCTGGCAAACTTGTTTGTGCGAGTACAGTTGACCTTGGACTTGTTCTCTCACCTCACCCAGTGTCACATCCCTGTCACCCACACAACATGCATTTCAAAAAGGCATCTTATGATACTTTTCTCATTCAATGATGTTTTTATGGTAGACTCAGTGCACTTCCCAATAATAGGATTGGAAGTTGAGGGAACCCTAGTCACGCTCCCTTCATCCGTGCATCTGGATGTGGGGAAATAGTTGTTAGCTTGTCCCTCCATTTCCATGGTCACTTATCCACTGGGACTTAAGGGAAATGAAGGGCAAGGGTTGCCATCAGCCACCAGACAATAATTACATCACAGAATTACAAATCTTGGCAGGAAAGAGGACAGGAATTCCAATATCCCGTTGTCCTCCAAGTGAGTGGTAATTCCCACCACTCGCCCTTTAGGGGTTAAGCTTCTTCAGCTCATCCAGAGGCAACAAAGTTATGGTGTTTTATTCATTGAGGTTATTCACTTCTGAGTAAAGATAGTTTTATTATGCATTGAATACCATTTTCTTTCACAGCCTAACATGTACCGGTTGATGCAGTTGTCCAACACACCTCTGCCACAAGCTGCCATCTTTACCCACCTGTTTTATGCCCAGCGTAACAGGGTGGAGTTCATCTCAGACTTCCCTCAGTCCAATGAGGCTGAGGTCATCCACTCCCTGCAGGTGCATCCCCAGGGCTGGTGTATCCTCTCACGCAACACTTCTATGGATGAGTCTTCAGAGGTAATAATGGCATATCGCAATTTCTCTTCTTTGTTGCTCTGCTCCCTTCCATTATCTTCTCTTATCATGTTTCTTTTTCTTTTTTACACGCACACACACACACACACACACACACACACATAATGGAAGGAAGTGCCAAAACTGTAGTGCAATTAAGTGAAAGGCAAGATGCATGGAAAAAGCTCCAAGAAGGAGATAAGGTAAAGTTTGAGAGGAAAGTAGATAAGTTGGAGAAACAAATGAGTGAGCAAGAGATCATACAAAGAAAGGTAGTAAACTTTGAGAAAATAATAGAAGAACAATTAAATGAGGCCAAAATAACACAAATGGTGGTAAATGTTATCAAGATAAATAGTCTCTTGTAAGGGAGACAGTTGACAAAAAGAAATGTATAATTGTCTTTGGGGTTAAGGAAATTAAGGAAATCAACAAAGCAGTAAGAGAGAAAGAGCTGAAAGAGATAGTAAACAAAGTGGTGGGAAAGGTACAAGAGGAGGGAAGATGTCTGGTTAATGAAGTGAAATACCACAGAGTTGGGAAATTTACAGGTGAAGGGTACAGACCCATAAGAATAAAATTTAAATCACAGAAGGAAGCTAAGGAGGCTCTGGTTCGGGCTTGGAGATTAGCTAAAGATGAGGTAACAAAAAACATATGGCTGAGAAGAGACTTAAATGAAAAGAAAAGAAAAGAGTTAATTAAAATGAGGGATGAAGTAAAGGCAAAAAACAAGGAGAGATCGGAAGAGCAGAAGGAGATATTCTATTGGAGGGTGTTGGACATGAAAGTGAGGAAGTGGTACCTGAACAGGAGGGAGAACAGGGAAACAAGCTAAGGAGAAAAAAGAGCATTTTGAAGGTAGCTTACACAAACATTAATGGACTCATCTCGGGATTAAGGGAATTAAATGTTTATTTAAATGAGAAAAGTCCTGATATAATGGGCCTCACAGAAATAAAATTATATGATGAGCTAGAGGTAAAGAACATTGGGCAAAATCAATATAATTTATGGAAAAGAAGTAGAACATATAAGGAAGGAGGAGGAGCGATGTTTCTAGTTAAGAAAAGCTTAAAGGTGGTTGAAATAGAATATGGCAGCGGATTAGCTGAGGCAATAAAAATTGGAGTGGAAAATACACAAGGCAAAAAGAGGCAATACATAGTGATGTACGTACCACCAAAAACCAATGCCTGGTCAAATGAAGAATATGAAATAATGATAAAAGACATAGTGAACTGGACAGAGAAAGTGCTAAGTGGTGATAAATTGATCATGATGGGAGACTTTAACTGTAAGGAGGTGTATTGGGAACAGTGGTACATGGAGGGAACAGTATCATCTTGGGGAAATAGATTATTACAGCTGGCAATGGATAATATATTAACTCAATGGATAAAAGGAGATACAAGATTTGGAAAAGATGGAGAAACATCAAGACTAGATCTGTTATTTAGTAAGGAACCAGAAGGAATTGAGATTCTTCACATAGGGTGTCCATTAGCCAAAAGTGACCATGCTACCATAGAATTCAATATAAATGAGGAAATAGAGAATCAAAGGAATGAAGAACACCATGCTGGGAGATTAAACTACTATAAGGCAGACTTTGATAACATGAGGAAGTTTTTTCAAGAGGAGAGATGAGATAGATTCCATAAGGCTACAGGGATCCAAGAGAAGTGGGATGAATTTCTTAAAATATATAAAGAAGGTGAAAAAAAGTTTGTGCCTAAAAAGCAGACAGTAATAGCTGGTAAAAAAGAGTGGTTTAATAAAAGATGTGAAACAGTAAGAAGGATGAAAGAGGATACATGGAAAAAATGGAGGAAAAATAAAAGAATTAACCTGTGGAATAACTACAAACAAGCAAGGAATGATTACGTGAAGATCCTGAGGGATGAACAAAGACAGTTTGAAAAAGATTTAATAGATAGGTATAAACATGAGCTGAAACTCTTCTATAGATATGTGAATGGTAAACTGAAAAGCGAAGTGAGTATAGGAAAGCTAATGGTAGATGGAGTGGTTTATGAAGACCCGAAAGAGACGGCAGAAGTGATGAATAAGAGCTTTAAGGAAGTTTTTACTAAGGAAAAGGAATTTATAAGGCCATTGTGCACACCTGAAAATGGAAAAATAGAGGGATTTCAAGTAACAAAAGAGGAAGTTGATGAAATCATCAAAACGTTTAGAAGTGAGAAAGGCCACAGGACCGGATGGAGTGTCAGGATGGGTAATAAAAGAATGCAGTAACCAGCTTAGTGGTAAATTACATACCATCATACCTCTTTTAATGAAGGAATAGTTCCGCAGGATTGGAAAAGGGCAAACATTGTACCCATATTTAAAGGAGGAGACACACAAGACCCACTAAATTATAGACCGGTTTTGCTGACAAGTGTGGTTGCAAAAATATGTGAAAGGATAATAGAAAACAAATGAACCAAGTTTTTGAAAGATAAGGACATTCTCACAACTTGTTAATTTTGCTTTAGAAAAGGGAGATCTTGTGTCACTAATTTATTATGCTATTATTCAAGAGTGATTGATATCATACAGGAGAGAGATGGTTGGGCAGACTGTATTTATCTAGATTTAAGAAAAGCTTTTGATAAAGTGCTGCATAATAGACTGCTGTGGAAGCTGGAAAAGATAGGTGGTGTAAATGGAAAAATGCTGAAATGGATGGACGATTTCCTTAAAAACAGAGAGATGCGAACAGTAATTAGGGACCAGATATCAGTGTGGAGCCCAGTATTAAGTAGGGTCCCCCCGGGGTCAGTGTTGGCACCAATAATGTTTGTGGTGTATATAAATGATATGGTGGAGAATGTATCCAGCTATGTGAGTCTTTTTGCTGATGATGCAAAACTTATGAGAAGAGTGAAGGGAACAGAAGATTGTGAAGAATTACAAAGAGATATAGACAAGGTGTGGGAGTGGAGCAACAGATGGCAAATGGAATTTAACTATGGTAAGTGTAAAAAGATGGAATTTGGAAAAAGTAACAGAAGGTGTAGCTATAACTATAAGATGGGAAATGAAACAATAAATAAGACAAGAGAAAAAGATCTGGGAGTGATTTTCTCAGAATTTATCACCAGAAAAACATATTAACAAGATAACAGGTGAAACTCTCAGCCTACTAAGAAACATAAGGGTTGCCTTTGCTTATCTGGATATAGAAATGATGGGGAAAATAATCACCACAATGATACGTCCAAGATTAGAATACGCAGCAGTAATTTGTTCATCACATGGAAAAAAAAAAAAAAAAAAAAAAGTTGGAAGGAATACAGAGACACTTATTCATCAATTTTTGACCACTGCTTTGACCCTTTTGTGGGACTGGCATTTCAGTGGGCATTTTTTTTATTGGATTTTTGTTGCCCTTGGCCAATGTCCTTCCTACATAAAAAAAAAAAAAGAGAGCAGCAACAAAGATGATAACAGAATTGCAAGATTTGTTATATGAGGAGCGACTAGCTAGAATGCAACTCCCAACCTTGGAAAAGAGACGAGAGAGAGGTGACTTGATTGAATTGTACAGATTGCTGAGTGGGATGGAAAACTAGATAGGGAACATCTCTTTATAATTAACGAAAGAGAAACAAGAGGACATGGAAGAAAACTAAAAGTAACCACCTGCAGAAGGGACATAAAGAAGTTTAGCTTCCCTCATAGAAGCATAGAGGCATGGAATGGACTGGAAGGGGAGGTGGTGTGTGCTACAAACATTCATGACTTTAAGGAAAAGTTGGATAAAAACAGTTATGGAGACGGGACAGTATGAGCTTAGCTCCTCTCCCGTATGTCACAACTAGGTAAATAAATACACACACACACACACACACACACACACACACACACACACACACACACACACACACACACACACACACACACACACACACACACACACACACACACACACACACACTCCCTTGAAGGTCTGAAGATGTTTTGTTAAATCTGAATGACTCAAAAAATCACCCTTGGTGAGGATGTAGTGATGGGTTGGCTGCTGCTAAAAACTGCATTTGATAAGAACTGAGTATGTAATGAGTGATGAAGAAGTGATTAGTTAGAATTGAGTAGTGGTGAGTGATGTGCACCAAGTGATGAACTGTGTTAATAGTAAATGATGAACTATGGTATTGATGTCTAATGAGGTGTATTACTGATGATTGTTGAATGGTGAGGTATGCTAGTTGTAATGTATATTGAGTGGCAAACTGTGTTAGTGATTAGAGATGAGTGCTAAACTGTATTAGTGATGAGTTATTATTTTGATGGTGAAGTGTTGTTGTATTGTCTTACAGTGGAGCTGTGTGCATGACATCCAGGATCTTGGTGTCACTGTCTGTAAGGACCAGGATGAGGATGATACACCTTCTCATAACCTCTCCTATGATGACGTGCCTGCCTCCACTCCTGAGCCTGAAGTACAGCTGGCAGCCTCTCCAAGCCGGCCCATGGGCAGCAGCAGTAGCAGCAGTAGTAGTGCCAGTGTTGGAATCACTGGTGAGAGCAGCAGTGGCAATGGCAATTTGCACTTGTCTGTGACCTTCAGCCCACGGATGGAGATTACGTTACGCCACAGCCCCCAAGATGAAGTGGATGATGGAGGAGGTGGGAGTGGTGGAGGAGAGGCAGGTGGTAGTGGAGCAGAGGGTGGAACAAGCAGGAATAATGGTAGTGTGGGGGCTGTGGATGGTGCGGGCATTGCAGTGGGGAGCAGTGGTAGTGGCAGTGGGGGCATAGACATACAGTTTCGGTTTACCTCAATGGACGTATTTGAGGCGTTGGAACACATCCGTGAACGGCGGGAGGAGCAACGAATGAGACAGGACCGCCAACGACCCATGCGGGAGGCAGGTGAGGGTGGCGGTGGGACTGGAGGAGGCAGCAGCAGCAGCAGCAGCAGCAGTAGCAACAACAGTCCCTCTGGTGGATCCAATGGAGAGGCACCTTGGGCTGCCCTTCCACGCCTTAACCACAACATGACTTTCAGTTTGCGAAACAGACGAGAGACAGGGCGTGAGGGCGCACGGGAGAACGCAGGTGCAGGTCGGACTGCACCTACTGCTGGCCTGGATTCCCAGAATGCCTTCTACATCCGTACAGGGTCAGGGAACCACCGGGCCATTGTGCTGCTGCAGCCAGGCCAGAACTACCCCCGATACTACCGCAAGGTGGATCCCAACCACAAGATTGCACGCAACATTCCCCGCCTCACCCACTACATCGAGGAGCCCAATGTTGGTCGTGGTTTCATCAAGGAACTGTGCTTTAATGCTGATGGTCGCCTCATTTGCTCTCCATATTCACACGGTGTGCGTCTCATGATGTTTGACAAAAACTGCTCGGAACTTTCCACGTGTGTACAGGACAAGCCACAGACCCTCTATGATGTGTCCACTAGTAACTGTCATTCAAACTGTGTTGTAAGTACCAAGTTCTCTCCCACACATTGCCTTCTAGTCTCTGGCTGCCTTAATGGCAAGATTGTGTGGCACCAGCCAGTTCTTTAGTGTCCTGAGGGGAGAAGTGAGTGTCAAGACAATTGGTGGTTGTGCATGGCCGCCTCAGCCTGAACTCTGCAGTGTGGGCCTGTCAACCGTTGTGTCATGTGTTGCTCCTTTTGCTGAACACTGCACTTTGTGGGGTGGTGCAGTGAGATGCTGACTCATCACAGTGTTGGGGGGAGGGAAGCAGACCCCTTGCTCTTATTGCCTTCTGCCCCCTCTCCCAGAACTTGAAGCTGCCTGGCATTGGTACTTTAGACTTGCAGCAGCAGCTACTTCACCATTTTTATCTTTTTTAAATGACTTTTAGGTACTTGCTTTCCATCAAGTCTTCCTTGTTTGAAAGAAGAAAAACAGTATTGAGCTGAAGCCTCTGTTTTGCTCAAGGTGGCCAGCAGCAGCAGCAGCAGCAGTGCCCCACCTCCCCATGGACAGGGCGGTGGCTGTGTGAACAATGTGTGAGGCAAATCAGCCAAGTGTGTGATGGTTGTGTATGTGTGTCATGCATTTGTGAGTGTAGCCCGTCACTTGGTTGAAAAGAAAATGGTAACTTTGTTTATTTTAACAGAAACCAGATTTTTTGCATTTGAAGGTGACAAAATTGCTGTAATTTTACATATTATTTTCATTTGCAATGTCTTTATAGTTATTTCTCATGTTAAATTTATTTAGTCCACCATGCATTTTATTTCTGCTCCTCAGCACTGAGTGGCTGTATAAGCCCAATTGGGAGGCCTCACAGCAGGCACATGTATTCCAGCTGCCTCCTTTGTGTGATGGTGGTGTGCTTGTTAGTGGGATTGCACAACCTCAAGGTAACACTGATAGATCAATTAATGTGTGGTGCTCTAAAGGTAAGTTTGAAAGATCAAGGATCCTACTAATTTGTCAAGTGTTTTAAAAGTTTGTCTGCATATCACTGTTAACATTGTCTCACCTATTTCAAATATTTAATTGCTTTATGCTCTGTCTTTGCAAACATATCCTTATTTAATAATTTATTTTCCATATTGAATTCCTCTGGTTCTGAGTTGAATGTGCTTTTCAAGATGGCTTTAATTTTTTGATAATGTACATTGGAGAGAGTTTTATTTATTCATTTATTTATTTATTATTTTTTTTATTGCTTAAATTAGCCATAAATTATTGTCCATGGATTGAAGCTCATAGGTCATCAATTGGGACAATAGAGATTACTCATTTGACATGATTGTGGTGTGAATGTAATGACTGATGAAAGCAGTAAGTGTATATACATTGAGAGATAGATATATCTGTTTTAAGTTTGGAAGGGTATAACAGTTGTGGAATGATGGTGGTCAAATGCTGCACCCTCTACTGGTTTGGTCACAGAGACAGAATGGGAAGATGTAAGGTGGCAAGAGGAATTTACCATGTTGGAGTATATGCCATTACTGTGTGAGGAAGAAACACTATAAAATGGCAAGACAGTGTTTGAAAGTTTGAGGATAGAGAAGACTAATGCCAAATATAACAGTAGATACCTACTACAATGGGGTACTTGGCATACAATGTATTTGACTTACAACCAATGCACTATCCAGTCCCCCTAAAATATTAATTTCTTTTGTTTTGCTAGGCATATGACCATCTCATCACTTAAGTGAATAAAGAAAATATAACATTTTTTGGTACTTTACTGGTACATTTGCTAATGGTAAACACCATGCAGTGTAAGAGGTAAAAGGCATTATTTGTTCATGTTGAACTTGTAAGTGATGGAAAATAGTTTAATTACCTATATTTTTTATTCTTTGGGTTTTCAAGAAAAAGTCTTGCCATCTGGCTGTTTTTGCTTCCAACACCAGTTGGAATGGATTATGGTCATAAGGCAAGAATGTACACCAGTGTATCACGCCTGCATGATTTATTGCAGCCTTGTAGATTGAGTTTGTATTTGATGCAAGTGTGCATGACTAGTATGTGTTATTTACATTTTCTTTTTACATGATAGATTTTACTGAACTCCATTAAGGTTTTTGAAGGCCTGGTGATACTCAGACTGAAACAGTTCATAAAATTTAGCAGGCTTTTCCATTAATGTTAGGGAGTTTGCAGATATCAAGGAGGGGTCTTGACAGCTGCATCACTCACACTTGTATAATATGTAGATAATTCATCTTCCTATGAATACAGTGGAATCCTTTTCCTTGTAATGTAAGTTATTTTGAAATATATAATTAACATAAATGCAATATAAGTAAAAGTAGAAATATTGTGTAGTGATCATACTGTGAAGGTTGACCAAACTCTGCTTGGCCCAAGGCAATCATTGCTGTGCCCTTGTGTTCTGTCACAGGTTCAGTTTTCAGTTCTTGCATGGCTTATAACTGTTTCTCAGTGTTACAGTGACAGAAATGATGAGATTATGTTATGGTACTCCAAAAAAAGCTCATCAAGGAACACCACCAATACAGGGAGTCTTGGCAACTGAAGGAATTACAAACTACAATAAGTTAAAACTTTACTATGCAGCATGACCTGGTCTTGATAATTTATGTGTAGCACTTATCAGTAGTAATGCATAACAGGTTGTGCTGTTTAAGGCCAGTACACACAGGTAACACATTGTGGAACAAGAAGGGCACAGTATGGTATATACTCCAGGTTACCCACTTGAATCTAAGTTTTTGCTGGTAATTTTCATTGAGCTATTTTGTTTATTATTTATCTATTTTATTGTATTTATACCCCAAGTGGAGCGAGGGGCTTCTGATTTTGTTACCGCACATCTGTACAACCCATCGCTACGCCTGGCCCCTGGAGGGTACAACGATGATTTGACCAGGAACACCTTTTGATGTCCATCGCACATAAAAATTGCGATTTCAGTTTCTGAAACACATACCAGTAAGTGACTTTTGACGGCACATCTTTCTTATTTTGTGACATTTCTTCGTCAGACCCACCGTTTTGCTGTATTTTGCATATTTCGATTTATCGGCATGTGAGCGAAGGTTTCTGCCTCACAGCTCGCGCAACCATCGCCTCATCACGACAGATCGAGCTCGAGTGCGCAAAATGCACGAAATATTTGCCATAACTCACTTCATATACGGGATACCCAGTTTTGGTTGACCCCCAACAGACTCAGCAGTGACTGTAGAATCAAGATATATTGTAAAAAAAAAAAAAAAAAATGAAAAAAAATTATTACGAGTTGAACAGTGGTGTTAAAAAAAATGTTTAAAACATGTCTTACTTGTACTCGCTGTTTTTAACAGTTAATCACTGAATGGTGAAATATATTATTACATTATTGAAAACACAAAAATAATTTATAACAACGTCACTCGCTGCAACCATCACGGCGGCTCGACACTGCGTGGCGTGTGCAGGCAGGCTCCATATGACAGATCTGCAACGTCTAAAATTTAGAACTTCCCCATCCGCTGGGGGAAGGTCCTTTAAGTTGCTCCGCAGCTTAAATCACCTACCTGGTTTATTGTCTTGTGTAGTGGTGCGTCGAAATTTGGCCTCATTGCTGTGAAAAAAAAGAAAAAAAGGCAGAGCGCACAAAATGACATAATTTGACAGCCATTATCAGTCCCCTGCAATAAGGAAGCCACGTCAGACACCTTTTACTTCCCTCGTGTCCACATCATTGCATCATTACACGATCCTCCACTTCTCTCTTGTTAGCTTAATTCTCTCTACCTTGGCTATTTTCGTAAATTATCCCTATCATCTCGTTCTCTGTTTTCCATCATCAGTTACTTATTCATACTTGCGTAAACTTGAGGACAGCTCGGTTATAGTTATAGCTTTGCCGGTGATTGGTCTGAGTTAGGAGTGAGGAAGAGACATAAAAGGATCGATGAAGATGAGCAAACCACACAGTGAGAGCGAACAGAGGACGAGCGGGAAGGGTTCAGAAGAGGTTATTGACTGGTCTGGTGGTTGTCATGGGGATTCATAAACACACATAAACATGGAGAGAGAGAGAGAGAGAGAGAGAGAGAGAGAGAGAGAGAGAGAGAGAGAGAGAGAGAGAGAGAGAGAGAGAGAGAGAGTAATATTTTAATGGTCTTGTATTCTCACCGACAAAAAAAAAAAAAGAAAGTGGAAAGTCCCTAAACGTGACTTATCTATTATTATTATTATTATTATTATTATTATTATTATTATTATTATTATTATTATTAATATTATCATTATTATTATTATTTACATTCGAACACTTATTCAGTTTGACCACTCTCAATCACGAGTATTTTCATTACGTACAATTTTTCCAAAACCAGATTTTTAGGAAGGGAAATATCCTTCCGAAAGTAGTCTTGAAATGCTATTGATTAATGTCATTTGTTGCTTCTCCATCAAGCTTCATGCACACTACAGTCACCAAAGGAGTCTCTAGCTCACCTCATCACCAGTGTCCTCACATGATTCCGCTGCAGGGTGAGGCCATCCCTGCCTGCCTTCTCTCTCCCCTTTCAAGTGACCGTCTAATCAACTGAAATGAATGAGAGGGCTGGGAGAAACTTTCACACATAATTATCAGTAAATCGATCTCAATTGTAATTATTCACTACAACTTGTAACTCAATTCTTTCTTTCTTTTCTTTCTTTCTTTGCTCATTTCTTCTGGAGCATGACTGGCGGATTCAACCCTTTACCTGAAATACTTCGAAATAATTATTACCTTTGGGTACTGAAATTCCTTCCTTACAAACGTATGGCAATTTTAGATGAAATGTGACAGGCTAATTGAAGAAGTTTGAGTCTCATGTGTCCCATATTGCATTAATGAAGCAACAGGCGGCATGCAGCAAGGTATACTGACTGCTATTCTTTGCCTACCACCCGTGGCATGAACTGTGTTTATGTAGTGTAAACATGACGTAGAGAAGATTTCCATTCCCGTGGCGTGCACTGCCACACTATTGAGTCGCAGCATAGTCTGATATGAACACTGAAGAAACATATTAAAAAACGTTTGGCGGTAAAAGTGACGAGTGACAGCTCTTGTTTGTGGAGATGTACCTGTATCTTTTGTTCTGTTGTTTTGGATTCCAGTAACGAGAATGGATAAAATCGCGAAACTACCATGGTGGCTTGAAGGGGCTGTAACCCTCCTGTTGTTCCCCTCGTCCTCTTGCAAAACAAACTAAAAGTTCCAAAACCGTAACCATTGTGAACCTGTATAGAAAACCCTGCATGCATTCTCTTTCTGCCCTCTTCCGGTCATGTTGCCATCCCTCCGTCCCTCCCTTTCTTTCCCCCAGGCCCGAAAAGAAGGAAATTTTGTCCGCGCACTTATCATCAGTGTTGGGGTGACCCGGGGAGGGAGAAGGCGATAAAAGGGAGTAAGGGGGATCTGTGGGGAAGGCCGTGGGGAGTAGGGGCAGTCTTATTGAAGGAAGTTGTTTACACATAATATAAACAGAGGAATATCGATCTACAAGCAAGGTCATCAAGTACCTTTATAAACACATTTTTTTTCATTCCACTTGATATGCTTCGAAGTTATTGACGGTGTAAAGTAGTAGCTCAGTGGTTGGTGCGTTGTCATGAGTTCACATATTGCGAACCCATCCATCCATCCATTCTGTCATGTTGCGTCACGTATTGCAAGATGAAATAATGGTCAACACGAGAGACGGTGAACCCACATAGTCTGTCAGTCCTGTGTATTTGAATGAAACGTCTTTTTAATTTGTTTATTCATTTATTTATTTATTCACTTTAATAGTAGCTCTATTCGGCAAAACAAGCCTAGTTCATGTCCTAATCTTCACCTTTATCCATCTTCATCTATCCATCGTTTTCTTCATATTATTTATTTATTTTTTTTCATTTTTTATTTGATGAAGAAGCGGGGAGGGAGGGGAGGAGGAGGAGGAGGAGACAGAGGAGCTAGAATTACGATGATGGATGCTAAACGTTTTGTCAACACTTAACCAGGTGTAGTATTGATCCCACCTACCAGTGGAGGAGAAGGAGGAAGGTGGAGGTGGTGAATAAAAAAAAAAAAAAAATAAATAAATAAAAAAAATAAATAAATAACAAAAATAAATAAATGAAATTAGCAAGAGGAAAAATGAGGAGGAGATTGAAGAAAATAGGAAGAAGAAGAAGAAGAAGAAGAAAAAGAAGAAGAAGAAGAAGAAGAAGAAGAAGAAGAAGAAGAAGAAAAATAGAGTAGTAAGAAGAGGAGGAGGAGAAGGAGGAAGAGGCAGATCATCTAAGGTGTGGCTAACGACTTAATTATGCAGGAAGAAAGTGTTGCCGTCCTGTACTGAAGGCGGTCACCGTGATGAAAGATAACACATAGTAGTAGTAGTAGTAGTAGTAGTAGTAGTTAGTAGTAGTAGTAGTAGTAGTAGTAGTAGTGGTAAGATGGTTATTGCGGCTTTCAAGGGTATTTTTATAGTTCTAGTGACGATTATTGCGATTTTTAAGTGTGTTTTCATAGTTCTAGTGATATTTAAAAAAATCCCATTCTTAGTAAGAAGAAAAAAAAACCTGTAACCATTGAAAAAATAATGACAATAACGTTCATGATACCTAGATGTTTGAGAATACGTGCTTATGTGATAGTGAACGTTTTGAAGTACCCATCGATAAATATTGATCTGAGGGCAACTGTAGGGAGGTATTGTGAGCACAGGCAGAAGAGTGGCAGGAGAGTGAAGATGGTCGTTGGGGGGTAGGGGGGGAACGTGAAAAATAGTCGTGTTGATGAGTGAAATAATGTCCTCTTATTCTTCGTATTTTCTTTGATGTTATTAATATTCAGATTGAAAACATTAGTTTCCATCTCTTTATTTACGTGTGAGATTACGTAGCCAAAGACATGTGCGGAGACAGAACTTGGTGAAGAAAAAAAATAATGTTAATTGAATCTATTAAAGACCACTTAATGCGAATCTGAACTTTATAAAATAGTATTCGTTTTACGATTAGTTAAATACTCGTGTGAAGAGAGGAAGTGGAGAAAGGTGAGAAGAAAACAATATTAATTAAATCTACTGAAGACTACTTAACGTTTGTCTTTGAGCTTTACAGAATAGTCCTTGTGTTATGTAACGAAATACTTACTTACAGCAATGGAACGCTCATAGTGCAATTTTACTCTATTAGAATCAAAGTTAATTTTTCGTATTAATTGAGGAAGTAATTAGCTGTATTCATAGATGGAGGCTCATTTCAATGTCTCTTCTGCAGGTTACAAAAGAGCAATGAGGCGGCCCGTGCACTGGCCTCTGTTACGTATGTCACCTTGCAAAGATCACGTTCATATATTCATTAAAGCCTAAGGACCTTCCATCACGTGGCCGCATGTACATTGCAGTACATAACAGTTACCTACCTACGTATTGAGTGCTGCGTGGCATTAAGAAGTTTAAGGGTCACGAGAGAGAGAGAGAGAGAGAGAGAGAGAGAGAGAGAGAGAGAGAGAGAGAGAGAGAGAGAGAGAGAGAGAGAGAAGCGCATTGAGTCGCCAGCCGCTGGTCCGCGAGGTCGTGTTACGCTACAACGCCCATCAGTGACCTCATCCCCTTAGTGGCGGCACGCGCGCGACCCCGCCGCTGCAGAGAGAGAGAGAGATAGAGAGAGAGAGAGAGAGAGAGAGAGAGAGAGAGAGAGAGAGAGAGAGAGAGAGAGAGAGAGAGAGAGAGAGAGAGAGAACACGGCAGGATGGTGGTGATGACGTCTTGTTGTTGTTGCTTCTCGCCTCGGACGGGAACTATGGGCGTGGGAGTCGTCTGTCTGGTGAGCCTTCCTGCCTTTCCTCCTGCCTTACCAGAGAGAGAGAGAGAGAGAGAGAGAGAGAGAGAGAGAGAGGGAGAGAGAGAGAGAGAATATAACGTGCTCACATAACCTGCGTCCAACACACACACACACACACACACACACACACACACACACACACACAGAGGAAGACTAAAACAAGAAGGGAGAGTTCAACGGTTGCCACTCGAAGGTAAAGAATCGGAGTGGGATGTCAAGGTATTCCCTCCGATTGAAAGAGGAGGAAAAAGATGTAAAATTTTCCTCTTCCTCCTCCTCCTCCTCCTCTTCCTCATACACAGCCTCCACCACCACCACCGTGTGTACCACCTCCATCACCACCATCATCACCACTGCTCACTCTGACAACAATAACAACAACAACAACAACAACAACAACGACAACAACAACAACAACAACAACAACAACAACAACAACAACAACAACAACAACAACAACAACTACTACTACTACTACTACTACTACTACTACTTATTATAACTAATCGATGAAAACAGCTACTATCCATATTGCATCTAAAACTGTCACAAATCCCACGTAACCTACTAACCAACTAACTAATCTAACCTAACTAACTAAACACCACTACCACTACTACCGTCACCACTGCCATCACCACCACTACCACCACCACTCACGCCCGCACAGATCGTCGGCTTCTGTGCGTCCGTCGGGTTCTGCTTCGCTCTCATCAACATCGAGTCGGTAAAGGAGACATTGGATGCGTCTTACTCGGAGTACCAGAACCTGCTGAGCCTCAACTTGACCGAGCAGCGACTCATGATAGTGGAGAGCGTCATAGGGATCAAGGACTTCATCAACTGTGAGTGTAGCAGTTTGCTGTAGAGGTGTGACATTGAAGAGACTAAGTGTAGTTTGAGTAGTCTGGACCGTATTTTGAAACACTCCTGCGCCGCATCTACACTGCTTTCAAAAGGCTCTGTATACCTGAAGTGACACGGGTTTTAAAGTGTGTTTTTATGGCTCTAGTGACAGATTAACAATATTTCTACATTAATAAGAGGAGAAACACTCTTGAGAACCCGGTCAATCATCTCTGTGGCCTTTGAAAATAGCCGTAGTGAGAGAGCGAAGTGTTTCTGAATACAGGTCTCGTATCTGAGTGATCTTCTCAGGGGTTGGCGCCATGTAGCTACGAGTGAGTCTCCTGCAGTTGTTTCTGTCCCTTGCATTTTCCTCTGTGATTTCCATCCTTTGCAGTTCTACTGTAATTGCATCCCTCCCATTTTATTCTCTGTTTGAGTGTAACCCGTATTAACTGTGAGTGTAGCTTGTGTAGTGGTGTGGAGTGGAAGTGAACAAGTGCAATGAGAGTGTAACTGAGTGTATTCCTTATTATTATTTTTTAACGCTTTATCCTCTCAGTATGGCATATTAGAAATTTAGGTCACTATAACGCACCATATCATAAAATAAGGAAGAATTCGCAGTTGGAAATGCCAGGTATTATATAATTCGTCAAGCGAGAGAGAGAGAGAGAGAGAGAGAGAGAGAGAGAGAGAGAGAGAGAGAGAGAGAGAGAGAGAGAGAGAGAGAGACGTTTACAAGAGAAATATGTTAATGATATTGACTGGAACCAGAAATAGTAAGAAAGACAGACAGAAAGAAAGAAAGAAGGAAAGAAGAAAATAAAGAAGAGAGGAAAGAAAAGTAGCACCTGCCGAAATTTCTCTCTCTCTCTCTCTCTCTCTCTCTCTCTCTCTCTCTCTCTCTCTCTCTCTCTCTCTCTCTCTCTCTCTCTCTCTCACTAAGTTAGGCTACAATGCTCGTATAAAACAGCACAACAAAACGGCTTTATTTATTTACTTATTTTTTTCCATCTCATTCTTATTGTGTTTCCAGCGAGACTGAGAGATCCGATCTGTATTCTTTTGCTTATACAAATTAACTCACTACATTGACAAAGCGGTGATACGCATAAGTATTGTTACTATTGTCCATTACACAAGTATGAAAAGTAACTATATGGTAAAAAAATCTCGAGTGTGGGTTGGTATCAGTATGCTACGTCACAGAAACTTGTGAAAAAAAAGAAACAGTATGGTGATGGTGAATATGATGATGATGATGATGATGATGGTGGTGGTGGTAGTGGTGATGGTGGTGGTGGTGGTGGTGAGGAGGGAGAAGAGTAAAAAGGAAAGCAAGAGAAAAAAGAGGAGGATATTGAAGAGTAGGAGGGGAAAAAAAGAAGAAAGAGGAGTAGGGGAAAAAGGAGAAGGAAAAGGAGTAAGAGGAAAAGGAAGAGGAGTAGGAGGAAATGAGGGATGAAAGGAGGAAAGAGGAGGAGAAAGAGAAGGGCGAAAAGGAAGAGAAAGAGGAGTAATGGGTGGGAGAGGAGGAAGAGGAGGAGTAGGAGGAAATGGAAGATGAAAGGGAGTAGGAGGAAACGGAAGAGGAAGAGGAGTAGAAGAAAACGAAGGAGGAAAATGAAGAGGAAGAGGAGGATGAGAATGAGAGTGAAGAATAAAAAAAAAAATGTTATAGACATTATATTTTTATTTCCCTAGAAGCATTTTTCTTTCCAGTACAATAATAGAGAGAGAGAGAGAGAGAGAGAGAGAGAGAGAGAGAGAGAGAGAGAGAGAGAGAGACAGCGTCACTCACGCTAACCTCTCTTACACTTGCAGATCTCAATACAATCCTCATCATCTGCCTCGTTTTCTATGTTGTTTACACCTTCACCGCTCTCTTCCTCACCTACGGAGCCTGCACGGTAAGCTTCTCCTGCTCCTCTTCCTCCTCCTCCTCATTATTATTTTTCTCTCCTTCTTCACTTCACTGCCTCCTGTGGAATCATTTCTCGTAATCTTAATTGATTCTTATTTTCTACCTCGTCGTTATTTTCGTCATCATCTTTCCTTTACTTCTCCTCCTCCTCCTCCTCCTTCTCCTCCTCCTCGTCCTCCTCCTCCTGAATCTTCTTCTTCTTCTTCTTCTTCTTCTTCTTCTTCTTCTTCTTCTTCTTCTTCTTCTTCTTCTTCTTCTTCTACTTCTTCTTCATTAATGTTTCTTTCCTCTCTCTCTGTCTTCCGCTTCGTGTAATATTTTTCTTCCTATCTCCTCCTCCTCCTCTTCCTCCTCCTTTTCCAGCCATGCTCCTTTTATTTTATTGTCTTTGTGTATATATTGTATTAGTTAAAAAGTTAATGTTGAAGATATTTTTGTTGTTCAAGCACGTAAATTGTAAACTATTGGAGCTTTGGAGGCATTATGGGGCATATTTTTAAAACTTTGCACCGGCGATTGATCAGAAGGCGTTTTAAGACCGGCAGCTCTTAATTTCTTCTTCTTTTTCATTGTTATCCATCAGAGTTTACTATTATTGTCTATTAAAGGCGGTGCCATTATGATGATTGTTATTGAGGCGCAAAAGAAAAAAAGTGTATTCTATTAGTCAATATTCAATTTGTATTCATGAAGAGCATGTAAATATGGCTGACAACAAGAAGAAATAAGGAAAGGAACATGTATTACTACTGCTGCTGCTACTACTACTACTACTACTACTACTACTACTACCACAACAACAACGACTACTACTACTACTACTACTACTACTACTACTACTACTACTACTTATCTTATTCTTGGATATACTCTAGGGCTGTCTTAATTCTTTTGGGACTGGCACCTTCGGTAAGCCTTTTATTTCACCATTTTTTGTTGTCCTTGGTCAGAGCCCATCTTGCATAAAAACAAAACTGCTACTGCTGCTGCTGCTACTACTACTACTACTACTACTACTACTACTAGTACTGATGATAATAATAATAATAATAATAAATATAATAATAACTATTATATATCAAATTTTTCTCTTATAATTTAAGATATATGCATGGTTTCTTTACTGTTATGTGATAGAGTAGGTGACTAAACAATTATACCTGTTTCGCAAAACAATTGAATCTACTACTAGTACTACTACTACTACTACTTCTATTACTACTACAAAAACAACAACAATAACTTTTGCTAGTACTGTCACCATAACATTCGGTAATATCCCCCTCCTTCTTCTCCTTCTTCTCCTTCTCTTCCTCCTCGCTCCAGGGCATCAGGTCGCTGCTACTGCCGTGGCTGATAGTGGAGGTGGTACCCTTTGGATTCCAAGTGGCCGCGGTGGTGATCCTCTTCGTGTTTGGCAGAGACGACCCGACGTTATCCCGCGGCGGAGTGTACATCGTGGCGGGGCTGATCAACATTGTGGCATTCGGTGGGTCTCTCTCTCTCTCTCTCTCTCTCTCTCTCTCTCTCTCTCTCTCTCTCTCTCTCTCTCTCTCTCTCTCTCTCTCTCTCTTCACATTACATTCTTACAAACAGGAGCTGTGTTCTTAGGCCAAAATTATCACTACCCAGTATAATTTACTTTTAAATTGCTTCTGGCTATTACTTCTGTGAACGATGGAGTCACCGGATTGTTATTGTTAGAGACTCACCCGCCCTTTTCTCCTCCCTTTCTCTTGCTCTCCTTCGCTTTCTCTTTGTGTCATCTCACTTCTCTCCCTCCCTCCTGCAGTGTTTCACGTATACTGGTGGCTGTGTCCCTTCGCCCACTACCAGGAGCTGAAGAACGAAGAGAGCACTCAGGTAGAACCCCTCGTCCCGCCCTCCCACCCCATGTATCCTGCGGTCCTCATGAAGTACTGAACGCCCGTGGCCAAGGTTTCTTCTGGTGGTGGTGGTGATGGTGGTGATGAGGTGGTGTTGAGTCTCCTCGTCTGTATTTTTTCAGCATTACTACTACTACTACTACTACTACTACTACTACTACTACTGCTACTACTACTACTACGTTCTGTGATGATGTTGATTCTCCTCCTCGTCTTTCTTTTATTACTCACTACTACTACTACTACTACTACTACTACTACTACTACTACTACTACTACTACTACTACTACTACTACTACCACTACTACTACTATTGTTGGTGTGATATCACTCTTGGTTCTAAACAGACACGCTGGTTCTGCATAAATACACTGAGTTTATATAAAATTACAATTTTTGGTTTTCATTATAATGCTGGTAGGCTTTTTAATCATCATCTGTCATGTTAACTGCAGGATCAGTGCATTGTTTGTGTGAGTGATGGAAAAAGAAAACAAACGTAGTAAGTATTTATTTTATTATGTCGATCGTAATTTCTAGCAGCTAAGAATGTAGGCATGTTAAACATTCATCAACCAGCGTTATGTCACACCTCCATTCCAACAACAAGTACTACTACTACTACTACTACTACTACTGCTGCTGCTGCTACTATTATAGGTTACAACGAAAGCCTAGAAAGATGATGCCTTAAGAACCATACATTAAATTTACAAAAAAAAAAAAAAAAAAAAAAAAAAAAAAACATTTTACTGTCGGTAATGTATCATTGTAGTTTATCAGTATATTTGCAGAGTGCATGTATTTCATGTGTTCAGATATTCATAGTGCCTTAAAGAATAACCAGTGTATAATGGACAACTATTTTCTTGCATCAGAAGAAAGATTTACGAGGCTGAATTGAAGAGTAGCCTAGCCGAGACCGCTTGAATTTAAACCAGGATTGAGGAAATGAAAGGAATAAGATTGATGGATGTTAGCCTCAAAGTAATGAAATTATATTTTTAGCAATCACTAGTGAAACAGTACCTGTATAAATGTGATATTTTAATGTGCATTATAAAAATAAAAGTTCTCGAATTTACTGTTGTTTCTCTTTGAAATGTATAAGTTTTCTCTCACGAAATTCAAGTGCAGGAACTGTACACTTACCTGTTTATAAAACCTTGACTCATGCAGGATAAAACTAATTTCCTCTTCTTTCTCCTATCAAACTGAAATATTTGTACATGGAAATAACAGCTATAGAAAATAACTGAATATCACCGACTTATGCATTAATATATAATTATATATATATATATATATATATATATATATATATATATATATATATATATATATATATATATATATATATATATATATATATATATATATATATATATATATATATATATATATATATATATATATATATATATATATATATATATAACAACACTGGAAATACAAGTAGGAGTTGAACACGTGTGTGGTAGTGGCGGCAGGTCACGTGTCGAGAAACTTAATCTTTTTGTGTGTTATAAGATTCCCGGTGATATTGGACGTCGGCCCGGGAGCGCAGGTGTCTCGGCGTCATCTGGGTAAGTTTTGAGACGACAGGAGGACGTGGAAGTGGCTTAATTACGTGAGTTAGGTGAGTGGGAGAGAAGGAAGAGTCTTGAGTGAGATGAGCGGGCGGGAGGAAGGAACTGAATGGTGCAGTCATGGTCGGATTCCAGTTAAGTAACTTTCCACACTTACCTTCGCTGTGGTTTGCGTTTTCCTTCAGTATTAAGATAATAAAAGTGAAATTGTGGGAAGATTATTGTTTGACTTTAAAAATATTCAAACAGCTGGAGAAACAAAGGATCTAATTTACAGACTGGAAGAGGAGAGGGAATCTAGAAAAGGGGATATATTACAGTTAGCGAACGCCAATCTTGCGTCGCGGCGGCACAGGCTTCTCGGAGAGCGAGTTTTACTTAAGGCCCTCCCAGCAAGCATAAAAAATGGGCTGGGAGAAATTGACTTATTGGCATTTCAAGTGCATCTCTCCTCACTCATGCTTATAGCAACATTGACCAATATTGTGTAGGTTACCAGTGTCAGTGTTCATTATTTCTTTGGTGACACATGATCGGCTCTGTTCTTGGGGGGAAACGCATTACGTTCTGTTCATGCTGTGGTGTTTGCAATAATGAGTGCGAGGCAGACAAGTTACGGTGATATCATTCAATCATAGATCTTCACTTGTCAGGCTTAAATGGTGTCGATATAGCAAAATATGTAGATTTAGAACGCAAAACTTGCAGAACCTCATATGGAAATTCAAGGGGGGGCAGTGCGGAATCGTCATTTCACAAACACGTTGGTGGCATCCTTTTATCGTTACACGGCTTCTAGCTTCTCTACGAAGGCATATGAACTCTATTCCGACTCTTACGGCAAGGCAGCCGAAGGGAAGCAGCGGGAATGCCACCACTGTGCCTGTGTAAATACAGTTCCTTACTTCCTTGCATGACAAATTTTCGTACGAGGTTCTGGAAGTTTCGTGTATTCTAATTTACATGTTTTGCTACATGGACACCATTCAAGCCCGACATGTGAAGATCTATGATAGAATGATATCACTGAAACTTGTTTGTCCCCCACTCATTACTACAAAATGAACAGAATAAAGTACATTTCATCCCGAGAGAGAGAGAGAGAGAGAGAGAGAGAGAGAGAGAGAGAGAGAGAGAGAGAGAGAGAGAGAGAGAGAGAGAGAGAGAGAGAGAGAGAGAGAGAGAGAGAGAGAGAGATTACGTGTCACCAAACACACAATGAATACTGAGACTGGTAATTAAATCTGGTAATTATTGCTATGGGGATGAGTGAAAAGATATGCACATAAGATGCCAACAAATAAATTTTTCCCAGCCCATTTTTGGGCTTATTGAGACCTTGAGTAAGATGCGCTCTCCGAGCAGCCTTTGCAGCCACGACGTGAGATCGACTATGAAATTCTTAGAAAACACACACACACACACACACACACACACACACACACACACACACACACACACACACACACACACACACACACACACACACACACAAGATGTATCAAATGTCCGCATCCACATTCGCGGAACTTGCGAATAATTTTTAGCGTCCGCATCCGTATCTGCAGTTCTGATAAATTAAATATCCGCTTCTGCATCCGCATTTGTGATGAAACAAATATGCGCATCCGCATCCGCACCATACAAAGAGGATGTGGCTGATACATTTTGTACACTACAGACTACAGAGTACAGAGCTTGCAAAGCTGAAAAAAAAAAGAAAATAATACATGTTTACTCAATTATCTACTAAAATTACACCTTTTATTAATTTCCTTTCAAATTTACACAACCTAATGTTGTGTCAAGACTTCTGCAAAAGGGCAGAAGGAGGAAGAAAATCTTACATAGGGACTATGTAGCTATGTATCATGTAAATATGTAAAATTATGTATGTATGTCTGTGTAGTAGTACTGTATATATGTACTATATGTAATATTGCTTAAGTAATTAAGTATGAAGGGAAGCAGCCCTGATTGGCAAGAAGAGAGAGAGAGAGAGAGAGAGAGAGAGAGAGAGAGAGAGAGAGAGAGAGAGAGAGAGAGAGAGAGAGAGAGAGAGAGAGAGAGAGAAAGAATGTGTGTGTGTGTGTGTGTGTGTGTGTGTGTGTGTGTGTGTGTGTGTGTGTGGTGTGTGTGTGTGTGTGTGTACATATTCGTGCATGTAAACTATTATATACATGAATTGCATGACTGTGCATGTAGAGCAGTGATTCTCAAACTGCGCCCCGCGGCACAGAAGTACCCCCGCGACTATCCCTCAAGTGCGCCGCGTAATTTTCATGGACACGTAACTGTAGAGCTGGTGCGCCGTCAAAGTCCAAGATGTATCATTAGTGCGCCAGTAAGCAATAAAGTTTGAGAACCTCTGATGTAGACCCCACTCCTTCTTAAGGAAAGACGTTGCACAGTAGCAGTAAATAATCATCAGTACCATCAATGGCGTGGACCGACGTATACCGTACCACGACCATAGGGCTTCAATCTTCCTCATTGGAACTAAGGAACACTCCGCCCTCTGAGTCTCCCAAGGCGCCTCCTCCACCACTCTCATCACAGTCACCACCACTATCACTACACTGCGTATAATCAGATTCCACTGCTGTATTTTAAAGGACCAATTTTGTCTCTACTCAATTTGCCATTGTTAGGGGAATTGGCTGCCTGGGTGCATTTTGAGCGGCGGAGTTAACATTTTTCGCTGCCTTCCCTCGTACACACCACCACCACCACCACCACCACCGCCACCTTGGGCATGGAAAAGCAACCTGCCCCGCATTGTAGAGAAAATTTCATTCCTCGCTGAGACACAAGAAAAGTATACATGCATCTCTCTCTCTCTCTCTCTCTCTCTCTCTCTCTCTCTCTCTCTCTCTCTCTCTCTCTCTGTCTGTCTCATGGTGGATATTTTGAAGAACTGTATTGTGCCTCCAACTCCCTTCCCTTCCTCTTCATCCTTTCATCTTCTATCCTCCCTTCCTTTCCCTCTTCTTTCTCTTTCCTCCCATGTCCTTTCCTCCCTTCCCTTTTCTTTCTCCCCTTCCCTTCCTCTGCCCTCCCCTCCCTTATCTTCCTTTACCTTTCCTCTTCTCCCGTTCCCTTCCGCTATCCTCCCCTCACATACCTTCCCTTACCTTCCCTTTCCTTCTCCTGTCCACCCCTCACACCCTCCCTTCCTCCTTTCCCCTCTCCTCTCCCCATGGCGCCCCAGGGAGGCCTCGAGGCTCGGGACGGTTCACTCCTTGCCGCCTGACATGAATCGCGAATGAAGGAAACGAGAAAAGAGGCAGAGAACAAGGCACACACAAGGATCCTTCCCCAAACACGTGAAGGACGCGGGGTCGGAGGGAGATTTTTAGCGTGCCGAGAGATGCAGGAAGTGAAGGAGGCTGGAAGGGAGGGAGGGAGGAAGGGAGGGAGGGTATTGTAAAGTGAGGGAGGGGAAAATGTAAGGTCAGGTTGGAAGGGAAGAGAGGCTAATGTAAGGTGAGGGAGAAGTTACGTAGAGGAGGAGGAGGAGGAGGAGGAGGAGATGAATTTTCAAGTTATTTGCTACTTTTAGAAATTTGAGCGAGG
>NC_087153.1:13765000-13767500 GCF_035594125.1 Scylla paramamosain
GTTATTGCTACTACTACTACTACTACTACTACTACTACTACTACTACTACTACTACTTACTACTACTACTACTACTACTACTATGATTTATACTATTATCATTGTTATTGCTATTTTCACATTTTATTTTTATTTTGTTCATGACTTTACGACTTTCTCTGTTGTCTTCAGGTATATTTCCTCAACAGGAAGATTCTTAAACATCTATCACTTCACAACCTTCTATCTGATCGCCAGTATGGGTTCCGTCAAGGCTACTGGTGATCTCCTGGCTTTCCTTACTGAGTCTTGGTCATCCTCTTTTAGAGATTTTGGTGAAACTTTTGCTGTTGCCTTGGACATATCAAAAACTTTTGATAGAGTCAGGCACAAAGCTTTGATTTCCAAACTACCCTCCTACGGCTTCTATCCTTCTCTGTATAACTTCATCTCAAGTTTCCTTTCTGACCGTTTTATTGCTGCTGTGGTAGACGGTCACTGTTCTTATCCTAAATCTATTAACAGTGATGTTCCTCAGGGTTCTGTCCTGTCACCCATTCTCTTCTTATTATTCATTAATGATCTTCTAAACCAAACTTCTTGTCCTATCCACTCCTACGCTGATGATACCACCCTGCACTTTTCCACGTCTTTTCATAGACGTCCAACCCTTCAGGAGGTAAACATTTCACGCAAGGAAGCCACAGAACGCTTGACTTCTGATCTTTCTAAAATTTCTGAATGGGGGAGAGCAAACTTGGTATTGTTCAATGTCTCAAAAACTCAATTCCTCCATCCATCAGCTCGACACAACCTTCCAGACAACTATCCCCTCTTCTTCAATGACACTCAACTGTCCCCCTCTTCTACACTGAACATCCTCGGTCTGTCCTTTACTTATAATCTGAACTGGAAACTTCACATCTCATCTCTGGCTAAAACAGCTTCTATGAAGTTAGGTGTTCTGAGACGTCTCCGCCAGTTTTTCTCATCTCCCCAGCTGCTAACTCTGTACAAGGGCCTTATCCATCCATATATGGAGTATGCTTCACATGTCTGGGGGATTCCACTCATACTGATCTTCTAGACAGGGTGGAATCAAAAGCTTTTCGTCTCATCAACTCCTCTCCTCTAACTGACTGTCTTCAGCCTCTCTCTCACCGCCGCAATGTTGCATCTCTAGCTGTCTTCTACCGCTATTTTCATGCTAACTGCTCTTCTGATCTTGCTAACTGCATGCCTCCCCTCCTCCCGCGGCCTCGCTGCACAAGACTTTCTTCTTTCTCTCACCCCTATCCTGTCCACCTCTCTAACGCAAGAGTTAACCAGTATTCTCAATCATTCACCCCTTTCTCTGGTAAGCTCTGGAACTCCCTACCTGCTTCTGTATTTCCACCTTCTTGAATTCCTTCAAGAGGGAGGTTTCAAGACACTTATTCATCAAATTTTTATCACTGCTTTGACCCTTTTATGGGACTGGCATTTCAGTGGGCATTTTTTTTTATTTGATTTTTGTTGCCCATGGCCAGTGTCCTTCCTACATAAAAAAAAAAAAAAAAATTGTCATGAGTATATATATATATATATATATATATATATATATATATATATATATATATATATATATATATATATATATATATATATATATATATATATATATATATATATATATATATATATATATATTTTTTTTTTATGTGTGTGTGTGTTTTGCTGAAAATTTTTGTTGGTTTCGTAGTTTTCACCATGTCTTTTGCATTCCAAAACATTTAAACCATTTATAAATCATTAATTTTGGTTAAATTGCCATGACTGCTCAATTTCGAACCACTTGTCTAAACTTATAAACCATTTTTTTTTTTACTTTTTCTTTTACTTTTAGCGTCTTGTCTTCAATGATAAATATTTTCTCTCAGACATTCTCCTCCCCCACATCATTTCATAACTTTTATTGCCGTGTGTTGAGTTATCGATATAATTTTCTATTTTTTTCTTTTCAATAATTTTATAACATCTTGCAACCTTATCTTCAATTACAAACAATTTTCCACACACGTTCCCCATCATTTCATAACCTTTACTGTAGTGTCTTCACTTGTACATTTTTTCCACAAAATTTATCATGGGAACCATATGCAGCGTCTTACCTTCAATTATTTATTTATTTATTTATTTATTTTTTTACTGAAATTCTACCATAACTACAATTTACAACTTGTTCTCTTCAGCCATACATTTCTTTGCATATCTTGTACCTCCCTCTTTCTCTCTCTTCAGTAATATATTTTTTGCCGCAACTAACTGTAACAGGCAAACAAGGAGCGGAAGATAAAGGCAAGAGTGTGAAAGAAAATAGAACTGGAGGGAAGACTAAACAAGATTAAGGTGGGCAGTGAAGATGGCACTCGTGTGGGCCTCAGCAGGGATAGGTTGCTCTGTGGTGCTTTGCTCTTTACTGGTGGCAGCGGTGATGGTGGTGGTGGTGCATGTAGTAATAGTAGCAACAGTAGTAGTCGTT
>NC_087153.1:13770000-13792500 GCF_035594125.1 Scylla paramamosain
TCCTTTCTACTTCTCTCCTTTCTTCCCTCCTTCCTTCCCTCCCTCCCTCCCTCCCTCCTTCCTTCCTTCCCATCCACTATCCTTCCCTCCTTCCCTCTCTCCTTTCTTCTTTTCTTCCTTCCTTCCTTCCCAACCTCGCTCTTTTTTTCTTCCTTTCATTCCTTCCTTCCCTCCTTCCTTCCAATCCACTATCCTTCCTTCCTTTCTTCCTTCCTGCTTTTTTCCCATCCTCCCTCCCTCCCTCCCTCCTTTTTCTCCATCCCTCCGTCTCTCCCTCCTCCCTTTCCTCCCCTAATTAACTTAAAGCATCACTGTTAAAGGGAAAATAAATGAATATAGTCTTTATATTTCAATTTCGTGTGCAAAATGTGTGTTTGTTTGTTTGTGTGTGTGTGTGTCTGTCCATCTCCTGTGACAGGCTTCTCCCCTGGATATTTATTTATTTTTTCTCTTCTAAGTATTTTTTCGTCTGGTGGTTAGGTTAGGTTAGGTTAGGTTAGGTTGTTAGGTTAGGTTGGGTTGGGTTAGGTTAGGTTAGGTTGTGTATGGTTCGGTGAGACCTTGTTAAGTTAAGTTAGGTTAGGTTAGGTTAGGTTGGGTTGGGTTAGGTTAGATTAGATTATGTATGGTTCGGTGAGACCTTGTTAAGTTAGGTTTGGTTTGGTCTGGTCATGTTAGGTCATGTTCCTCCTCCTCCTCCTCCTCCTCCTCCTCCTCACCCTCTTTTCCTCCTCCTCCTTTTCCTTTACGAGACAAAAGGAAGATAAAAGGAGATAATGGATTTTAAGTTGTTAATGAGGACCTTGAAACAGAGGTAGAGGCGAGGGAGGAGGAGGGGGAGGAGGAGGAGAAAGGAAAAGAGAAGGTAAAGGAAGAAGGGCAAGAAGAAGATGAAGATGATGATGATGATGATGATGAAGGACACTACTCCTAGGAAAAAGAGGAGGAGGAGGAGGAGGAGGAGGAGGAGGAGGAGGAGGAAGAAGAAAGACAAGTGGAAGAAGAAGAGGAAGAAGAAGAAGAAGAAAAAGAAAAAGAAAAAGAAGAAAAGAAGATTGCTACTCCTAAGAAAAAAGATGAGGAAGAGGAGGAAGATGAAAGATCAGAAGAAGAAGAAGAAGAAGAAGAAGAAGAAGACGACGATGAAGACCACCACTCGTAAGAAAAAAAGATAAAAAATTGAAGAAAAAGGACAAGAAAAACAAGAAGACCACCACCACCACCACCACCACCACCACTACCACCACTACTAGTACTGAACACCAGACACACGTGGGCCCTGATTGTCTTGTTATTGAGCTGTTCATCTTGTCTCATTCTCTCCCTCCTGCTCCTCCCCCTCTGCTGCTGCTGCTGCTGCTGCTTCTGTCTTCCCCTTGCTCTTCCCAGGGGCCGTAAACCATCGGTATCTGGCCAGTCAGCACCCCCAAGCCCCCGCCCACTCCTCACATATCGACACCCCATCTCTCTCTCTCTCTCTCTCTCTCTCTCTCTCTCTCTCTCTCTCTCTCTCTCTCTCTCTCTCTCTCTCTCTCTCTCTCTCTCTCTCTGTCTATCTGTTCGTTCCCATGTTCTTTATTGCATATTTCTACCTTCCAGAGTCACCTGTTGTTGTTGTTGTTGTTGTTGTTGTTGTTGTTGTTGTTGCTGATGTTTGTCTGATTCTTATTCTCTCTCTCTCTGTCTCTCTCTCTCTCTCTCTCTCTCTCTCTCTCTCTCTCTCTCTCTCTCTCTCTCTCTCTCTCTCTCTCAGTTCTTCTTTCTTATCTTTGTGATATCTTTTCTTATATACTCGTTCTTTTCTTTTCGTTCTTATTTTCCTTTGTCTCTTTTGTTTCTTTTTTCTTTTTGCTTCTTTTCTTTCTTTCTTTCTTTTCTTCCTTCCTTCCTTCCTTCCTTCCTTCCTTCCTTTTTTTTTTCTTTGGCTCATTAAATACGCCTTCGTTAATTTGTTCCTCCTTCCTCTCCCTCCCTCCCTCTGTCCCTCCCTCCCTCTCTCTCTCTCTCTTTCTTCCTCTCCACCTCTCTGTCTATTCATCCATTTATCTGACCGGTCATGTCACACACACACACACACACACACACACACACACACACACACACACACACACACACACACACACACAGTTTTTGTTTACCTTCTCTGCCTCCCATCCATTCCTCTGCCCTCACTCCTTATTTTTTTCTACCCATCACCTTTTCCTCCTTCCTCCTCCTCCTATTACATCTCCCCTCTTTCCTTCCAGTTTCCCTCCTCCTCCTCCTCCTCCTCCTCCTCCTCCTCCTCCTTCTCCTCTTTCTCTCCCGTCTATAGATTACCTTACGCTGCCCTCCCAAGATACCCATTAATTTTCTGACCCACGAGGGAGGATGAGAACTGGGCAGGTAGTACAGACTCCTTCTCCTCCTCCTCCTCCTCCTCCTCCTCCTCCTCCTCCTCCTCTTCCTCCTACAGGGCTCGAACCAAGGGCCACAGGATTTATGGGTGTACACGTGAGCCACTACGCCAGTAAGGCCTGTATGTACACTCGGCTCCGTACTTGATGAAGCAACCTTCTACCCTTATTTTTGTTATTATTATTATTATTTTTATTATTATTATTATTATTATTATATTATTATTATTATTTATTTATTTATTTTTTTCAGCTAAAGCGACATGTCAACTCGAGGGATTTTAGTAGATGAATATCACTGGCCAGAAGTCGTGACGTGTAAACTAAGCCACGCCTCCTTTCTTGACCACTCCATGTCCGCCTCCCGATCCTAACTCCCTCCTTGTTTCTACATTTCTCATACCCCCTCCCTCTCTCTCTCTCTCTCTCTCTCTCTCTCTCTCTCTCTCTCTCTTGCTAGCGCGCCAAGAGGGACTGCTTGCGCGCCAAGAGGGATGTCCATAACAAATTAAAATCCTTCAGTAATAACGAAGAGCACAGTAAATTCGTTGAACTAAGACGTAAAGCAAAGAGGTTAATCAAACACAGCAAAAGGTCCATCGAGTTACATGTTGCGAACCAGAGTAAAACGAACCCAAAGGAATTTCATAGCTTTATCAGGCAGAAGAGAGTGATTACTTCAACTATTGGACCCATAATTGACGTAAATGGAGATTACGCTAATGACGAGGAGCAAATTAGTAACATTCTAAACACTTTCTTTGCCTCAGTATTTACAGTAGAAGACCTCAGCGACATCCCTACGACGCCAGCAGTCCAGCTTAATAACAACAACGTCCTAAGTAGCATCAATATAACAGAGAATGACGTGTCAAAATGCATCGATAAACTTTAAGTTAGCAAGTTACCCGGGCCCGACACGATCTCACCCCGCATCTTAAAAGAAGCGAAATGCGAATGAGTTAAACCATTAACCCTATTGTTCAACAAATCCTTGCAGTCCGGTACGATGCCTGATGAATGGAAGCTCGCTAACGTAACTCCGATTTTCAAAAAAGGCAGTAAATCTTTACCATGTAATTACCGGCCAATTAGCTTAACCTCAGTCGTATGGAAAATGCTTGAAACACTAATAAGAGATGAACTCGTTAATCATTTAGAAGAAAATAACTTACTTAAAAGTACTCAACACGGCTTCCGCAACAGACGCTCTTGTTTGACGATCCTCTTAGACTTTTAAGATATTCTGAACCAGTACGACGAGAGTAAAGCGGTATATATAATATATCTTGATTTTCAAAAAGCCTTTGACAAAGTCCCCCACAAACGCTTACTGATTAAACTAAAATCACACGGTATCCCAGGCGACGTGTTGCGATGGGTAGAAAACTGGCTAAACAACCGTAAACAAAGAGTAGTAATAAATGGAAAAGTATCCAAGTGGACTAACGTTACCAGCGGGGTACCACAGGGATCAGTCTTAGGACCTGTTCTCTTCCTTGTTTATATTAACAGAGGCATTGATAACATGGACTGCAGTAAATATTTCACGATAGACTCTTCAAATTACACGCGAGGAAACGGTTGCAAAATTGTTGGGAAATCCTTCAACTCTCACGAATCAAAAGATAATTTTTTCCATCGAGTAGTAAATCTATGGAATGGGCTTCCTCCAGACGTGATAGACTGCAACACCGTTGAGAATTTTAAACGCCGTCTTGATAAATATTTTGCCTGCAATCCGCGGCTAACAACGTTTGTTTGTTAGTGATTAACTTCCTTACCTTCAGGAAATGTGGGCACTTCATTTCATCAATTTTCTTTCTTTCCTATAAAATTTCCTTCTCGTTTTTTTTTTTTTTTTCTCTTCTCTAACCCTGTAAGCTATTTCTTTCCGGCCTGTTTTTCCTGTACGCCTTATGCCGGAGGGAATGGAAGGAAGGTGGGGAGAGAGCCTTCTGCTTTCCTGTCCTTTTCTTCTATTATCACCTTAGCAGTCCTAGGTCAGGTCACCTCGTGAGGACCGAAAGGCCTGTTGTGGCCTGTTTTTCTATGTAACTCTCTCTCTCTCTCTCTCTCTCTCTCTCTCTCTCTCTCTCTCTCTCTCTTACCCATTCAGGACAGTATATACAGGGTAACACACACACACACACACACACACACACACACACACACACACACACACACACACACACGAGTCAGTTTTGGTTTGGGAGGGATGGGTTGGTTCTTGTTGGTTGTGGTAGTGGTGGTGGTGGTGTTGTTGTTGTTGTGGTGGTGGTGGTGGTGGTGTTGTTGTTGTGGTGGTGGTGGTGGTGGCGTATTGTTGTTGTTGTTGTTGTTATTGTTGTTGTTGTGGTGGTGGTGGTGGTGTGTTGTTGTTGTTGGTGGTGGTGATGGTGGTGGAGGTGGTGGTGGTAGTTGTGATGGTGGTGCTGCTGCTGGTAAATTTACTACTACTGCTATTACAACTACTACTACTACTACTACTACTACTACAACTACTACCATAACCACCACCACCACCACCACCACCACTACTACTACTACTACTACTACTACTACTACTACTACTATAATCACCACCACCACCACCACCACTACTACTACTACTACTACTACTACTACTACTACTACTACTACTACTACTACTACTACTACTACTTCTTATGCTGGTACTGCTTCTGGTCTTCTTCCTTCTCGTCCTCCTCGTCATTGCTCTTGCCCATGTCCTCTTCTTTGTCTTCCTCCACCTCCTTCTCCTCCTTCTCCTCCTCCTCTATCCACTTAATGACCGTTGTTCCTCCTTTCCGTCAGTAATTGTACGAATAAGGAGAGACGAGAGAGAAAAAAAGAATCAGAATAAGGAGGATATAGTTATCAATAGTATCTCTCAATTTCCTTTTTTCCCTCCCTCTCTCCCTCCTTCTTTCCCGCCCTCCCTCTCTCCCTCTCTCTCTCTCTCTCTCTCTCTCTCTCTCTCTCTCTCTCTCTCTCTCCCTCCCTCCTTTATCACTCTTATTTCCCTCCCAACTTCCTTATCTTGCTCATTTCCTCTTTTTCACTCTGATTAGAGAGAGAGAGAGAGAGAGAGAGAGAGAGAGAGAGAGAGAGAGAGAGAGAGAGAGAGAGAGAGAGAGTGTACCTTTACTTTTATCCCCTCCTTCATCTTATTATTTCTCACCTCATGTTCCTTGCTCTCCCTCTCTCCCTCTCCCTCTCTCCCTCTCCCCCTCCCCTCTCACTACTTTTCAATACTATGCAAATTTCTCTTCCTTTCTCTATGTATCTTGTAAATTACTAAACTGAATATTCGATAACCCATATCTCTCTCTCTCTCTCTCTCTCTCTCTCTCTCTCTCTCTCTCTCTCTCTCTCTCTCTCTCTCTCTCTCTCTCTCTCTCTCTCTCTCTCAAGGAAGGTAGATTGGTACACATATTTGAAAGGAATATTGCTTGGAGGAGATATATCGAGTAGGCTGAAGGGGAGAATAGGGAAGAGGAGAAGAGGAGGAGGAGGAGGAGGAGGAGGAGGAGGAGGAGGAGGAGGAAGAGGAGGAGGAGGAAGAGGAAAGGAGGGAGGAGGAGGAGGAGGAGGAGGAGGAAGAGGAGGAGGAGGAAGAGGAAAGGAAGGAGGAGGAGGAGGAGGAAAGGATACGGAGGAGAGGGGGAGGGGGTAGGGAGGAGTGAAGACGAGGGAATGTTGGTGGGAGGTTGATAGTGCAGAGAGAGAGAGAGAGAGAGAGAGAGAGAGAGAGAGAGAGAGAGAGAGAGAGAGAGAGAGAGAGAGAGAGAGAGAGAGCAAATCTTCCAGTTGTAAAGGTATGGGTGGATGGTTTCATTTCCAATATAACTTGAATTGCACACAACACTGAAGCTTCTCTGATGGAAGGGCCAAGGACGAGGGAAGCAAAAAAAAAAAAAAAAGAAAAAAAAAACAATAACAACACTGTATTCCCCTTTGCCAGCGCTACATACTTACCTGCGATACTAATATAAGAACATGAAGAGGAAAACGAAGGAGGAAAGCAAAGAAAACCCCCCCGCTTAACCTTTGTCGTCAGTACTTACCTGTAATTTAGACATGACAATATAAAAGGACTGCAAAAAGGCCACTTGATCGACGCATTGCAGTTTCTGGGCATTTTAAAAACCGTTTGCAAATCTTCGACCTACATCCTACCTTCTCTTGAAACTAATATCTGTCCTCTTACTGTTTTTTATTTATTTATTTATTTATTTATTTTATTTTTTTACCATTTGTTCCTTTTCTTTATAACTTTACTTGTCAACCAGTTATTTCATATCACCTTTCTGCTTCTGTCTACCTTACCTTATGGATGAGGATGATAGGCGGAGATAGGTAGGTATTTTCATGTTGAGGTTGCCACGTGTGATGGTTTCTTGCTGCTTCCCTTATTTTCTTACGCTCTTATGTTCTTATGACCATTTGTACATGTTCTGAACTGTTCCCTGGCTGAAATAACATACTTTTTCTGCTTTTGAAGTCTTTAACTCATTTCAGTGCTTCTGTCATATCGCTAAACGAACTTTGTATTTCCAGGGAATGCAGAATAAGATGTATTATACCATCATCGTAATTGCCTTGTTCTTGTCCTTGTACTCAGCTGATTTCCAATGAATTACCACATCAGATGGTTAAGGAAAGTATTAGATTATTTGTACGTCTTCAAATTTTCTTCCTTTAATCTTCAAGGGGAGACTGTTGAAGTCTTGAATAATAATTAGCATCATCCCTCTCCCTCTCTTACCTCTTCATGCAGCGATGCACACCTGCCTCCTCCGCGGTGCCCTTTTGATACCTTTCTAATTAGCATGAGTTCTGGCAATACGGAGGTAATTGGAATCTTTGAGTATTCTTTACTAGTGTCCTTTCATATCTCCTCACGCAGCAGCGGACGCCCATGTCTTGCAGTACTGTGCCCCGTTGCAACGTTTTCTGGGCCTTCAAGTGCTTCAGAGTGGCGTTCAGCGCGGCGACTCACAGGGACGCTTCTTTGTTGTGTGATAAAGGTACGTGTCGCCAACTCTGTTACAGTACTCTTAAACTAACAAGGTATGCAAGAAGCTGGTGTTCACTGTTCCCGTAGCCTCTTTCAGTTTCAACTCTATATTATGTGACGGGGATGTGTGTGTCACCAGGTCTGCTTCGGTACTGCTGCCACCCAAGTGAATTATAAAAAAAAACCCCACCAAAAATACTAACTGGGTATACAAGAGACGCGTGTTCACCGTTCCTTTACTCTCTGTCACCAACGCTGTGTTATGTGATAGTGATGTTTATACTCAGTGTCACCAGCTCTGTTCCAGCACCTCTGTCATCCGAGTGAATTCTTAAAACGCCCAAAACTGTGTATACAAGAAGCTGTGTCTACTCTCACTCTCATAGTAATCTTACCAACTGAATATACGCGGACTTGGTAATACTGGCACTGAGTGATGCCACCCCTCGCTGATTGGTCCCTATGTATTTCCGTCTTGTTTTCAAACGTGCCGAAAACTAACATGGCGTATTTCTTCTAAATCCGTCGCTTAATCATAGAGCACGGAATTGCCCAAACAGGATTAATCTGGCATCTTGGTTTTGGTGGGAATATGCAAGAAAAATTTGCCGCACGTTTCAAAACAAGACGGGAATATGTAGACCAATCAGCGAGTGAGAGAGTAAGAACATCAGTCAGGGGCAGTGTTACCATACTTGCGTGTCTCGAGGTGGCCAAAATAATGTGGTTTGTTTTCTGAAGCACTGTAGGCTTACATTACAAAGGAGCTCGAAAAAGCACACACACACACACACACACACACACACACACACACACACACACACACACACACACACACACACACAGAGAGAGAGAGAGAGAGAGAGAGAGAGAGAGAGAGAGAGAGAGAGAGAGAGAGAGAGAGAGAGAGAGAGAGAGAGCGCTATAGGAAAGAACCCAAGGAATTTTACTCTTAGCATTCACCACCACCACCACCACCTGCACTACCTGGTTCATAACACGTTGAGACTTGAGAGAAGGAGGAGGAACAGAGGGAGGGAGACAGCGAGGAATGGAGTATTTTGTTGGCGGAAGAAAGGAAGAGCAAGTGGAGGAGGAGGAGGAGGAGGAGGAGGAGGAGGAGAGTTTTCGTGCTTGCGGGTCATGTGTCTCAAGAAGGAGGAGAGGAGATGGAGGAACAAGAGGAAGGAGGAGGAGGAGGAGGAGGAGGAGGAGGGAGAGAGGTGTCAGTGTCCACGCAGTAGGTTAAAGGTCAAAATTGTGTGTGTGTGTGTGTGAGAGAGAGAGAGAGAGAGAGAGAGAGAGAGAGAGAGAGAGAGAGAGAGAGAGAGAGAGAGAGAGAATGGCTATCTTTAAGGTTCCCGCTCGTTGGAAAGTTGTTGTCGTTGTTGTAATTATTATTATAATAATAATAATAATAATAATAATAATAATAATAATAATAATTATCATTATTATTATTATTATTATCATTATTATTATTATTATCATCATCATGATTATTATTATCTTTATAACATAGTACTGTAGTAGCAGCAGCAAAAGCAGCAGCAGCAGCAGTAGCAGTAGTAGTAGTAGTAGTAGTAGCAGCAGCAGTAGTAGTAGTAGTAGTAGTAGTAGTAGTAGTAGTAGTAGTAGTAGTAGTAGTAGTAGTAGCTGTGTTGTTTTAGCACCACCGTTCTTGTAGTACCACCACCACCACCACCACCACCACTAGCACAATCATCATCACCATCATCATCAACACCAACAGCACGAGATAGTGAAGGTGATGACGCCGGTGATGGTGATGATCATGAAAATGGTGGTGGTGGTGGTGGTGGTGGTGGTGAGGTTGTGAGGGAGACGAGGGAGGAAATGCCTGTTATTATAGCTATGGCGGTGGTGGTGGTGGTGGTGGTTGCTATGGTGAATTCATCTCTCTCTCTCTCTCTCTCTCTCTCTCTCTCTCTCTCTCTCTCTCTCTCTCTCTCTCTCTCTCTCTCTCTCTCTCTCTCAGACATAAACCAACGCGTTAATGAAATTAGCAAATAAAAGTAATAACTAATGATCATGTAACAAGAGAGAGAGAGAGAGAGAGAGAGAGAGAGAGAGAGAGAGAGAGAGAGAGAGAGAGAGAGAGAGAGAGAGAGAGAGTGAGTGAGAGAGAGGAAAAAAACAAAATCTAGCATGATAGCGTTTCACAGGTCACAGTACTCTCTCTCTCTCTCTCTCTCTCTCTCTCTCTCTCTCTCTCTCTCTCTCTCTCTCTCTCTCTCCACAACACATTCCTTTGTAGATGACTAAATCTAACAAAGAACTACAACGATTCAGATAGATACCTACCCCCTAACTCTTTCCTCCTCCCATCACCACCACCACCACCACCACCACCACCACCACCACCATCACAACCAGCAGAAGCAACGCAATTACACTGCAGCACTGACTGACTGACTGGACACGTCTCTAACTCCTGTAAGAGGGATTTATGTGTCTGAGAGGTGGCTCCTTGTGTGGTGCGTTCTCCTGGAGGGGTCTGCTGAGAGAGATGGATGATGGGTGGATAGATAGATAGATAGATATATACAGGCGCGGGTAGGTATATATAAATGAGGGTTTGTTGAAATAGGTAGATAGTTTCGTAGGTAGGTAGGTAAATAGGTATGTTGTTAGATGGATGGATTGATAGGTAGAATGATAAATAGATTGACTGAGTGATAAATTGACAGATAGGTAGATAGGTAAGTTGGTAGACGGATAGATAAATGGGTTAACAAACAGATTGATAGACAGAGTGATAAAGGGTTAAATAGACAGGTAAATACGTAGATAGATAGAGAGATAGATAGATAGACAGATGGGCAAATAGATAGATAGATAGAGATATAGAGAGAGAGAGAGAGAGAGAGAGAGAGAGAGAGAGAGAGAGAGAGAGAGAGAGAGAGAGAGAGAGAGAGATTCATGTGGTTGGAGACAAAAACATATGGAAAAATTCTCTTTATTATTTTTTTGGACATAAATTAATTTTCTTCTTCTTCTTCTTCTTCTTCTTCTTCTTCTTCTTCTTCTTCTTCTTCTTCTTCTTCCATGGCTGCCGTTTGGATGGTGAGGTGCGGATGCGTGTGATTGGCTGAGGAAACACTGGAGTGTTGAGGAAAGAAGCTGATTGGTCGGCTGATGGAGGCGCTGGACGGTGATTGGCTGGGAGACGCAGCACCACCTACTGCCATTGGCTGGATCATTGTGTTTGGTTGTTGTTGTATTTTTTTAATTTTTTTTTTAGTTTTATATATATATTTTTTTTACTTTTTTATATTTTTTTATTTTTTAACTTTTTATATTTAAGATTTTTCCTTTACTATTTTTTTTTTTTTAAAGTTTTATGAAATGTCTGTTGTTGCAGTTGTAGTTGTAGTTGTTGTAGTAGTTGTTGTAGTTGTAGTTGACCTGACATGGTTACTAAGGTCAGATTAACTTCTTTATCGGGATCTTTAGGGTTTTAGTTTGGCTTATTAGTAAGAGTGAGCACTAGAGTAAAGCGCGCTTCTACACACACACACACACACACACACACACACACACACACAGCACTAGTCTCTAATTCCTCTGCAGTACAAAAATTCCCACACAATCCCTCATTTCTCCTGTCTAGCCCACACCACCTCAGCAAACCTTCTCAACCTGTATTCTGAAACACTACTCTCTCACCAGGACTATTTCCAAAGGCCACAGAGATCACTCCTCAGATTTTCATTGGTGTCTTTCCCTCAATGAATGATGCAGAATGGTGCTACACTACCATTACAATCATGAAAACACCCTTGAAGATTTTTTTTTTTTTTGGAAGGGGGTGGGAGAAATAGTTGGAGGAAGACGAGGGTGACAGATAGGGAGAAGAAAATTAAGGGAGGGAGTTAAGATTGGGTGAAGTGATGGAAGAATGTAGAAGTAAAAAAAGACCTCTGGCACACCTTGCTGACATCCACTAGAGCTTGTTGATAGTAGTGGAGGTAAGATGCAGTAGTGTTTGAGATTACGGTTCCTTCTCTTGGCTTCTCATCTACGTACCTCTTATTATTCTCCTACACATATACATACGTACTATATACACATACCACACGTAGTACACAACGCGCTTATACGTATATACACACAATCACGCACATAGAAATGAACAAAGCACACACGCACACACACACACACACACACACACACACACACACACACACACACACACGACCAGTGAACTGACAGCACTGAAAAGTAAAAATCTGTGATAAAACCATCATATAAAAAAAGGAAAAAAAAAAAAAAATACAAAAGCTGCACCTGAAAACAACACAGCAGCACAGAGGATCATCACGCTGTCCACTGAACTAAATAAACCCACTGGTGAAGAGAGCGAGAGAGAGAGAGAAAGAGAGAGAGAAAAAAAAATACATCTCCTTCCTTTCTTCCTTCCTTCCTTCCTTCTTTCCTTCCTTCCTTCCTTCCTTAAGTCGTGCAGTGTTATCATTAAGAGGTGAGCCGTTAAAGGGACGCGTGGAGGGAATTAAAAAATCATATGTTTAGGGTTTAGATTCTGTATATTTTTTTTTTTTGTGTATATTTTTTTTGTTTGGGAGAGGAAGGTTTATTATTATTGTTGTTGTTGTTGTTGTTGTTGTTGTTGTTGTTGTTGTTGTTTTATGAGAAAGAAATAACACACACACACACACACACACACACACACACACACACACACACACACACACACACACACACACACACACACACACACACGGCCACCACCACTACCACAATTATTATACCACCATCACACTAGAGAAAAAAATAATAATAATAGAAAAAAAAAAGACTGTACTAGTGAGATTTATTACAGTACAGCAATATTTAAAAAAAAAATATATAGTTGTAATTACATGAAAATTTGGGGGAGGATTAAAATTGGTGAAAATACTCTGCTTTGGGTGTTTTTTTTATTATTTTATTATTTTAGGGATATTATATATAATTCTTATATTAACTGTAGAAATTAAAATGTACTAGTGTAACTATATTTATGATTTTGATTTTTTTTTTAATATTATTTCAGTCATTTGTGTTTTATTTGTGTACTTTTACTACATACTTTAGGAAGGAGGAGGAGGAGGAGGAGGAGGAGGAAGAAAAGGAGAAGGAACAGGATTACAGGAAGGCTTGCGTGTTAGGAATCTTTGTGTGTTTGTGTGTGTGTGTGTGTGTGTGTGTGTGTCATTATGTGTGTTGTTGTTGTTGTTGTTGTTGTTGTTGTTGTTGCTGTTGTTGTTGTTGTTGTTGTTGTTGTTGTTGTTGTTGTTGTTGTTGTTGTTGCTGCTGCTGTTATGATTCATGCGTCATCTTGTTTAGGAGCGGCGATTGTAATGATTGTTGTTATTGTTGGTGACATTATTATAATTGTTATTATTATTATTATTACTATTATTATTATTATTATTATTATTATTATTATTATTATTATTATTATTATTATTATTATTATTGTTATTATTATTATTATCATCATTATCATTATCATCATCATCATTATCATTATCATTATCATCATCATAATCATCGTCGTCGTCATCATCAGCATTATCATGATCATCACCTTCATTATTTTCACATCGCAGAGAGTAAAGGAAGAATTATAACCTAAATCTAATAATGTTTTTTTTTTTTTTTTTTACTTTTAACACCAGTGTGTTTTGAACGTTCCTTTGGCATGCAATTTTTTTTTTTTTTGTAACTCTTTAAATGCACCTTTCTATGTACTCTTTCTGTCTTTCGCCAATGTACCTTTGCGTGCGTCACTGTCCACTACGGTACACTGTGATGGGAGAGGACAAGAAGGAAAGCCACGTGTAAGATAGGATATGGAGGCGTGTGGTGCGTGGAGGCGCGTCCCTGAGACAAGCATTGGGGTGACAGGGACAGCCACACCACGCCTCATCCTCCGGGACACTTCATGACTACCACGCTGCGACGGTTCTGAATTGCCGATGTAACGAGGCACTATAAGCAGGATTCACGTACCTAAACCCAGACCACAGTTTGAGAATTGACCGTCCACACTGCCAGAGACGACCATTTAACTCTGACTGTTCGTGGCACCTTTACTTCTTATGAGTAACCCTTGAGGACGCCCTTTCTCTGATGCACTATTTTGTTTCAAGATAAACAGTTTTTCAGACACATTTACACTCTAGTTAGAAGTAGTTTTTGATCGGAGAAGATATAAAGTTAACCTGTTCTATCTTTCTTTTTTCTCCATACAAACGATAGGGTTGACGTAACGTAAAAGAGTGCCGTATTCACTCATAACGTTTGCGCGGGACAGACAGCGCCATCTATCTACAGCTTCGACATAAGGAGTGGCCAGTTCCTCTCTCCTCTGCCTTCACCATCCCCAAGTCTTAGCTGCCCGGTACCGATTTCAAGGGTGGGTGAACCTACGAGCGGGAAGCCGTCCCTGAAAAATCCGGGGCGTGACCAGGATTCGAACCCAGTGTAGGAGAGGTGTAGGAATGATGGACACGAACTGGCGGTCATTGGTTTGGCAGATAGTGGTAAGCCAATGCGCTACAGAAAAGTGAGGTGGGTAGGAAGGCTTCTTTTTATTACTTTTTTTTTCTCTCTTTTCTTTTCTTATTTTTTTCTCTAAAGTTTTGGGTTGAGTATATGCATTTCTGTACACACACACACACACACACACACACACAAACACAGACACACACACACACTTTATATTTTTAACGTTTTCTCTTCTCGTGGTGTATACTGCGTGCATTTTACCGCCAGAACGTTAATTGGCTGAACGGCGTGTGTTGGTGATGAGCTGACGGTGGTGTTTGTGTTGCACTGGTGGTGGTGGTGGTGGTGGTTTTGGTGGCGGTGGTGTTTGTGTTTGTGTTGTGGTGATGGTGGTGGTGAGTTTGTGGTCGCGGTGATCATCAATCAAAGAGTGATTGTGTGTGTGTGTGTGTGTGTGTGTGTGTGTGTGTGTGTGAAGAGTGAGTGAGTGAGTGAGTGCATTTGAAGGCTGGCGGCTGGCATCGTGGACACAGCAAGTAATAGGCAGACAGCCACCCACTGCGGGACTGTAACCCAACACTCGGGCACTGTGGGGAGGGGAAAAGTCCTTGAGTCCACTGCAGGGTTGTGGGGGGGAGAAGGGTTTGAAAATTCATGGGGAGCTGAGAGATGTTTGGGAGTTGAGGGGTTAGGAGCGAGAGTCCATTAAAAAGAAGAAGAAGAAGAAGAAAAAAAAATAGTACCCCTGCAGGATTTAAGTGGGAGTTAGAAGTTCACTGGAGTTGAGGGCACCACCACCACCACCACCACCACCACCACTTGAACTATAACTGCTGTCACAACCATAACCATTACTACCATTGTTATCTGCAGCGCTGTCCTGTCCTATCCTCGTGTGTGTGTGTGTGTGTGTGTGTGTGTGTGTGTGTGTGTGTGTGTGTTTTCGTCTGTCTATCTTTCTCTTTCTGTCTGTCTGTCTGTCACTATCTCATATTTTCGTCATATAAAAGACTCATATACATACATAACATACATACATATACATACATACATACATCACGAGACAACCAGCCAGACAGTCAGACAGCAAGACAGACAGATGGACAGACAGCCAGACAGACAGAAAGGTGCAGTGAGTGGCAGGTGTGCAAGTGCAGGTGTGTTTATAAACGTGTAATAAATGGCAATGGACAGGTGGTGTACAGGTGGCAATAAAGACACACACAAACACACACATTCACACACACACACACACACACTCTCTCTCTCTCTCTCTCTCTCTCTCTCTCTCTCTCTCTCTCTCTCTCTCTCTCTCTCAGTATGGAAAAATATAAATGTAGTTACTTTTGGTTATTTTTCACATGATTAGAGAGAGAGAGAGAGAGAGAGAGAGAGAGAGAGAGAGAGAGAGAGAGAGAGAGAGAGAGAGAGAGAGAGAGAGAGAGAGAGAGAGAAATCCTTTTAATCTTTTCTGTTGAAGTTTGGAAGTTTTAAAATGTTCTTATCACTTGTAATATTTAATTTTCTTTTTTATTTTGCTTTCTTTTTCACATTTTTTTGTTTATTTTATTTGTTGGATTTCATTTTTTCTTGCTTCTTTCGTTGTTTGTTCGTAATTTCATCCTGTTTACTTCCTTCTGCTTTTTGTTTTGTTTCTCGTTTGTTTATTGTTTATTTAATTTTTTTTATATTTACTTTGTTTTCTTCACTTTAGTTATTTTTTATTATTATTTTGCCTTTTAAATAAATGATTTTTTTTTTGTTCACTATAGTTTTCTTCCTCTTCTTTTTCCTCATCCAGTTTTATCGGTTTTCTTCTCTCCCTTGATTTTCTATTCTGCTTCCTCCTCTCACCCATTATTCATTCCACTTTTCTTTCCACGGATTTTTATTCAGTTTCTCCTCCTACCCATCTTTATTCCATTTCTCTTCACATTTTTTTTATTCCAATCATCCTATCATTTCTTTTAGTTCGCCTTCCCCTTCACCCGTTTTTCATTCCTTTTCATCTTTGCGTTCATTTATCCTTCAATTCATCCTTTACTCTCATATCTTTGGCTTCCTTCCTTCTTTCATTCATTCATATTGCTTCCTTTATTCTCTCTGTCTTTTTTTTGGCTTCCTTCCTTCCTTCCTTCCTTCTTTCATTCATTCATTCATATTGCTCTCTTTACTCTCTGTCTCTTTTTTCCCTCTTCTCCTCCATCCTTCTGATCTTCCTTCCTTTCTTCGTTATTGGTATTCGCTTTACCTCCTTCACATGTCATTGGTTGCTTTTCTTTTATCCTTCTCCCCTTATTCTTTTTTTTGCTATTCTTTACCTTTGTCATTTGCAATATTCTCTTGATAGTTTTATTTCCTTTTCTCCTTTCCTCTTCCTCCTTCCCCTTCTCCTCCTCCTTCTCTTTCTCCTTCTCCGCCTTCACCTCTTCTATTTTTGGTTGTGGAATTTTTACTTTTTTTATTCTTTTCCTTTTCTTTGTTTTTATTTTTTTATTTTGTCATAAGAGTTTTGCGTTTTTCTGTCTTTTTTTCTCTCCTTTCTTTATTTTCTTTTTTATTTTTTATTTTTATTTTCTAACATTAGATACATAGCACATCATTATCTCGTTTCGTTAATTTTTTCTATGTGTGTGTGTGTGTGTGTGTGTGTGTGTGTGTGTGTGTGTGTGTGTGTGTGTGTGTGTGTGTGTGTGTGTGTGTGTGTGTGTGTGTGTTTATGCGCGTGAAGGATGCTGGCCAGGAGTTCAAAACAATAATAATAAACAGATTAAAACAAACAAACAAACAAACAAATAAACGCTGGATTGCCGCTCCTTTCAGTGTGTGTGTGTGTGTGTGTGTGTTTGTTAATATATGTATATACGTGTGTCGGTAGGAAATGTGTATATTTATGTATCTGCGTATATATTTATTTATTTATGTATGTATGTATGTATGTATGTATGTATGTATGTATGTATTTACGAAGTCACATAATAAAAAAAGAAAAGCAGAAATGAAATAATGAAAATGGAGAAATGGAAAGTAAGAAAGGAGAAAGGAGAAGAAGGGGAGGAGGAGGAGGAGGAGGAGGAGGAGGATGAGGAGGAGGAGGAAGAGGAGGAGGTTTTGGTGATACAGATAAAATTTTTCATACCCTCCTCAGTGTTTGGTGAAGGAAGGATAGAAGTCAGGGAGGGATGGTGGTGGGGGTGTGGGGTGAGAGAGGGGGAGGTGTGGTGTTGTGGGGTGACGGAGGTGTGGTAGTGGGGATGTGTTGGGGTGAATGACAGGTGGCTGGTGTGTGTGGGTGAAGGAGAGGAGGATGGGAATCAGGGAGGGGCGGTGATGGGGTGTTAGGGTGAGGGGGTGGTTATGGGGTGTTGGGGTGATGGGGGAGGTGGTTATGGGGGTGAAATATTTACTGGGAGGTTAAAATACTCTTGTTTGATTTTTTTATATTGATTTTTTAATTATCGTTTAATATTCACATTTTTTTTCTGATTTTTCTTTGTTTATTCATATCTACCTAAGTTTTTTTTTTTAATTCTTTACTTTATTATGTGCCTTCCTTCCTTCCTTCTCGTCTCTCCTCTCCTCTTTCTCGTCTCTCCTCTCCTCTTTCTCGTCGTCCTTCCTTTCCTCATCCATCCTTCTCCTCACCTCTTTTCACTTTCCTTCCTTCTGACCTCTTCCCTCTTCTCTCCTCTCCTTCTTCCTTTCTCTTGTGTGTGTGTGTGTGTGTGTGTGTGTGTGTGTGTGTGTGTGTCATTTACTCCTATTTGTGTTAAATTGCTCCTATACATCGTACGAGGAGGAGGAGGAGGAAGAGGACGAGGAGGGGGAGGAGGGGGAGGAGGAGGAGGAGGAGGAGGAGGAGGAGGAGGAGGAGGAGGAGGAGGAGGAGGAATGTGAGATCTCACACATACACACACACACACACACAGGGGTAGGGTAGGTAGGGATGAAGTGAGGTCAGAGAGAGAGAGAGAGAGAGAGAGAGAGAGAGAGAGAGAGAGAGAGAGAGAGAGAGAGAGAGAGAGAAGCAGGTAGCAGCAGAACAACTACCACCACCACCACCACCACCACCACTACCACCATCACCACCGCTACTACCACTACTACAACTACCAGTCACTTACAGCTAAGGTCACCGTCCCCCAGACCGCGTCAACCAATCAGCGAGCCGCCTTGTCGCAATGGCACCTCAACAACTAATCACAGAGCCGTTACGGGATGAAGAACCTATCCACCAATCAGAACGTCGCTTTTGGAACAATGACGTAACTTCCCGGCACTGCCATTGGTCGAGGCCGGTCTGGGTTCCCGCTTTGAGCTCCGTTATCATTATAGCGATTAAATATTACTATTGTTATTATTATTATTATTATTATTATCATTAATATTATTATTATCATTATCATTATCATTAACATTATGACTAGTTAATTAATACTCGGTACAGTCATTATCATCATCATCATCATCATCATCATCATCATCATCATTAACCCTATGCGATATGAACTTAATGAAAAGGATTATTATTATCATATATTACAAGATTTGCCTTCTACTATACTTGTTAATATAGAGTATTTGTAGGTGTGGGGGTTACCAAGCGTCAGAAGTGGGGGGAGGGGGGACGGAGAAAGGAGGAAAGAAGTAAGGGAGAAAGAGGAAGGACGATGGGATGTCTAAGTGATGGGGGGAGGTTGATTAGATGGGAGAGTTGGTGAAGGGGGATGAAGGAAGAAGGAAGGGAGGAGGAGGGGAAGGTGCGTGTCTGCGTGATGTGTTCCTCCGGGCGTGAGTGAGACGATCCAGGAGTGTAGTGAGTCAGTGAGTGAGTGGGCGCCTCTCGTGGCTTTAGTATTGTTGTGTTAGTCACGTGATGCTGCTGTCCTGGGTCTGGTCTGGCACTGGGTGTTTGTGTGGGTGCCTTCCTGTACTCGCCTCCTGTCACGCCCTGGCTTGTGTTGCTGCAGTTGCATCTCCTCAGCTTTCTATTCTTTTTCTATTTCGTTTTTCTTTTTTTTTTTTTATGTTTTGCACTGATTTCTATTAATATACGTTTTCATTTTTTCTTTTTGTTTTTCTTTCTTTTTCTTTCGTCAGGTGTCCCAAAGGTTTTCACTAATATTTTTTTCAATTTCTTTTTCTTGCTTTCATCGTTTTTTTTTTTTTTTATGGAATTTCTCACATCACCAGTTTTCGATTATTTTCTTTTTTTGTTGTTATTGTCATCTACTGAAAAGACGCTACTGTAAATTGGTTCTTATTGAATTTTATCTAATTTTGTTCACCTTTTTTTTTTTAAGCACTGTTCAATAACTTTTAGATATTTTTCTTAACACATACTTTTTCCATTTTCTCATTTTCTATGTAACTTCTGCTCTCATTTCTCATATTTTGTCTGTAAGAAATATTATACGTTTCCTAATTAGTAGATGTTAATTTTTTTTCTCTTCACACTCTTACTTGTAAATGTTTGGTTCTTTTCCATTTTATATTTTCTTAATCTTCTTTTCTTTTTTTCTTTGTCCTTTTTATTTTAATTCAACATATTCTTATTTTCACAATTATATTCTGATATTCACACATTTTTCTCTCTTTTATACTTGACGATTTCTTTTTTCCCTCTTTCTTTCTTTCTTCTTCTCTTTTTCTTCTTCTTCTTTTTCTTCTTCTTCTTCTTCTTCTTCTTCTTCTTCTCCTATAATTCTTCTTTTTGGTCATAACTTATAATGCCAGCCACCACAATCACCACCACAGCCACTACCACCGCCACCACACTCACCACCACTATCACCACCACCACCACCACCATCACCACCACCACCACCACCACGGGCGTCGCGGTGTTGGTGGTGGTGAGAGGAAGGTCGTTTAAGAACACAGTAATCTCTCTGAGGTGTTTGTGATTCTGTTTGTTCGTGGAAAGGGGAGGAGGAGGAAGAGGAGAAGGAGCAGGAGGAGGAGAAGGAGGAGGAGGAGGAGGAGGAGGAGGAGGAGGAGGAGGAGGAGCACAAACACAAAGGAACAAAAAGAAAGAAAACAACACGAGAGAGGAGACGGAGAATGAGGAAAAGAAGATAGCGAGGAGGAGGAGGAGGAGAAACACGAGGAGAAGGTGGAGGAGGAGGAGGAGGAGGAGGAGGAGGAGGAGGAGGAGGAGGAGGAGGAGGAGGAGGAGGAGGAAGAAGAGACACATTAAAAAAAAAAAACACACAAAGAAAGAACAAAGCATCAGCAGATTTGTTGGCCCTCACTAGGGGTAGTTAGTGAAGACGAAAATGAATAAGAAAAAAACAAACAAACAAAAAATAGATAAATAAGGACGAAGGAGAGGAAACTGTTAAAGGAAGAAGATGAAGAGGAAGAGAAAGAGGAAGGAAGTATAGGTGAAGGAGGAGGAGGAGGAGGAGGAGGAGGAGGAGGAGGGCAGCAAGGCAAGGCGAGAAGGGACAAGAGGGGACGAGGATGAACAAGGAAGGACTGTACATTATTAAGCTCTTCTTTTTACAATAGCAACACGACAACTAGGAGTCTAAGCTCGCTCTTGATATGAACTGTGTGTGGGGGGGAGGGGGGCATTAGTCCGGCCTGGGAGGAGGTGGAGGAGGAGGAGGAGGAGGAGGAGGAGGAAGATGAGGAGGACTTATGCAATGTGTCTGTTTTTACCTCTCTCTCGTTCTCTCTCTTCTCTCCTTCCCTCTTCCTTATCCTCGTTTTCCTCCTCCTCTTCCTCCTTATACACCCGTCCATATGTAAAAGAGAGAAGGAAGAGAAGGAGGAGGAGGAGGAGGACGAGGAAGAGTGCATGTGTTTGTTCTTGTGTTTGTTTGATTATTTATACATATTCTCTTATAAGCCTGGCTCGGGGATGAAGGAAAAATATATATCTACTAGTTTATAATACACGTACATGTAGGTCTGTATGCCTGCCTGTCTGTCTATCTGTGTGTGTGTGTGTGTGTGTGTGTGTGTGTGTAAGCGTTCACTACATACGTAAGTACACAATGACTCGAATACAGACTAATATTGATACACGTATATATGTAAAAAAGGGGAAAAAAATTAACGTGTTGTTGTCTTCTATTCTTTCCTCATCTTGCCTTAAATTATTATATATTCCCTGGTATATTCTGTTTTTTTTTTCCTTCTTTCTTTCTTATCTCAACTTCGTATCTCTTTTCTCTCCCTCTTTCTTCATTCTTTCTTTCCTCTCCTCCATCTTTTCTCGCAATATCCATCAATTCCTTTCCTCTCTATTCACCCTCTCTCTCTCTTTCTTTTTCTCTTTTTTTATTATTATTTTTGTATCAGTTTCTCAATTTCTTCTTCAATATCTTAATAGCTATACCTCTTTGTCTGTCTGTCTGTATGTCTGTCTCTTTATTTTCCTTTCTCCGTCTTTCTCTCTTTCCTTCTTTCTCGTTTTTTCCTCTCTCTCTCTCTCTCTCTCTCTCTCTCTCTCTCTCTCTCTCTCTCTCTCTCTCTCTCTCTCTCTCTCTCCTTTTTCTATTTCTCTATCATTTCTCTTTCTTCTTTTGAGTTCATGACTTGATTTTTTAAAAGAAATTGTTGGTGTCAGAGAGAGAGAGAGAGAGAGAGAGAGAGAGAGAGAGAGAGAGAGAGAGAGAGAGAGAGAGAGAGAGAGAGAGAGAGAGAGAGAGAGACCACCGTTATCTTGGTTCTCTTGTCACTCATATTATTCCATTTTTTCCCTTTATTTTCTTTCCCTCCTTCCTTTTTCCTTTTTTTCCTTCGTGTATTTTTCTTAGCTTCCTCTCCTTTCCTCCTTCCTTTTTTTGTTGTCTTTTTTCATATTTTCATTTGCACAAAACATCACTAACCACAACACCAATACAATTTTTCATCACCATCATCATCATCATCATCATCGTCATCATCATCATCATCATCATCATCACTACCATCATCACAACCACCATCATCACCCTCGTCACCATTTCACTATCATCATCATCATCATCATCATCATCATCATCACTTCACTATCATCACTACCACCACCATCACTACCGTCATCATCACAACCACCATTGCCATCACCATTACCATCACTTCCCTTGATTTGCAGTAGTAGTAATAGCTTGAGGGCATTCGTAATAGTAGTAGTAGCAGCAGCAGCAGTAGTAGGAGTAGTAGTAGTAGTAGTAGTAGTAGTAGTAGCAGCAGTAGTAGTAGTCGTTCTGAGGCGCTTCTGTGGAGTTTTCTTGTTACCACTTCATTTTTGGACCATTAAGTATTCCCCTTCCTTCCTTCCTTCCTTCCTTCCTTCCTTCCTTCTCTCTCTCTCATCGTTTCTCTGAGGTATAGTCCATTATCTAACAAGCCCGCCAGCTAACAATCCAGCTAGACAGTCAGGTGGCTAGCCAATTAGTCACTGAGCTAAGACCAGACCAGTACAGTCAGTCATCTAGCTAACTAATCAGCCAGCCAGCCAGACAGCCAGCTAGACAGTCAGCCAGTCAGACCTCCATGCAACCCACCAGCCAGCCTCTCAGCCAGCCAGCTCAGCCAACCAGTCCCGGA
>NC_087153.1:13797500-13800000 GCF_035594125.1 Scylla paramamosain
GGCAAGAATAAAAATTTTAACGAAGGAAAATCGAGAAAAGGTGAAAAATGAAAAATTGATGAAAGGCGAAGGAAAAACAGAGATGAAAGAAGAAAATGTGAAGAAAGGCAACCATTAGGAACCGACCCAAACTCCCTCTACCACCACCACCACCACCACCACCACCACCATCCTCACCCTCATTATTATTACCTAAGTGTACTAATAATTTTTGCCTCTCATTCATCTATTAATTACGGAATCAAAGCCTAAATTTGGTGGGCCTAATGAGGGGCGGGGAAAATGGTCGCGCGCCCCAAATGAGGCACTCGCTGCTGGGGGAGAGAGAGAGAGAGAGAGAGAGAGAGAGAGAGAGAGAGAGAGAGAGAGAGAGAGAGAGAGAGAGAGAGAGAGAGAGAGAGAGAGAGAGAGAGAGAGAGAGAGATGGGTGGAAGTGAATACCTTTCTGTCACGAATGAAACAAAGACAAAAACAAAATTTAAACTTAGAAAAAAAAAATGAAGGAATATTTAAAGATCCATATTATTAACCAAACCGCTCCCTGAAAGACCTGATTTGTAGGGAAAACTGCACGACTTACTCAGACACTCAAAGGGATAATTATTCCTTGTAGATTGTAAGAGCATAAGAAGACAAGGAAAAGTGCAAGAATCCGGCAGAGCTACACGTGGCACTCCCTCTGTAAACCGTACCTATACACTGGAGAGGAATGAAAAAGGTTTATCTCATGGCTCCTTATTCCCAAACACTTCGGCTTCCTGTCTCTTCTACTCTCAACATGCTCTATTATAAGACCTACCTTTCTATATACTGGAGAGGAAGGAAAAACACTGATTTCATAGTACCGTATTCTCAAACATTTCTGCACCACATCCCTTATGGTCTCAAGAGGCTGTCATATAAGACACACCTGCAAATATACAACAGAAGAAGGAAAAATATTGACTTTACAGGGGAGTACCTACTTTTAACAGACTTTAAAGGAGTTGAGAGAGCTTTCAAGAGGGTTTTCATCATTTACAAGGATTCCGGCCAGTCATCTCCGTGGCCTTTGAAAACAGTCCCCATGAGAAACCTTTAACGAGGAGCTGTGTTATATGACTAGGCGATCGTGTCCCTCCACCTTCGATTATCAGTCACGTGGGTGAGGTGTGAGGGTGTACATGCCAGCTTGTTGCTCTCTACGATCCTGTCTGTCCTGTCCGTCTATTGTGAGAGAGCAAATCGGTTAACCCTTAAAATCCGAGTGGCTTCTTGAAACATTAAATTAGTCCATTTCAGCTCAAAAATCGTACGAAACTAGATACTCTTAGACAGAGGATTTGACTAGGCACAACACACGGCTCGCTGATTTTAACGTGGAACTTCGTAGAATCATCTTAGTCCAAATAAAGAGTACGTAAAGGACAGCCACCGGATTCAGAGGATTAAGAAAACAAGCCATAGTCTAACCCAAAACAAATACGAGTCACAGTCTAGCAGAAAACGAAAGTGGGTCACAGCCTAACACAAAATGAAAATGGGTCACAATCTAACACAAAACGAAAATGAATCACAGTCTAGCAGAAAACAAAAACGAGTCACAGTCTAACACAAAAAGAAAATGGGTCACAGTCTAGCAGAAAACGAAAATGGGTCACAGTCTAACACAAAAAAGAAAATGGGTCACAATTTAACACGAAAATGGATCGCAATCTAACCCAAAATAACCTCCTCTCAGTACTCACGGGCACCAGGTATCGTCGGATCTCTGTGAGGGCGTAGGCGATGCGGGCGTGGGCCTCAGCGGGCGGCGCCACGGCTGTCACCTCCACGTGCAAGTCCTCGCTCAGGTGTCCAAACTTAGGATCACCTGACTGCCGCAGCTCCTCCTCCTGCAGGGGAGATGTGGCCAGGTTGTAAAGGCAGTGAAAATACATAGGAGTACTAGAACTGAGGGATTCAAGGTAAATTTTCTTCTTTTTTGGGACAGTATGAGTGTGTGGAGTTGTGAGGAGGGAAGAGGATAAAGGCAATGAGAATACTTGAGTACTGGAAAAGGGGACAGGGTGACAGTACTTAAGGATTTGTAACAGTACTACATTAGGGAGGGATTCAAGGTAAATTTGCTTGTTTTATTGGCCAGTTGGGGGCGTGTACGAAGTGTGAAGAGCGGGTGTTTGGGTGAAGGCAATGCGAGACTACATAAGAGCACTAGAACTAAGGCAAATTTACTTGTTTTGTGGGACAGTTTGGGTGTGTCAAGTTGTGAAGAGGGGACAGGCAGAAGGCAGTGAGAATACATAAGAGTACCTGAGCTGGGCAGGGATTTAAGGCAGATTTACTTGTTTCCTGCGACAGTTGGGAATTTGTGAGGGTGTGAAGGGACAGGGTGAAGAATATGAGAGAACACACACACACATGAACTTCACTTTACTTAGAGAAGAAATTACATTATTTTACGGGGAAAAGCAGGGATATATAGCACTGAAGAGAGGAGGTATGGAGAAAATGACAGAAT
>NC_087153.1:13805000-13817500 GCF_035594125.1 Scylla paramamosain
ATTGATGCACACGCACACACACACACACACACACGCACGCACACACACAGAGAGAGAGAGAGAGAGAGAGAGAGAGAGAGAGAGAGAGAGAGAGAGAGAGAGAGAGAGAGAGAGAGAGAGAGACGCTTTCTTTTCCATACTTCATCTGAAAGAGAGAGAGAGAGAAAAAAAAAATTAAAAACCTCCACAAATCCTAACAAGACTAACAAGATGACGTAAGACAGACAAACACATACGACCATTGAAAAAGAAGAAAAAAAAAAAAGGAGAATTTAAAAAACCGAATCACCAGGCCTACAATGTACACGTGGCAGTCACCGGATGCATGTATTGGCGCTAACCTTCCCTGAACACACCCCATTGCTTTCGTGCGCTATCAGAAGTGTATGAATTGGCCTGGCAGCGTTAACGTAGTGAGCTGTGACGCTTAATACATCTGTTTAGTAAGTCTTTGATACCGTAATGCGTGTTGTGTTTTCGTGTTTATTCCTGACCGACTGGCGAGAGAGAATGGGAGGAGGAGGAGGAAGCGGAGGAGGAGGAGGAGGAGGGGCGAGTAGAATTAGGAGGATGAAGAGGAGGAAAGAGAAACCGTAGGAGGAGGAAGAGGTAAGAGGGGGAAGAGGAACTATAGGAGGGGGAACAGGAGGAAGAGGAGAGAATAGGAACAGTAATAGGTGGAAGAGGAGGAGGAAAGAGGAAGAATAGAAGTAGGAGGTAGAAGAAGGAAAGGAGGAGGAGGAGGGAAGAGGAACAGTAGAAGGAGGAAGAGGAAGAGGAGAAGAGAAGAGGATCTGCAGGAAGAGGAGGAGGAGGAGGAGGAGGAGGAGGAGGCGAAGAGGAACAGTAGGAGGACGAAGAGGAGGGGAATTAGGAAGAAGAGGAAGAGGAAAATTACTTAAGAAAAAAAAAAGAAAAAAAAAGAAAAGCAACAACACGTATTTAAGTCCTTGCATGGATATTTGGTAACTACTGAGAGAGAGAGAGAGAGAGAGAGAGAGAGAGAGAGAGAGAGAGAGAGAGAGAGAGAGAGAGAGAGAGAGAGAGAGATGCCAAAACTTAAAACTAACAGGTAATAAAAATAATTCTCTTTGCTTATAACGAAGTCACCGCTTGATCAAACTTTACATTTTCACTAATAATGTAGAAAACGGATACACAAGTAAGAAGTCTCCTCCTCCTCCTCCTCCTCCTCCTCCTCCTCCTCCTCCTCCTCCTCCATCACAGTTAGGAGAGAGAGAGAGAGAGAGAGAGAGAGAGAGAGAGAGAGAGAGAGAGAGAGAGAGAGAGAGAGAGAAAAGATGAAAAATGTATAATCTGAAAATAGGTTTTGGATATTTAAATAGCAAGGCGAGGGAGTTTCAGCACAACAAGGCGAGGATGAGAAGTATTGTGGCTAGCCTAAAGATACTAGAGGGAAGTTTAAATTGCAAAAGATGTGGAGGAGGAGGAGGAGGAGGAGGAGATTGGTGGTAGAGGTGGTGGAACTGCAGGAGGAGGAGGAAGTGAAAGAGTAGTAAAGAAATTGGTGCAGGGAGGAATACACAAGAGGAAGGTGGGGAGGAGATGGAGGAAGAGTAGAAGGAAGAGGAAAGGAATAATTGGATGGCAGGTGAAAGGAAAAGTAGGAAGCGAAGGAGTAGTAGTAGTAGTAGTAGTAGTAGTAGTAGTAGTAGGAGGAGAAGGAGGAGGAGGAGAAGAGAGCAAAATTGGGAAGAAGGAATACAAGGAAGGAGGAATAAGATGAGAGCAGGAATTGGAGAAGAGGAAGAGGAATATGCTAAGAACGAAAGATACGAAATGGAGAAATGAAGAAAGGAAGAAAGGTAGAGGAAATAAGAGAGAGAAAAAAAAACAAAACAAAAACAGCGCGAAGGAAGGAGAGAAGGAAGATTAGATTATGGGAGGAATTGAAGGAAAAAAAAATACTAACAGGAGTCTCCCTATTGGTTGTAACGAGGCTGTTTGCTGAAACTACCGAAACTACTCTTTGTAATCCGGTTAACTCCTTCAGTAGTAACGAGGCAGCAGTTTTTAATTCAGTTCTGGATATCACAAGAGGGTTATATTAAGTTAACTACACATTTTTTTTTGTTTTGTTTTTGTGATGGAGAGTTTAAAAATAATCTAGATAATCACTCATTATAACCATATCTTTATTTTCTAATTTCTGACTAAGGGTGATTACGTTAAGTTAGGAAACAGTCAGTGATTAAAAGTGAGTGGGTTAAGGAAGAGGAAGAGAAGGAATACAAAGGAATACAAAGGAATACAAAGGAAGACCAAACAGCAACATACTAATTATTGGTCCTTACTAGACTGGCTAACTATTCCACATTAACTGTTAGTGTGAGAGACAGAATAGTACAGGAGAAGGCGATGTGGAGACGAAGAGGAAGAGGAAGAGAGGAAGAGGAGGAGGAGGAGGAGGAGGAGGAAGAGGAGGAGGACTACATCACGATAACCTAAACACACAAACAGTATTAACATGTTGAAGGGGATGGTACAACACTGCAAGGCTCCCTCCCCCCACCATCCACCACTCACCCCCCTCACAGCCTCCTTCCTTCCCCCTCCCTAACTTGTACGCCTGTCTGCTAACCCGGGTCTGTCCTTCATTTCCTTATTCATCCTTCAATTTCTTCCTTAATTTCTAATCTTCATTTCTGTTATGATTTGATATTCCTTCCTTTGCTTCATTTTTCATGTCCTATTTTATTTTACATTCTATTTTCCTTCTTTCGTTTTTTTGTTTCCTGTATTTCCTTCCTTCTTTAATCTTTAATCTTTCTTCCTACACTCTTTCCCTCACGCCATTTTTTTTCTCTCATATTTCATCTTCCTTCCTTCGTTCCTTTCTTCCTTCACTTCATATCTCCCTTCCTTCTCTTATTCTATCTTCCTTCCCTTCTTCCTACACTCATTACCTCCCTATAGTCTCTCTCTCTCTCTCTCTCTCTCTCTCTCTCTCTCTCTCTCTCTCTCTCTCTCTCTCTCTCTCTCTCTCTCTCTCTCTCTCTCTTCCTTTCTTCTCCTTACTTTCTCCATCCCTCCATTCCTTCTCTCTTCACCTTCCTCCTCCTCTTTTCTCTTACTTCCTCTCATTTTCTCTCCATCTCCTCCTCCTTGTATTCCTAATCTCTCCTTGCTTCTCTATCTCCCTTCTCATTGTATCCAGAGAGGGAGGAGGTAGTGGTAGTGATGGAAGAGGAAGAGGAGGAGGAGGAGAAAAATAGTGTGATGAGAGGAAACATGGAATCAGAGAGAGGGAAAGAGGAAAAACAGGGAGTAAGGCTGGAAAAATAGGAGGGGAGAGAGAGAGAGAGAGAGAGAGAGAGAGAGAGAGAGAGAGAGAGAGAGAGAGAGAGAGAGAGAGAGAGAGAGAGAGGAGGTACACAGGTGAAGGTTTCGTCCCTTGAGCAGCTTACAACAGACGAGGAGGAGGAGGAGGAGGAGGAGGAGGAGGAGGAGGAGGAGCCAAGCGGAAAATTGACAAGATGAGAGGAGGACAGGAGAAGAAATATTAAAGAAAACAGAATGAGCAAGACAACTGATATGGAAGTGAATTGGAATAGAGAGAGAGAGAGAGAGAGAGAGAGAGAGAGAGAGAGAGAGAGAGAGAGAGAGAGAGAGAGAGAGAGAGAGAGAGAATAGTCAATATACTGCAGAGATGAGACTGTAGAGGAGAAAGCGGAGGAGGAGGATGGAGAGGGAAACGAAGAAGAGGAGGAGGAGGAGGAGGAGGAGGAGGAGGAGGAGGAGGAGGAGGAGGAGATAGAAGCTTCTGGATACAAATTTACATAAAAAAAAAGAAAAAAAAGGTGAAAATATGGACAGGAATCGTGCCACCAGAGTCTACCTGTGTGTGTGTGTGTGTGTGTGTGTGTGTGTGTGTGTGTGTGTGTGTGTGTGTGTGTGTGTGTCCACGAGAGAAATTGAGTTTTGGAGGTAATGAGAATTTTATATTTTTAAGGCAGAGAGAGAGAGAGAGAGAGAGAGAGAGAGAGAGAGAGAGAGAGAGAGAGAGAGAGAGAGAGAGAGAGAGAGAGAGAGAGAGAGAGAGAGAACTTACTAACATACAATGGTTATAAAACTTGAAGAACAACATTTACACGCATACACACCCACCCACACACACACAAACACACATACACACACACACTCACACACTAACAACGTTCATGTCTGTACACATAAAATTTGAAGGAATCCGAAGCCTCCCTCGAGCGAGTCCGTGTGTACGTGACTACGGCTGTGTACTTTTCCTGCCGTACATAAAAGTGTGTGTGTGTGTGTGTGTGTGTGTGTGTGTGTGTGTGTGTGTGTGTAGTTGTATACAGGATTTGAGTTACCCTCTTGGTCTGCATATCAATTTTGTGTGTGTGTGTGTGTGTGTGTGTGTGTGTGTGTGTGTCTGGTTGTAGTATAAAGGATTTCATTTAACCTCGTGATCTGCATATGAACTCTCTCTCTCTCTCTCTCTCTCTCTCTCTCTCTCTCTCTCTCTCTCTCTCTCTCTCTCTCTGAATGTCACACAAAACTCTTACTTCCACCAAAAACCACGCTTCGTAAAATCCCCATCGCAGTGAAATGTTTCCGCTATTTGCAGCTAACTAACGCAACACTGAGGGATATTTAAAAAGGAGGGGATACAGAAAACCACGCTAACGATTATCCGCCAATCAGTTTTTCGTTCCTGCTCCAAAATATTCAGAAAAAAATGTATTGTGGGGTTCTGTATTTCAGTTTTAGAGATGAGAAGTTGTATTTTTTTATTTTATTTATTTTATTTCTTTCTTTATTTTTTTGGCTATAGATGTTGGTTCGGTAGTTTATTTGGCTTAAGAATAGTATTGTGGGGTTCAATAGTTTATTTATTTATTCTTTTTCGATATGGACTATTTTTTATTTTCACTTTTTTAAATAATAGACGTCAACTTACTCGTGTATCTTAAGAATCTTTGTTCGTGCTTCGCTATAATACTTTACCTGAGTCTTTGGTACAATATATTTTTTGCTTCACCATTTGACTTTTATTAATAGATTTTCCTTTAGTCCTTTACCTGAATTTTAATAACCGATATTCATTCACTTTTTACTCGATTTTTTATGATATTTGTGTTATTTATTTATTTATTTATTTATTTTTATTCAGTCACTAGCTTACCTTAACCTTTAATAATAAGAGACCATGCTTAACTCTTCTACCAGACTTTTAATAATACATCTTCCTTTACAAGTTTACCTGAGTTTAGCATAACAGGTTTCGCTTCACTGGTTTACTTGGCTTACTAATAAATACATCCTGCTTCTCTACTTGACGTGACGCTTGATAATAGATCTTGCCTCATTACCTGACTCAACAATGTATCTCGCTTCACCAATTTACTTCAGCATATTACTCGTAGATTTTGCATTACCAGCTTACGTGAGTTTAGCGTCGTGCATTTTATTTTGCTTCACTATTTTAGCAAACATTCAATAGCAGATCTTGCCTCATTAATTTACTTTATGGTAGATTTTGCCTCACTAATTAACCTGCCTCGTGAATGATACGCCTTGCTTCCGTAGCTTATTTGATTTTACAGTAATAGATTTCGCTTTACAGATTTGCCTTTAGGTTTTAATATGTTCACTGCTTTAGTTTACTTTGATCCTTTTGCTGGTATGCTCGTCCTTTCTTGAGCTTCCTAGCACTGCAAAAAAAAAAAAAACTGCTTGCATGGAGACACAGGAGAGAAGAGTGACGGAAAACAAGGTAATATTGTGTTTTAAGCTACAGAAATATTTACGAGAGCCTGGCCCCCCCCCAAAAAAAAAAAAAAGTAAATAGATAAAATAAATAAATAAATAAATAAATAAATAAATGAATAAATAAAATACCGTCTAAAAAAGCATTAAAGAAGAAAATTGGTGTAGCAGTGAAAGTTTTGCTTCACCGCCTTACCTGAATTAAGCAGAATAGTTCTTACATCATTTCCTTACCTGACTTTTAATTATATATCCTGCTTCCCTCGGTTACGGCACTTCAATAAACGCAATATATCTTGCTTCATTAGTTTACCTGGCTTAATTAACGATAATACTTCTAACACTTCTTTACCTAACACCTAATAACACTTCTTTACCTGACCTGACCTGACCTGACCTCATCTCACCTTCCCTAACTTTGCCTAACTTAACCTCACCTCACCTAACCCAACCTAACCCAACCAAACCTTACCTGATCTACCCTACCTGACATTTAATAATACATCTCTCGCTTCACAGTATCTTACCTGACTTCCAGTAATAGACCTCACCTTTACTATCTTACCTGCTTTTTCGACAACGAGTATAGAAAATGAAAATATGTAAAAGAAAACAGAAACTTTCAGACAATATATTTCAATTTTCAAAGAAGACTCGTAAAAAAAATAAAAAAGAATAACATGATTTTGTGCTTTATTGTATCAAACTTGAAACACAAAACTTGTTATCTCGTCGTAGATCAAAAGTTTATTGTATTCATCTCACACGTCTCCTCCTCTTCCTCCTTCTTCTCCTCCTCCCCCTTCTCCTCCTTCTCCTCCTTCTCCTTCTCATTCTCCTTCTCCTCCTCCTCATCCTCCTCCTCCTCCTCCTCTTCCTCCTCCTCCTCCTCCTCCTCCTCCTCCTCCTCCTTTACATTGTCCATGACCAGCCAAACTTAAAGGTCAATGTATCAGGAGGAGGAGAAGGAGGAGGAGGAGAAGGAGGAGGAGGAGGAGGAGGAGGAGGAAAAAGGAAAAGGAGGAGAAGGAGAAATTGGATGAGGACGATAAAATAAGAAAGAGTTGGGTGAGAGAGAGAGAGAGAGAGAGAGAGAGAGAGAGAGAGAGAGAGAGAGAGAGAGAGAGAGAGAGAGAGAGAGAGAGAGAGAGAGAGAGAGTAATAGGGTCGTTGTATTACTCTTGGTGTCTCTTAATGGCCAGGTAATTATTCCCAGCGAGCCAATAGCGAGCCACCTTGTATTTTACCTTGTCCCTGATTGGCTGGGCTGCAGGAGGAAGAGGAGGAGGAGGAGGAGGAGGAGGAGGAGGCAGCGTGTCTTTAATCTTTGGAAAAATCTTGCTTTGATTCTCTCTCTCTCTCTCTCTCTCTCTCTCTCTCTCTCTCTCTCTCTCTCTCTCTCTCTCTCTCTCTCTCTCTCTCTCTCTCTCTCTCTCTCTCTCGTATACAGATGTGTTTGCAATGTCCATTAATCTTCAGAGTTTTTCCCTTTCCTTTCTCCTATTCACATTTTTCACTTTCCTATCCACCTTCCCACTCATCCACCCAATCATTCACGAATTCATTCACGTATCCAACCACACATACACCTTCACACTCATTCACTCACCCACGCACCCATCCACCTCTCATCACATTCACTCACCCATCCACCCATTTCCCTATTTACTCATCCACTTGCCCTCTCCATCCATTTATCCATTTATTCACTCACTAACAAACCCATCCATCTTTTCACTCAAGCATTCACGCAACCACTAACCCGTTCATTCATCTCCCCCTCTCACTCATTCATACACACCCTTACATCTTCCTCCCCCTTTCCACACACACTCATTCACTCATAACGCCTCTCCGCACACCCATTCACATATTCACTTTGGTACCCGTTCACCCACCTACCCACCCGTTGCCTCCATTAAGTATAAAACTAAACTGAATAATATCTTTGAACGCTTCTGACCATAAGAGGCTTGAAAACTGTATAATGCTATTCACTTGGGATTAGAAAAGGAGGAGGGAGACATGGAAGGAAATAACAAAGGCGAGTGAATGAGGGAGAGAGAGAGAGAAAGGAAAGATACGAAAGGGAAATAGGAGAGATCTTCGCTAAATTTAATCATACGAATGGAAGGACGGTATGGAAATGAATGAAGGAAAATGGAATAGTAAGATGATGATATGGTGATAGAGAGAAAGGGTAGGAAATGATGGAAGAGAGAAACAGCCCCTGATGAACCTGGAGAGAAGTGAATGGACAGACATGCAAGGGAGAGGTGAATGATGGGAGAGTGTGCGTTAGATCTCTGGCTACTTGGAAAGAGAGGGGGCAAGATGGGAAGGTAGGAAAGTAATTGAGAAAAGTGAGTGTTGCAGAGAGAGAGAGAGAGAGAGAGAGAGAGAGAGAGAGAGAGAGAGAGAGAGAGAGAGAGAGAGAGAGAGAGAGAGAGAGAGCGATGACTGATACAGGAGTTAATTGTAATGAGTGATAATGTTGAGAGCAGTTATAAGAGGGAGAGGAAGAATAAAACGAAATAACAGGGGGAATAAGAATGATGGATGGCACAGCTCACAATTGCCAATCAAAGAAGAAAAAAATGGATAAGTGATTAACGCACACACACACACACACACACACACACACACACACACACCATTCCTGCCAACCGCCGCCAGCTCACCATTTATCACTCGTGCGCCTCTTAAACAACATTTCAGAGCTTTCCGTTTAGTTTATCTTCTCCCTTGGCTCCCTTTGTTTACACGAGAGAGAAAAAGAAAAGAGAGAAAGACAGAAGAAAGTCTTGTATGTCACTTTTACTTTCCCCTTGTAAGTTAAGTGTTGTAGTTAGAATCATAACCCTTTATACACTACGGGTGCGCTTCGTTAACCTTCAGAGCAGCGTAAAAGAGGAAACAAAGGAGAGTATTGAAGGTTAATCTTATCTTTTTATTTTTTTAAGACTGCTGGAGCATTTAGTGCAAAAATAAATAAATAAATAAATAAATAAATAAATAAATAAAAAGGGTCGAAAATAGTTATTGGTTATTAAAGGGAAAAATTTTAAAGCTTCATTCTAAACTTCACAAAATAATCTACTACAGGAGGGAATTCAGTAAATATGGATACAATAGTACTAGATGACTTACTTGATGATTTAGAGTCGCTACTGTGAGTTCCAGAGGCCGTGTTGCATCGTTTTTCGGGAATAATTCAGACAAACTCATGAACTGGGAACGTACTTTGACCGAGCTTGTTTCAGACACTCCGCTAAATTTGGTCACTACGGTCAAGCGACGAGTGACTGATTTAAGATAATTTTCAGCCATTAGATTATTGAAATTGTCCTCTAGAACTCAACAAAGCCTTTAATTTGTATCTAGAATGCAGGAACACTTATGTCCTTCACTACCACACTTAGTACGTGCACTCCTTCACGACCATCGCTTCACTTAATAACTGATGACTAGTTTAAGATCATTTTCAGCCTCTAGATCATTGAAACAATCATCTAGAACTCAATAAAACTCTCAACTTGTTTCTAGAATGTAGGGAAACTCATGCCATTCATCTGCCTCACCTACCACACCCACCACAAAGACCACCACCTCCTACATTCCCATCCCTCTCTCAGCCGCTTACCCACAAACCTTCAACTTGCATCGAGAATCTAAGAAAACTCAAACTTATGCTCTTCATCTGCCACTCTAACCTCACTCACCTCAAAGACTAACCACCACGGCACCTCCTCCCTCAGCCCTTTGTCCTCATCAGCTTCCTTCAGTCCCCATCAGATCATAAATTGTACCCAGAATACAGAAAAATTCATCTCCTTTACCTACAACACTAAAGACAGTCGGCTCAACCACAAAGACCACCACGACCCACAGCCTTTAGCCCTTTTAGTAATGGATGGCTAGCTATAGATAATCTTCTGCTACTAGATTAAGAAAACTATCACTCAAGAACTCAATAAAAGCCTCAATTTGTATCCAGAATATAGGAAGACTCATGACCTTCACTGCCACACCTGCCACACTCACTTTGAGACCACCACGTCCCACAGTCTTCAGGTACTAGATGATCAAAACAAAGTCGTCATCTAGAAATACAATAAAAGCCTCAATTTGTATCCAGAATATCAGAAAACCCATGCCATTCACCTACTAACCACACTTACCGTCTCAACACGACAGCTTCCCACAGTCTTCAAGTCCCTCAGTATTCCACAGATTTATAAAAACTGTCATCCGGAACTTGATAAAACCCTCAATTTGTATCCAGAATATAATAATAAAAAAAAAAAAAAACTAATGCATTCACCTCACACACTAACCACACTTACCTTGAAGACCACAGCCTCCCACAGCCTTCACCGCCCTCACCAATGGATAACCAACTTAAGAAAAATAATAATAAAAACTCCCACAACTTAATAAAACCCTCAATTTATATCCAAAATGTAGAAAAAAAAAACACCTCAAACATCTCCCCCCCGCCCCCACAACCTTCACCCTCCCTCACACTCCCCTTGGTCACTCTCCCGTCAGCCTCCCCTCAGTCCCTTCCCTCGTCAGCATTCCTACCTTGGGGTGGTCACGGACGGGCACCAGCACTCTGACGGTCAGCTTAATGGCCTTGTCCTTGGTGACGTCAGCCATCTTTCTCTCCTCGTTCTTCGTGGACACCCGCACGCCGTTCTGTAGCCGCTCGATCTCTGCCGGAGGGACAAAGCGGAGCCTGTCAGTGTGTGAGGGAGGTGTGGATTGCTGCGTGTTCCTGTTGTTTGTTGTTGTTGTTGTTGTTGTGTTGGATGGGGAGATTGGGTGAGGGAGGGTGGATGCGTGGGTGAGCGTGGGTAAGGGTGAGTGGAACGGTGGGTGTTTGTGTTGTTGGTGGTGGTGTTGTTATTGTTGTTGTTGTTTTTGACTAAGAATTGACTGAATAAGTACTTTCTAGTGTGTACTGTCAGAACTACTACTACTACTACTACTACCACTACTACTACTACTACTACTACTACTATCGCCACCATCCCAAGCACCACCACCACCACCACCACCACCACGACCACCACTACTACTACTACTACTACTACTACTACTACTACTACTACTACTACTACACTTGGGGACTTTACTCTTGTGATGCACGGTTGCAAATCCCCGGCACACCTGTTCTCCTAAAACCTTTACGAGAAGCGAGAGAGAGAGAGAGAGAGAGAGAGAGAGAGAGAGAGAGAGAGAGAGAGAGAGAGAGAGAGAGAGAGAGAGAGAGAGAGAGAGAGAGAAAGGTGCGGAGAGATGATTTCCTGAGGGAGATGTGCTGGAGAGAATGTAATGTCCGCAGAGAGAGAGAGAGAGAGAGAGAGAGAGAGAGAGAGAGAGAGAGAGAGAGAGAGAGAGAGAGAGAGAGAGAGAGTCCTTTGCTCTTAAAAACCACTTTCTCACATCTAGTAGTATTTGCATCCAAGAATTTTCTAAGTGGCATCTCAACACTACTCGAGTTGCCAAATTATCCTCCTCCTCCTCCTCCTCCTCCTCCTCCTCCTCCTCCTCCTCCTCCTCCTCCTCAAAGGTTGTCATGGTTACCCAGGCTGACTGCTCCCTCGTTTTGACCCTCTCTTTAATTTCATCCATTTTTTTTCCTTTATTCCCCTTTTTTTTTGTTTATTAGTTAAATATTGTCTGTCCCCACCACCATCATCATTTATCTTCCTCCTCATTTCCTGGCTTGTCAAGAGAGAGAGAGAGAGAGAGAGAGAGAGAGAGAGAGAGAGAGAGAGAGAGAGAGAGAGAGAGAGAGAGAGAGAGACACCTGTTGTGTTATGCTGCAGGTGACAAGGGAAAGGGAGGAGGAAGGAGGAGGAAAGAGGGAGAGATCGAGGAGGAGGAGGAGGAGAAGGAAAGGAGGAGGAGGAGGAGTGGTGAGGGTGGCCTGTAAGTGACGCAGAGAGAGAAGAGGAAAGGACAAGCGTGAATAAAGGAAAGAGGAAGGAGAGAAGAGAGAATAATGGGTGAACGTTATCTACGAGGGAAGAGGGAAGAGGTAAAGGAGAAAAAGACGAAGAAGGAAGATAAAGAAAGAGAACAAGGAAGAGGGGAGAACATTTATTAAAGCGAGAGAGAGAGAGAGAGAGAGAGAGAGAGAGAGAGAGAGAGAGAGAGAGAGAGAGAGAGAGAGAGAGAGAGAGAGAGAGTGAGAGTACACGTAGAGGTGATAAAAGAGCAGTAAAGTAAAATAATAAATGTTTGGAGTGGGAATAAGGGATATGAAGAGCAGCGGCGGGAGGAGGAGGAGGAGGAGGAGAAGGAAGAGAAGGAAGAGGAAGAGGAGGAGGAGAAGGAGGAAGGAAGGAAGGAAGGAAGGAGAATAAACAGAAGCCAATGAACAGACTCGAACTGGATTCTTTGTATGTAGATTTCCTCCTCCTCCTCCTCCTCCTCCTCCTCCTCCTCCTCCTCCTCCTTTTCTTTTTTTCTTCTCTTGTAATCTCCCTTCCGTCTCTTCCTTATTCCCCTTTCTTTTATCTCTACTTTTTCTCCTCCTCCTCCTCGTCCTCCTCCCAATTTTTATTACTTCTTTGCTGTTCTATTATAATCTCCCTTCTCTTCCTCATCTTCCCTTGCTCTTTCCTCTCTTTATTCCTCCTCCTCCTCCTCCTCCTCCTCCTCCTCCTCCTCCTCCATAAGCAGTATTCAAATTAGATTGTTAAGATGCAAATATTGTATGCAATCCCCCAGGCTCC
>NC_087153.1:13827500-13830000 GCF_035594125.1 Scylla paramamosain
CCACTTTATTAGAGAACCAGTTTCCTCCCCCAATCCTTTTTCAAAATCTATATCAAGCCTGAACCCGTTACTTCTCTTCCAATCCTGAGTACCGACCGTGATGACTTAGTTTATGTGACGCACGAATTTACCTGCAGCGGAGTTACATACAACATAATGAGCGCAACACGGGAAGCTGCATGGGACGGCAACACCTGGCGGGGGCTTCGTGCGCGGCGCCAACCCCTGACACTCGGATAATGAATAGCAAGATTACGTGCGATGGCTCATTATATTTACTGTCTTGAGTCCCGCCGTGCATAACTCTGCGTGTGTCACTGGCTGTGGCTGCGAGTAATCTTGCCTACACCTGTCCCGATGCCTTGCCAGTGTTACATGGTTGACCCTCTTTTCCTATTTCCCTTTCTTCTTGTTCTTGTTCTTGTCCTTGTTCTTGTTCTTCTTGTTCTTGTTCTTGTTCTTGTTCGTCTTCGTTTTCTCTTCGTTCTCGTTGCTGTTGTTGTTGTTGTTGTTGTTGTTTTCTTCGACTTTCATTCGACTTTCATTTCTTCTTCTTCTTCCTTTCGTATTTATTTCCTCTTTTTCTTCTTCGTCTCCTCCTCCTCCTCCTCCTCCTCCTCCTCCTCCTCCTCCTCCTCCTTCTTCTCCTCCTCCTCCTCCTCCTCTTCTCCTTCTCCTCCTTTTCCTCTCCTCTCCTCTCCTCTCCTCTCCTCTCCTCCTCCCACCATCACCACCACCACCACTTAAAAACTTGGAGGTAATGGATTTAAGTCATCCGGAAAATCTTTAATATATATTTTTTCCCACGTAGAAGGGAGACTGGTCAGAGGATAAAAAGAAAATAATAAATAAAAAGCGAAATACTTCCTAATTACCGCTCCCTAAAAATTGGTGAAGAGTAAAAGGGTAGGTGAGATCGATTTGCTTGGGTAGTTAAGTTCCAGGAAGGTTTTTGATACTGCGTTTTCTGAGATGGTTGAAGTCATAGGAAGCTAAAAAAAAAAAAAAAAACACAGTTAAACGAAATAGGACAAAAAAAAAGAAAAAACTCAGGTCATACGAAGCTAAAAAAACAAAAACAAAAAAAAACAATCAAAACAAAACGAAGCAAGACAAAAAAAAAAAAGCTCAGGTCATCGGAAAAAAAACTCAGGTTACGGAAAGCTAAAAAAAAAAAAAAAATAGAGAAATAGAGAACCTAAAAACAAAACAAAAGCGAAACCAAAAACTCAGGTCATAGGAAGTAAAAAAAAAAAAAAGAGAAAAAACTTAGATAATAGGAAACTCAGAAACGAAACAAAAACAAAAAAACAAAACAAAAAACAAAACTGAGGTCATAGGAAGCTCAAAAAAAAAGAAAAGAAAAAGAAAAAGAAAAACAGAGTAAATTGCAAAATTTACCTGTGAAAATAACAATACAACGTGACTCAGAATGTGGTTGTTGTCTGGGTGTGAAAAATCAGTTTATTTTATTTTATTTTATTTTATTTATTTCATTATTTATTTATTTATTTGCTTTATTTTATGTAACCAAACTAGCACGTCTTTATTTATTTATTTATTTATTTATTTATTAATTAATTTGTTTAATTTCATGTAACCAAACCAATTTATATTTTTCTGTTGAGGAATAATTTAACTGCTAGTTCGCATTTTATTTCGTTTTATTACATTTTTTTTTTTTTTTTAATATTCAGAACACACAAGATGTACATATATTTGCTTGGACACATGGAAGGAAAAAATGTTGAGTCAATAGTGATCATTAATTAAAAGAACAGATACATTTATAGATAAGAATAAGAGATGGTTTCTTGCGGCCTCCCTTACGTATATATGTGTGTGTGTGTGTGTGTGCGCCCCTTGTACGTAGTCTTCCAGAGAACTTTGCCAATACCGCTGACTTGCTTTGTGTTAGTTGGCTATCACTTTTTCATCGCGCCCTTGAAAAATCGAGTTTCATTTGCCTGCCTCGAGTCTTGGGAACTTACTGTACATACCTGCCTGAAGAAAACCAGACGAAGCGCACGTCGGTGAAGGAGGAAAAGAATGGGAAGAAGAGATGAATAAGAGCAGGGGATGGAGAAATAGAAGGAGCAGCAGGAGGAGGAAAAGACAGTGGAAAAGAGAGGAATAAGAAAAGGCGATGCTAAACAGGAGGAATCAAAGGTAAGCGTAGGAGGAAAAGAGAGAAAAAGAGATAAAATAAGAGTAGGAGATGGAAAAAACAGTAAGAAAGGAGGAAATAGAGGAAAAAGGAAGAATAAGAGCAGGAGATGTAGAAACAGAAGGAGGAGGAGGAGGAAAAGAGTGGGAAAAATAAAACAATAAGAGCAGAAGATGAAGAAACAGGAGGAAAAGGAAATAAAGCTAAATGTAGAAGGAAAAGAGAAAGAAAAACTGAAAAAAATACGAACAGGAGATGGGAAAACAGAAGGAGGAGGAGGAGGAGGAAGAGGAAAGGAGAGGAAAAAATAGAAGAATAAGAGCAGATGATGAG
>NC_087153.1:13835000-13840000 GCF_035594125.1 Scylla paramamosain
TATATATATATATATATATATATATATATATATATATATATATATATATATATATATATATATATATATATATATATATATATATATATATATATATAATATATATATATATATATATATATTATTTATTTATTTTTTCGTTCCCTATTGATACATAAAACACAGTTTTTTTTACAGTTCATATTTCCCTGGGTTACTATTATTTCCCTTCCACGTGTTACAGATGTGGGTAGCGGAGCAAGACCTTTACACCTATAGAACACCATCTCCTGCAAACATTCCTGGTAAGTACACACGTAACATAATATAATGTAACGTAATACCAGCTGGGCACGACGACACGAGGGATAACACATGTCTGTCTACCTGTTTATCATTATGTATAGTGTGTGTATTGTACGTAGCTCATGTTCTTTTCCATTTTTGTGTATGTATTTCTCTCTCGTGTCTGAAGTTGCATCGATACTATCTGCGTCTAACAAGATGCCTTAAGGGAAGGAATTAAAGGGGCCGATGGGTTCTGTCACGTAGTGAGAGAAGAGACGTAGGAGGAGGAGGAGCAGGAAGAGGAGGAGATGAGGAGGAGGAAAGGTGGGGGAAGAAGAGAAGAAGGAGGTGGTGTTGGTGGTGGAAGAAGAGGAGGAGTTGCAGGAGTGGGAAAGAGGACCAAGCGAAGGAGGAGGATGAGGGAAAAGAATCTGTTGAAGAAGAAGAGGAGGAGGAGAAACAGGTGGAGCACAAATAGAGATAACAAGAAGAGGATTACAAAGGATTAGGAGCAGCAGCAGCAAACCCTCAGGTCCTTGGCAGACTGTCTGATTTCACAACCCCAAACCAATTATTATATAGAAGAGCAACACCATAGAAGTCTCCCACACACCCTCTCTCTAATCTATTCACCTAGAAGAATTAGAGCGAATGGCGATGGAAGTAAAAAGAAGTCAAAATGCAAACATGTACATATTATTTATTTATTTATTTATTTATTTATTTATTTATCTATTTTTTTTTATCAGAGAGGAGTTTTAGTTCAAGGTATTTTCAAACTTGAGGAAATAACAGCCGTAATTTCCACTGCCTACAACGTGTTTGAAGTGTGAAAGGGCTTGCTGAGGAGTTGTCTCTGCCGTTTCAGAAAAGAAAAAGTAAATGATATGAAAATAAATTAAATTAAAGTAACATAAAGAAATAAAATGAATAGATAAATGAATAAGTAAAAAAAGACCCCAAAAAAAAGAATGAATAAAATGAAATAAATAAGTAAACAAATAAACAAATGAATAACAATAATAAAAAAAGTGAAAAATGAAAATAAGGAAACAAACAAACAAAAACAAACAATCAAACAAACAAACAAACAAACAAAAAATAATAAATAAATAAATAAACAAGTTTCTTTCAAGCGTTCCTCGTATGTTTTCATGATCAGACACACGAGCTTGAAATCTCTTTGACTAATACACATTGCATTGCGTCTAGACTTCAGTGCTTTTGTATTACGATGAGCTGATCCTGATGGCAGCATTTACAGACGGCGCGCATGCAAGTAAGATTCAGTGGAAGAACAACGCCGTCTGAATTGAAGCCCCGGGGTTTTGAAAGAGTAAGGAGGAGTAGGAGGAGGAGGAGGAGGAGGAGGAGGAGGAGGACGAAGAGATATTGATATTTTCTATTGCTTACAGTTAAATTTACAACAATATGAATAGAGAATACAGAATGATGAACATATACTAGGTCCGATGAGTCTAAACTCCCATGCTGACCAAAAGATTAAGAAAAAAAAAAGAAAGAAAAAAGAAATGTGAATAATAAAACGTATACATGTTTACGGAGATACCATGGCTAGCAGTACGTGTGTTTTACAAGACGTTATTAAAATTATGACTCACAATCTTTCAAAATTAAGATACATCACGCACGGAATACACAAAGCAGAAAGATGCAGAAGCTCAAGCAAAGGGCCGAACAAAAATCTACAAAGGCTGAATGAAACTTACAAAATACAAACAGGAAATCCCAAACAATCCTCAAAACCCGAGAGAGTGGGAAGGAGGAGGAGGAGGGAGGAGGAGGAGGAGGAGGAAAGAAAACGACCGGTGACATTTTCATTTCTTTGCAGGGATAACTTATACACACATGCCTCTTAGTGTGTGTACGTGTGGTTATGCGTGTGTGTGTGTGTGTGTGTGTGTGTGTGTGTGTGTGTGTGTGTGTGTGTGTGTGTGTGTGCGCACGCGCCGTAGGTCAGATAAGGTAATTTCCCGCCCCACTTCTCCTTATGCTTGAAAGTAGAAATCAAGATAATGAATACGGAAGCATGAAGTGACTGCATTGTTTTGTGTGTGTGTGTGGTGTGTGTGTGTGTGTGTGTGTGTGTGTGTGTGTGTGTGTGTGTGTGTGTGTGTGTGTGTGTGTGTGTGTGTGTGTGGCCTTGACTGATACGCCTTAACTAATATTTGCAATGCTATTGTTTGTGTTTTATACCCCGAGGAGGAGGAGGAGGAGGAGGAGGAGGAGGAGGAGGAGGAGGAGATCGTGGTGGTGGTGGTGGTGGCGGTGGAAGAGGAGAATGAAGGCGGGGACTAAAAATCTGTAGAAGGAGAAAGAATGGATGAAGGAATAATGAGAGAGAGAGAGAGAGAGAGAGAGAGAGAGAGAGAGAGAGAGAGAGAGAGAGAGAGAGAGAGAGAGAGAGAGAGAGAGAGAGAATAAGACAGGATTATCAAAAAAAGAATGAGGAGGAGGAGGAGGAGGGAGGAGGAGGGGAGGAGGAGGAGGAGGAGGAGGAGGAGGAGGAGGAGGAGGAGGAAAGCATTGTGTTATAGTTTCTTGGAGGCATTGTGGGAGAGAAAGCTTAATACCTACACACTACACACACACACACACACACACACACACACACACCAATATTCTAAGTTGTCCCCCTCGTCTGTTGAGCAGCCAAGGAGACCAGGGCGTTTAAGAATATGTCTCTGTATTTCATGTGTTGAAGCCGTGCAGTGCCGGGCAGAGACAGAAAGGCATAACAAGCACCACCACCTCTATTTACTCTGCTGGACCCAAAAAAAAAAAAAAAATAATAATAATTCACTGCTTCCTGGAAATATTCTGACGGCTGGTTACGGCATGAAATATGAGTTTGATTTTTTATTTATTTATTTTTTGGTTGCCTCCACTGATGGTTACAGCAACACGTAGTAAATTGTAGCTCTGGCAAATAGTACAATGTAGGATTTGTATATTAGTTTAGTTCTGGAAAAAAGAAAAAATACGGGTTTTTGAAAATAGTCTGACGTCTGTTAATGGTATGCAATATGAATGAAATCTTTGTTTTACCTCTGATAATTATAAACATGAAGTAAATTACTGTATAGCAATGTGGTGCTTTGTATATTTCGTTTTGTTTTAGACTGAAAACATAAAATTATTGTTTCCTTTAAATATTGTGACGGCTGTTAATGGCGTGACATGAATGAAACCTTTGCTTTGCCTGTAATAATTATGCGAGCAACATTAAGGAAATTGTGACTGGCTAACACGGTGTGGTGCTTCTTGCATCTGTTTACTTGTGAAAAAAAAATAGGCAAACAAAAGATAAATAATGAATAAATAAAATGAGGTAAATAAAAATAACTAAGGAACTCAATAACAAATTGAATAACTCACTAAATGATTAAATAAACAAATTAATGTTTTAAAATATTATGACAACTGTTTATGACACACGAAGTACGAACGAAACCTTTGCTATACCTCTGATAATCATAACAACCCCGAACAAATTCTAACCTAACCTAACCTTACCTGACTTAATCCAATCTAACCATGGCAGACACAACACAGTGCCTCACATCATCCAGACTTAAGTATCCGTGGCGCAGCGCTGCAGAATTGTACCTTGAGCCTCGTAGCACTGGACAGGGAGGAGAGACAGGTGTGCGTGGTACTTGTGTGCGTGTGCGTGGGGTTTGTGACGCACGTAGGTAAGAATTTGCAGGCTTCATATTCAGTTAATTTCCCTCTGAGCAGCGGCACCACTTGAATTGGAGTGGTCAGGAAAACTCGTGCAAGGATTACCCAGCGCTCATGGAGATCCCCCACCGCACCGCCACAAATGTTTAACTTCTACTGGTGCACGTGCTGCTCCTCCAAGGCTCTTCGCGTCAAGGGGCAAGGCTGGGACAGGTGAGCCGTGGGTGTAAGCGGTAGAGTGGAGATGTGGATGAGGGTGTGGGTGAAGATGGTCTATGCGTCATGGGGGTAAAGGTGGGATAGATGAGGTGTGGGTGTTAGCGGTGGAGTGGTTCAGGGTACAAAGGAATACAAAGGAAAGTCAAACAGCAACAGACCTTTTGGTCCTTGCAAGGCTGTTTGGTAAAATTAGATTAGGTAGATTAGGATGTGGGTGAAGGTGAATGAAGGCTGCATAGTTCTTTACAACGAAAAATGTACATTCTTTTTTTACTAAGCGGCAGAACAGTGGATGAGTGTGGATGAGGGTGGATGAATATTGGTGAGAGTGTGGATGAGGGTGTGGATGAGGGTGGATGAAGGCTGCACAAGTCTTTGGAATGAGAAATGTAAATGCTACCTTATTACTTAGCGGTGGAACAGTGGATGAGTGTGGATGAAGGTGGATGAAAGCTGTACGAGTATTAAGGATGAAAAATGTAAATGCTACGATATTATTTATTGGAAAAGCAGTAGATGAGAGTGGATAAGAGTGTGGATGAGAGTGGATGAGTGTGGATGACGGAGTGGATGAGGATGGATGAACATTGTACAAGTCTAGAATGTAAAAATATATATATGTATATATATATATATATATATATATAATATATATATATATATATATATATATATATATATATATATATATATATATATATATATATATATATATATATATATATATATATATATATATGGCGTTCTGTTATTACTTTCAAACTGGACGAAGGAAAGTGGTTTAGGTGAAGGTGTTAGTGGTTGCATGG
>NC_087153.1:13845000-13847500 GCF_035594125.1 Scylla paramamosain
CTCATCCTCTGTATCCTTTTAGTCATTCTCCTCTGTACTGATTCTAATAGACCTATATCTTTCCTGTAACGTGGGGACCAGAACTGCACAGCGTAGTCTAGATGAGGTCTGACCAGCGCCAAGTATAACTTTAATATTACTTCCGGCCTTCTACTTTTAACACTCCTAAAAATGAATCCTAGTACCCTATTTGCTCTGTTTCTGGTTTCTATGCATTGTTTTCCTAGACGGAGTTCAGAGCTAACTATAACTCCTAAATCTTTCTCGTACCCTGTACCTACCAGAGTTTGGTTGTTTAATGTGTACCTACTGTGTGGGTTTCCTCTACCTACGCTAAGTACTTTGCATTTATTGATATTAAATTGCATTTGCCATCTGTCCGTCCATTCATTCATCCTTTCTAAATCTGCCTGCTAGGCGATGGCATCCGATTCTGACCTAATTAATCTACCTATCTTTGTGTCATCCGCAAATTTACTAACTTCACTACTAATTCCACTATCCAAGTCATTGATATGTATTAGAAATAACAATGGCCCTAATACTGATTCCTGTGGCACCCCACTAATTACATGACCCCACTCGGATTTCGTCGGATTTTCGTCATTGATATCATGTATATATATGAGAGGTGGATGAAAGGTGGATGAAAGTGGTTATGGATGAGGGTGGATGAGAGGTTATTATGGATGTGAGATGAATGACAGTGGATGGAAAGTGGATGACGGCTGTTTGAGAGATCGTGGATTGCAGTGGATGGCAGCGGATGAAAGATATTTTGGTTTACACTGAATGACAAGTGGATGAGATGTGGAAGTGATGGATTACTCTAGTGGATGAAAAGTGGATGATTAGGCTGACTATGTGTAGAAGAAAAATCCCTCTCTATGTCACTCCTCCTCCTCCTCCTCCTCCTCCTCCTCCGCCTCCTCCATGATTGACAGGCGTTCGAACAAAGCCTGCCGGTGGTTTAGGCTCAAGAATAAAAAAGAAAAAAAGAAAAAAAAAAAGATTATTCATCCCGGGCGTCATTAAGCGGTGGAAGTAGCGCCCGCCTTTACCTTATTGACTCTCACCTGTTTACCTTTACCTGTTGAGTGGGGGATGGGGGAGTGGGGAGTGGAGGGAGCTGTTACTCTTTTCCCCCCTATGTCAATGAGTCTATTGCTTTTTTCGCTTCTTCAGGCTCCTGTTAGATGCATTACCTCCCCATTCCCTTCCAAAAACCCATTATATTACCATTCCATTCCCTTCAAAAGCCCATTACTTTACCTCCCCATACCTCCAAACACTCATTATATTACCTCCCCATCCCTTCAAAAGCCTATTACATTATCTCTCCACCCACTCCTTTCCAGTACATCATGGTTTCTAGTAATTGACGCACATCTTACCTTTCCTTCTTTACGCCTTTTTTAATATTTTCTGTCTGTTTCTTTTTCTCTTTTTCTTTTCTTTTTCTCTCTGCTTCACTTTCCTTTACTTTTCTTCTTTTTTTTCTCCTTCTTTAGTGTTATCTTCCTTTCCATTTCTTTCCAGCACCGTTTGGCTTCATTTCTTTCATTCATTCTCTTTTCCTTCCTCTTTTCCTTCCTCTTGGCTGTTACCTTCTCCTTAATTCCTTCCTAGTACAACTTGACTTCATTCCATTTCCTCTTCTCTTCCTTCCTTCCTTCCTTCCTTTCTTTCTTTCTTTCTTTCTTTCGTCATTCACACCGTACAAGCCATCCACTTCTGTCTCTCCACATCCTATCGCCCCCTTCCACACCGCCCTCCACCCTACATGTTACCACTTCCTTCCTTCTCTACTTGCCTATTTACACACTAAGCCTTACCCCTCTCCCGCTTCCTCCCATTTCCCACAGTTTACCCTTTCCTCTCCCCCCATTCGTCCCTCCTCTCTACCCACACACTCCTCTCTCCCTTCCTTACCTAACCACCCACACTATTCCCTCCCTCCCTTAACCTTCCTTCCTACCTGTCCTCCCATATTTACCTCCTCTCCTCCCCTCCCCTCCCCTTGACATAATCCCCTACATTATAATCACTACATTCTCCCCTCACTCTTCAATCTTCCCGCGATATTGTAAGCACGTGTCACTCCTCCCCCTCACCCCTCTCCCCTCTCCTCTCTCTTCCTTCCCCTCCCTCCCCCGTCAGGCAGGTATTACATCAACTTTGTGGTCCAAGGGGGGAGGGGGCGTCGCTCCACTTAAGATGGTAATTTTTTTATAATTATTCTGGCAACATCATCACCGCGTCCATCCATTATGGGGGAGGGGGGAGATCAGGGTGTGTGTGTGTGTGTGTGTGTGTGTGTGTGTGTGTGTGTGTGTGTGTGTGTGTGTGTGTTGTGTGTTGTGGCCGTCGTTAAAGTGCACACGTGTGGTTAACAGGCCCTCATTAGCAGGGTTAAACGACTGTGTGTATGTGTGTGTGTGTGTGTGTGTGTGTGTGTGTGTGTGTGTGTGTGTGTGTGTGTGTGTGTACAGAGGCGTAT
>NC_087153.1:13852500-13860000 GCF_035594125.1 Scylla paramamosain
TCACCTCACTTCCTTTTCTTCCTCAGCTCCCTTCCCTCCTTACCTCTGTCATCCCTCATCTTCCCTCACCTTCTTTCCTTCTCTTTTAGATCCTCCTCCCCCTCCTCCTCTTGTTGTTGTTGTTGTTGTTGTTGTTGTTGTTCCTCTCCTCCTCCTCCTCCTCCTCCTCCTCCTCCTCCTCCTCCTCCTCCTCCTCCTCCTCCTCCTCCTCCTCCTCTTCCTTCACGTGATCATGATGTAATATTGAGGTGGAGGAGGAGGACAAATATTTGTAAAGAAGGGAAGAAAATGAAAGTAGAATAATATTAATAGTAATGATGATGGTTGTGGTGATGATGGTGATGATGATGATGATGATGATGATGATGATGATGATCTGCTACTACTACTACTACTACTACTACTACTACTACTACTACTAATGAAGAGGAGATGGAAGATTTAGTGTTTCTCCTCTACTTTTCCTCCTCTTTCCTCCCCACCAATACTATCCTCTTTTCTTTTTCCTCTTTCTCCACCTCCTCTTTATCTTCTTCCCTCTCATCGATACTTCATTCATTATTCTTCCCTCCTTCATTCTTTTAATTCTGTCCTTCTCTTTTATCTCCCCTTCCCCTTCATCTGCCCTTTGTCTTCCTCCTCCTTTCGTCCTCTCCTCGCTAATTCTTCCCCTTCTTCATTATCCCTTCTTCTCTCCCCCCTAGTCAATTATTTCTCCTCTAATTTCTATCTTTTCCCTTTTCTCTTTTCTCCATTATCATTCTTTTGCTCTTCTATTCATTTTCTCTTCTTTTTCCTACTTACTTTCGTTGTCTTTTCCTTTTCTTCTCTTTTTTTCTCTTTCTCTTCTTTCTCTTCCTTCTTCATCTCCTCATCAGTGTTCATTTCTTCATTTCTCCTTTTACATTGCTATCTGTTTCTGTCTGTCTGTCTGTCTGTCTGTCTGTCTGTCTGTCTGTCTGTGTCTGTCTGTCTGTCTGTCTGTCTGTCTCTCTCTCTCTCTCTCTCTCTCTCTCTCTCTCTCTCTCTCTCTCTCTCTCTCTCTCTCTCTCTCTCTCTCTCTCTCTCTCTCTCTCTCTCTCTCTCTCTCTGTGTGTGTGTGTGTGTGTGTGTGTGTTGGAGAGAGAGAGAGAGAGAGAGAGAGAGAGAGAGAGAGAGAGAGAGAGAGAGAGAGAGAGAGAGAGAGAGAGAGAGAGAGAGAGAGAGAGAGAGAGAGAGAGTAAGCAGATTAAAATAATGGAACAGAAAATAGACTGAAAAAAAAAAAGATTGTACGTAGCAATAAACAGGTAGATGCGTGTATGAGAGGACAGGTAGAGAGGTGTGCAGGTGGGCAGGCTTGGCGGACAGGTAAGGGAGGCAGGTGATAGGCGCGGTGATCAGTGAGGTATTTACTTGGCACCAGAAACGCGATTAATTCATGGGGTCTTTTCAGGGACAGATATTTGTAAGCAATGAGATTTATTTGTTTATTTCTAGCTTTCCTTTTCCCTCTTCCTCCTTTCCTTTCTCACCTGCCTGTATGCGTGTATGCGTGTGTGCGTGTGTGCGTGTTGTGTCATATTTACGTGTGGCGGGTCTGTCTGCCGATACCTGTGTCTGTTTTTACCTGTGTGTGTGTGTGTGTGTGTGTGTGTGTGTGTGTGTGTGGTAGTGTGAGTGAGTAGTGTGAGTGAGTACGTGTGTGTATTCTCTCTCTCTCTCTCTCTCTCTCTCTCTCTCTCTCTCTCTCTCTCTCTCTCTCTCTCTCTCTCTCTCTCTCTCTCTGGGGTGGCGGCGGCAAAACACGGGCATAAATATTCCTCTCTTTACTTATTTACTTGCCGTCCCCTTGATTCATTTCCTTCCCCCCTTTATTTATCGCTCCCTTTTTTATCACTTTTCTTTCCCCTTCATTTATTTTCCATCTCCTGTATATATATTACTCTTTTTTTCCTTTTCTCTCTTTTTCCTCTGTCTCTCTCTCTCTCTCTCTCTCTCTCTCTCTCTCTCTCTCTCTCTCTCTCTCTCTCTCTCTCTCTCTCTCTCTCTCTCTCTCTCTCTCTCTCTTCCTTGCCTCATGTGTAAATGAAACCACTAACAACGAATGGGAGGCACGTGAGAGAGAGAGAGAGAGAGAGAGAGAGAGAGAGAGAGAGAGAGAGAGAGAGAGAGAGAGAGAGAGAGAGAGAGAGAGAGAGTTTGTGCATGGGGGATGAGGTACCAGAAGATCATTTTGTCGTGTGTGTGTGTGTGTGTGTGTGTGTGTGTGTGATTTTGTACAGGCCAAAAAACGTTTCTTAGAGTCATACATTGAGACGGTCACAATAAAACGTTCGGAGTCTCCCAGAGTCACACACACTTTCAAACGTTCACTGAGGTACAAATAAAGGCGCGTGGTGACACATGTTGAGGGAAACTGGCAATAAAGGGAAGGATAAAGACACATTGAAGCTTCACTTGTTGTATATTTCACCTTATCGACAGCTCCTTCAGTGCTGCGCTAAATATATAACTCCCTGTTTGTCTTGCTGTCTTTGTCTGACCCTGAGAACTTAGAAATGTGGGACCGTATTCTCAGCGCGTCTTATCTCCTCTACTTTTTAACAGGTTTCCGGGGAAGTCGTGAAGGTGTGGAAGATCGTTGTATTTCGTGAGTTTTTTTTGATGCTTCTGCTTTGTTGGTTAGGAAAAAACATTAGTGAGAACCTGACTAGTCATCTCTGGGGACTTCTGAATGGTCCTGATAAGAAAATTGAGTGTTTAAGAATATGAATAGAATCTTTGTTACTGTGTTTTGATTTTTTTTTTTTTTTGCAAGTTTGTATGGTGGTGGTGGTGGTGGTGAAGGAATGCATGTGCCTGTTTTTTTTTTTTTTTCTTTTCTTCCGTCTGTCCACATCTCATATTCTCTATCTGGCATTTGATTTGACCCATGAAATAACTGCTAATGTAAAAAAAAAAAAAAGAAGCACACACACAAACACACAAACACACACACACACACACACACACACACACACACACAAAAAAAAAAAAAAAGTCTATACAAGTTTTAATTTTTGTGTCCCTTGCCCAACTCGCCTCTTAATCTAAAATCTATAACATCTAACTATCTGCCTTTACACCAGCCGGCAATCCCAGACGGGGCGGCCCAGACGAAGCACCACACACTCACACAAACATCTCCCACACTCTTAGCCTCGTTGAAATAAAAGAAATAACGACTCTTCAGGTAACAGTAACATAAAAGCCATTAGAGGGAAACTTTACTGATGCGCCACGCTGCTACACGCCACAGCGCCATTAATAAACAGAGCAGGTGAAAGTCTTCAAGTTAAAGATGATGAATACCGCAGGCAAGAAATGAAACTTTGGTAACGAAATATCCCAACTTCTGTGTGTGTGTGTGTGTGTGTGTGTGTGTGTGTGTGTGTGTGTGTGTGTGTGTGTGTGTGTGTGTGTGTGTGTGTGTGATGTATAGACTTGTAATATTATGGTGTCTCTCTAAACTATTCAATAATATTCATGTTAATTAATATCAGTTAATAATTACATTAATAACGGCGCCGCGAATGTGAGTGTGTGCGTGTGCATTAATATGTATGTATGTATGTATGCATGTATGTATGTATGTGCAACTAATTGTGTGTGTATTTCAGTGTATACGTACATACATAAATACATAGATACATACAGGCTTACATACATACATATATACATACACACTTCAAAACACACACACTAAAAAAAAACAGACTCAAAATAACAAGCAAACAAAGGAAAAAAATCAAGCAACAACAACAACAACAACAACAACAACAACAACAACAACAACAAAAACAACAACAACAACAAACGTTTTCACCTATCAAACGTTTCAATTAATTAAACGTTCCCATCACCACCAGCACGTACCTTTCTCTCCCTCCCTCCCTCCCTCCCTCACATCTGCCCCACTCTCTCTCTCTCTCTCTCTCTCTCTCTCTCTCTCTCTCTCTCTCTCTCTCTCTCTCTCTCTCTCTCTCTCTCTCTCTCTCTCTCTCTCTCTCTCTCTCTCTCTCTCCTCCCTCAACCTGGCCGCCTCTGCTCGTGACTTACCTGAGAACGGAGCGAAATAAAAGGAGCGGAGAGGTAAGAGGAAACATTTTGGTAATTAGGTGAGTTGTGGCGGTGGTGGTGGTGGTGGTGGTGGTTAATGAGGCCGGAAGGTGTGAGGTGTGAGGGACGGTGTGCAGGTGTGTGGGAATGTTAATGACTGTTGTTACCTGCATGACCTAAGCAGGGAGAGAGAGAGAGAGAGAGAGAGAGAGAGAGAGAGAGAGAGAGAGAGAGAGAGAGAGAGAGAGAGAGAGAGAGAGAGAGAGAGAGAGAGAGAGAGGGAAAGATGGAGATTACGTGTGTTTATCGCGTTTTAGTTTTATTTGTGTGTTTTAAAGTGTTAGGAAGGTTGGTCAGAGGCTACAAAAAAAAAAACTTAATGGATTAATAAGTAATAAAGTAAATAAGTAAATAGGTAAGGCTGACTAATTGGTGTGTCCTAAATATTGAATGTAAAAGTTTGTTGAAAGGTTTGGCTTATATATGTACATTTGAATTTTTCCTTCTTATAAGACTACTGCTACTACTACCACTACTATCACTACTACTACTACTACTACTACTACTACTACTACTACTACTACTGCTGGTACAATAATATACACCACCAATACCATCATCACCACCACCACCACCTATCACGTGTAGATGACGGGACCCCTGCTCTGATGCCTACTCACCCGCAACATGAGACACGGAGTCCTTGTACCGTGAGAGGCATAGCGATGGAGCGGTAGTGAAATCTGATCCACTTCACCGTCTGTGCTAGGAGAGATCACCGGTTTTTGGCTTACGAGAAGTCGAGAACACTCCACGCTGCTCCGTCCCCTCGCTCCCGTCTCTTCCAGCAGCAGTCAAGGTTTACTTTTTACGATTTCATCTGTCATTACTTTCTGGTCACTCCTCGTACACAGAAGCTTCCACGTGTAGTCCTAATGGCTTCTTGTAGCTTCCCTGTTTTTCTTATACTCGTATGTACTAATATAAGTAAGGGAAGCTGCAAAAATCCATCAGGGCTTCACGTGGCAGTCCCTTTATAAAACATGCGTACCTAATACTCTGTCACCACCCCCATCCATAAATTCGTCTAATCTTTTAAACCTCCCTATAGATTCAGCACTAACAGCCTCCTATAGACTCGGAACTAAAAACCTGATTACTGAGTCTATTTCATTCATTTACCTCTCCGTTTAGTACTGCCTCATTTATGCCAATTTGCGCTTGTGCGTGTAGTTTTAAAAGGGCATGAGCAAATCGCAGGGTTAGTGTTGATGTTACTGGTACTAAAAAGTTTGTTGGACGCCGCAGGTAAGGTATGCGCGGGTGCTGTGGGTCTACGTGTTGTGTGTGATGTGCGTATTGTGTTATGCTGGTAATGCTGGAACTGTGGCTGGTACTGGCCCTTCTGTTGTCTCTGTTTTCTTTTTCTTCCTCCTTGTTTTCGTATTCCTTTTGTGGAGTTTCTTTTGTTTACTTCTTTCTGTGTCGTGTTTCTTGTTTCTTGTTTTCTTCTCGTTTTCCTTTCTTCTTCCTTGTTTTCTTTTTACTATGTCGATTTTTCTTTTGTTTTCTTCTGATTTCCTTTCTTCATTCTTATCTTGGTTCTGTCGTTTTTTTTTCTCTTGTTTTCTTCTCGTTTCCCTTTCTTTCTTTCTTGTTTTCTTCTTGCTATGTCGTGTTTCTTTTTTTCTGGTTCTCTTCCCGTTATTCGGTTTCTCCCTTTCTTGTTTTCTCCTCCATTTAGTGTAGAGTTGCCACAGTGGGGGGGAAAATTGAGCGGATGTGGATATTGCGTGTGTGGGTGTGCGAGTGAGTACTGTGAGTGGTGTGTGTGTGTGTGTGTGTGTGTGTGTGTGTGTGTGTGTTTGGGGATTGGTAGGGGGATGAAGTTAGGTACCCACGCAGATCAGTGATACACACACACACACACACACACACACACACACACACACACACACACACACACACACACGCACACACATAATTAAGTTATCAAATCTACCCTAGGAATTTTTTTTTTCATTTTTTTCTCTCTCCTTTTTTTTTTTTTTTTTTTTATTTGTTTCCTGTGTTACTTTCCAGCGAGGTGATGGCATATGTACGTGCACTGTTTATTCAATTTCCTGTTTGTTCATTCATTCATTCATTCAATTCATTCCATCCATTGGTACACACGCAACTATTTCCATCGTGTTGCATCGAAATAAGTGAACAAACAAACAAACAAACAAGAAAAAAAAATAACAGTAGTCCATTTTCCTCCCTGCCTGCCCCCTCCTCCTTCCTTCCTCTCCTCACTTCTTCCCTCCTTCCCTCTCATTGGTTCCCGGTGCGGAGGGGGAAAAAAAAAGGGAAAAAAAGGGAAAAATAAATTATAGACACCGCGGTTTGTATCGTGTAATTCAATTATGTACGTGTGTGTGTGTGTGTGTGTGTGTGTGTGTGTGTGTGTGTGTGTGTGTGTGTGTGTGTGTGTGTGTGTGTGTGTGTGTGTGTGTGTGTGTGTGTGTGTTGCCAGGAAGTGAAGGGTTGAAGGCAGGAAAGAGAGAGAGAGAGAGAGAGAGAGAGAGAGAGAGAGAGAGAGAGAGAGAGAGAGAGAGAGAGAGAGAGAGAGAGAGAGAGAGAGAGAGAGAGAGAGAGAGAGACGAGTGGACACAGGAAGAGAAGAGAATAACTGTAGGGAGGAGGAGAGGAATGAAGATAGAGGGAGTGAATTAAGGAGGAGGAGGAGGGAAGATGTGAAGGGAGGGAGAGGAAGAGGGCGAGAGAGAGAGGGAGAGGGATGGAGGAACAATTTATCACCTGTTGGAGGTAATGAGGGTGACACTGGCTCGGCTCAAGGTGTTACTGTAGCACATTCTCCTCCCTCCCTCCCTTCCTTCCTTCCTTCCTTCCTTCCTCCCTTTCCTCTCTCTCTCCCGGGACATCTTTCGCTTCCTGTCTCTTACCCTTTCTTTCTTCTTTCTCTCTTCCTGTGTCTCTTTCCTTTCTTCTTCCTCCCTTCTCTTCCCGTCTCCCTTCCTGCATTCCTTCCTTCTATCCCTGTCTCTTCCTTCCTTCCTTCCTTCTTTCCTTCTTTCCTTCCTTCCTTCCTTCCTTCCTTCCTTTCTTTCTTTCTTTCTTTCTTTCTTTCTTTCTTTCCCCGTCTCTCTTCCTTACCTCCTAGTCCCTCCCAGCCTTTCTATCTTCTTTCTTCATTTTTTTCATTCGTAACCTTCCCTTCTTTCTTTCTTTCTTTCGTTTCATTTCTAAACCTTTTATTCCTCCCTCTCTCTCTTACCTTTTTATTCTATCTCCCTGTCTCTCCCTTTCTCCCTTCCTTAATCTTCTCCCTCTGTCCTCTCTCCCCTCCTCTTGCATACTCTATTAGGTGTCTGTTATCACCCTCTTTCCTCCCCCCCCCGTTCCTTTTCTCATTTT
>NC_087153.1:13867500-13872500 GCF_035594125.1 Scylla paramamosain
AAAAGTGGCCAGAAATCTTGTAACCTCCAACACTTACTTCACTTCTGTTATACCTCTCCCCTCAGTCGTAAGTCCTCTGATCCGGTGACAGTTTAATAACACTCGTAAACCCTGACGACTGAAAGATTCTCAGCGGATCAGACGACTTAGGCATGAGGGAGACACACTAAACGCAATGGACACAAGTGGCAGTGAGTGAGGTAGTGAGGCAGTGAGATGCGTTACTCGACCACTACTCAGACACAACTCACGAGGCACAACACACGCGGCGATTAGGTCTGCACATAAAAGCTGCTGTATAGTGTAGCAGGGTAGACCCGGAGGTAGTGTAGCGGAGTGGCCACGTAGGGTGTAGACTGGACGTTAGAGGAGGCAAGAAGAGACCCTGATCCTGGGAGTGTGGGAGGACGGGGTGTCTGAATCCTCCGCCACGAGTTTACGAGGCAGCAGGGGCCACGGGGCTGCCTCAGGGGGAAGGTGCCGGGGCGTGGAGAGGTGAGGAGGAAGAGGGAGTCACGGGGCTGGTTCATGGGGGATAGGAGGTGGTAGAGCATGGAGGGGCCACGTGGAAGTCTCCTAGTGGGTCTGCTGTGTCGCTGGGAAGTCACGTGGACCTTTTGGACTCCTTTTATTATTTTTTTTTTACTCGTTGGTTTAGAAAGAATAGGTATAGAAGAGATAGAAATATAGATAGTACAACAGGTGCGTGTAGACTAAAAAGATGAAAGTTGACGGTATTATATCGTCCTTTTTATCTATTTCTTTGTCTTTTTTTCACGATTTATTAATAGATTAGCAGTTTATGTTATATTTTTAGGCCATGATATCGTTTTTTATTTCTTTTTTAACCTATTTTCACTATTTTATCTTATTCTAGTAGTTTAATTATTCGTTCTTCAAGTTTTGCTTCCATTTAGCATCTGTGTTTTTGTCTTCATCTGGTGTCATTATTAATTATTCCCTTTCCTTCGACTGATTTTTTTCTTTCTTTCTTTCCAGGTGGTGCTCGCTGCCCCTCCCCCAACCCCAATCAAGGTGAGCTAGCCAGGTGGGGTGTGGGTGTACAGTGGCCTTGGGAAGAGGTGTCGTTTTGTACAGAGAATGTCAGACAAAGAAAGATGTATTGCTTTATTTTTTTTCATTGTATTTTATTTTTCTTCTTTCTTTCTTTTTCTCCTTTTTTCTTTTGTTTGTTTGGTTGCTTCTCTCTTTCTTTCTTTTCATTTTTTTCATTATTTTTCTTTCTTTGTTTTCTTTCATTCATTCATTAATTATTTTTAACTTTTCTTTTTGTTTCCATTCATTCTTCAATTCTTTCTTTATTTCCATTCATTCATTTATTCATTCTTTCTTTCTTTCAGTCCTTCTCCCTTTCTTGCTTTTTCCGAAACATTTTGCACGATAAGACTTTCCGCTGAGAAGGATTCATTCATTAATTATTTTTAACTTTCCTTTTGTTTCCTTTCATTCATTCTTTAATTCTTTCTTTCTTTCTTTTCATTCATTCATTCATTCTTTCTTTCTTTCGTTCATTCTTTCTCTCTCTTTCATACTTTTCCCGAAAAATTTTGCACAGTAAGGCAATAAAATAATACCACATTATAAAAAAAACAAATGGCTTCAGACAAAGAAAGAAAATAATAAAACGATAAAAAAAATAATAAAAACGATAAAGAATAAAAAAAAGGCAAAAATAAAACGACGAAGAAAAACCAACACCAAACAATTGAACCTCCATCCATCACACCCCAAATTGTTCTTCAGTATTTGCCGGACTCTCAATACAAATTACCCCATTAGCCCATATACTGAACTCCATCCAGTGCACAGCCATGGAATTCGCTGGGCTTGGTGGCGCCGCTAATGGAGGCCACTGTACATCTTATATTTTTCATTGTATTTTCTTTTATTCCTGTCATTCCTTAAATTATCCTGATTTTTTTTCTGTTGCTCGTTCAATTTATCTTCCTCCTCCTCCTCCTCCTCCTCCTCCTGAAGTGGCGTGTGAGTGACTGATTGTTGTTTACCTTAGGACGCCTGTGATTGGTGGTGGTGGTGGTGGTGGTGGTCGTGATGACGGTGTGTGTGTGTGTGCGTGTGTGTGTGTGTGTGTGTGTGTGTGTGTGTGTGTGTGTGGGTGTCCTGTCTCCTCCATCTCCTTTCTTCTCTCTCTCTCTCTCTCTCTCTCTCTCTCTCTCTCTCTCTCTCTCTCTCTCTCTCTCTCTCTCTCTCTCCTTTTATCGATATTCCTTCACTTTCTTTCCTCCTCTCCATCATCCTGCTCTCTCCTTCTCTCCCTCTGCCTTTCCTCCTCTGCCTTTCCTCCTCTCCCTTTCCTCCTCTCCTTTTTCCCTCTCCCCCCAAAAGGCTACTCGTCTGCATTACCGTTTTATCTCCGGCCACCATACGCCCCGCAGGAGGAAACTCTCTCTCTCTCTCTCTCTCTCTCTCTCTCTCTCTCTCTCTCTCTCTCTCTCTCTGAACCAACCATAACTTTCCCTTTCTGACTTCGTTTTCTCTCCTCCTCCTCCTCCTCCTCCTCCTCCTACTACTACTACTACTCCTCCTCCTCCTCCTCCTCCTCCTCCTCCTCCTCCTCCTCCTCCTCTTCCTGACCTCCCCATGTGGCAGTGTTTTCCTAATCAGTGTATGCTGGTAATGCTTATGTGGGGAGCTTGTTTACGTCGAGTTATGCAGACACACACACACACACACACACACACACACACACACACACACACACACACACACACACACACACAGAGGACACAGAAATTACACTCATACAAATTACTCTGTGTATACTCGAATTGAATTTAAAGGAAGTGGAGAGGCTTAGGAATACATAGGAAATACATTAGTCCACGTGTGTGTGTATGTATGTATGTATGTGTGTATGTATGTGCAGAGCGAGCGAGAGAGTGCAGAGGAGTTGCTGGAGTGTAATGGGAGTGGGGAGAGTGTGAGTGGGCAGGAACAGGAGCAAGGCGTGGGAGAAAGGACTGGAGTGGGATGTAGTGAAGTGGTGAGGCCATTTTCAGTATTCTAGTAGACGGATTGGATTGGAGGGGTGTATGGGTGGGTGTGTGCATAGGTGGATAGATGGGTGGAAGAATGAGTTGGTGTGTGGGTAGGTGGGTGGATGGATGGATGAGTGGATGGGTGGGTGGATGGATATGTTTATGTATGAGTGGTTGGATGGGTGTTTTCTTAGATGGATGTGCGAGTGGGTGGATGGATAGAAGGATGAATGCATAAGTGGAATGTGGATCGATGAATATGTACGTGTTAGGGTGGATGAATAAATGGATGGGTACATGGATAAATGGAAGCATGGGTGGATGGTGGATAGATATATAAATGTATTGATGAGTAAATGAATGGATGGATAAATGAACACTGTTTTCCTGTAGATGGATTTTCACGCTTCCTTCACAAACTCTGCTATCAAAAACACGAGTCTAGAAAGAGTTTAGGCTCCAGTAAGTCAGAGTATCAAGCGGCCTGTGACCCGAATATCCTGATACTCAAATAAACAGAGACCCACTTAAGCTGAGAAACACGTGACTTGAGGCCAATATAACTCCACTACCAAGCGCATCAGTCCCCAAATTAATGACTTGCTCTCCTCACTGTGACGTTTTCCCCTTCACTCTCAAGTCCTGTGATGTGTTTGGAATCAATTACCAGAGAACGAAAGACTGAGAAAACATTATAAATATATCGTAAGTGAAGAAGGTCACTCCACTTATGACCATGACTGTACATGATATAGGAAAGTTTATGTGGGATTTATATATCGTAAAAGAGAGAGAAAACAAAGTGTGCGTGTAAAAATATGTGCGAGGAAATTTTAGCACCTTGAGAGTGAGAAGAAGAGAAATAAAAATGGCAAGCAGGTTGTTTAGGAAATGTAATAATGCAGACAATAAAATGCTTAGGTCGGGCATGTAAATTGTGTTTTTAGAATCTTCCTCGGTTGTTAATACTTATTACTGTCGCTTTTATGTTAGTGGTGTCCTTGTTTATATTGCTGTTATTGCTGCTGCTGATGTTGTTCATGATAGAATAAGTGTCTCTAAGAGCGTTCATGAGAGAGAGAGAGAGAGAGAGAGAGAGAGAGAGAGAGAGAGAGAGAGAGAGAGAGAGAGAGAGAGAGAGAGAGAGAGAGAGAAAACACTCCCGCGGCGTACCTGAGGAAACCAGAAATGTACCTTGACATCACTCCTTTCCTCCTTTCCCCGCAGCCCTCCACGTGCCTCCTGCCGCCCCTCACCTCACCTGTCCTCTGCCGCTCACCTGGAAAGAGGAGAAGGAAACGTGTGATTAAGGGAACCATAAAAATACACAAATATATGAATGCTCACACGTGCCCATTAGAATTTAAACCAGATTCTTAGTTATGAACATCTATAGCATATTCAAATAGCGTTATAGGAGAGTGAAAGAAAATGGACTATTAGTTGACTTTCTTAAAAGGTATACAATTTTTTCGATAATCACATATAATTTTTAAGACTGTGTTGTACAGTCTCTTAAACACTTACATAGCCAGAACAAAAAGACAAATTAAACTAAATAATCTCCTAATCTCTCTTTTTTTTTCTGTTCAGTCTTGCTACTGTTATAGAACTCTGAATCTTAACGAAGGAAGAGCGTGGCAGGAAAAGGGTTAAGATGTTATAAGGGAGTATTTGAAATTAATGGATAACGTTTGATTGATTGGCATCTTGATAGTTAGGAAGTAATAAAGAACAGTGTGCGGAAAAGTCACAAATGAAAACAGAGAAATGAATAAGAATGAAGTAAAAGTAATACAAAAAAAAAGAAATGAAAGGAATAAGACGGAATAAGGGAATGTAAGGAAGTGAATGAGCTGAAGAAACGATTAATAGAAGGAAATATAATGAAATAACAATAATATCAATAAAGTATAGGCGATAACTGTTATGTTTCTGTGGTGTGCTGGAGAGAGAGAGAGAGAGAGAGAGAGAGAGAGA
>NC_087153.1:13880000-13882500 GCF_035594125.1 Scylla paramamosain
AAAGTGCGAGATGGCAAGGCTTATCTGTCTTATCTTGGGTGGAGTTCGTGGTGAAGGTAACCGCATCATAAAGCAGAAGGTACCATGGGGGCTTCTTAGGGTCCTGTCCATAGTACACTCGTGGCCAGGATTTAACTACCATGTCACACTTACTTCCTCAGTGTTAAGTGTTTTTCTGAGTCTCAAGTCCTCTGATCTCCTGTGAATCTATAGGTTGTCAGGTTCTGTAAGGAGACTGTCGACGGCTCAGAGGACTTACGATTACGAGGAGACATAAAGCAGCGTAGAAGTGAGTGCGGAAGGTGACTTGACTTATGGCCACGACTCTGCTTACTTTGCTGTTTCTCAGGAAGACTCCATTTGCCTTATCTTGTGTTGATTAGCTGGTCTTTTTCACTCCTCTTTTTTTTTCTTTCACTGCAAGCTTAGTAATATTCTGCTGTGCTAATTTTCTGTAACTTTTCTTTAATTTTACTCTTGTTGCCTCACTGTTTAACTTTACTTCTGTAACTTAACTGTTCTGCTGCCACGGCTTTACTCAAACTTTATTAATATAACTTTACTAATTTACGCTATTATAGTTTTACTTCTATGACATCACTTTAACTTTACTCATGACTTTAACTTTAATCATATAATTTTACTGTTTTCTTGTAACATTCGTGGAGCTTTACAATTTTGTCATAACCTTACTCCTCCTTTGGTTATATTCCTGTGACGCTTTTGTTTTCCTCTAGCTTTTCTATGACTACTATTTTTTTATAACTTTACAATAACTTTACCTCCCTAACTTTGCAATGTACCCGTAACCCTCCAATTATTTAACGTTCATAACTTTACAATTTTCCTATAACTTTACAATTACTTTACTTTCATAACTTTACAATTTTCCTATAACTTAATAATAACATTACATACATCTATGACTTTACTATTTCCTATAACTTTACAATTACTTTCATAACTTTACGTACTGTCTTCCCCACACTTTTACCTCCTTAACTGTAAAATAATCCCTTAACTACAATAACTTCATAACTTTACAATTTTTCCAAAAGCTTTACAAATAATTTCACCTCCATAACTTTTCACTAACTTTGCCACCATAACTTTTTTAATTTTCCTATAACTTTACCAATAACTTTACCTTCATAACTTTGCAATTTTCCTATGACTAAAACTTTACCAAGACGGAATTAGAAGCTTCACGAGTTCTGGCATAAACAACACGAGTAACAAGACAGCCCAGGTACAAAAACTGAATTAGAAGCTTCACGAGTTCTGGCATAAACAACACGAGTATAACAAGACAGCCCAGGTACAAAAACTGTGTAGCTCGCCTTTTTGTATGTGAAGGAGAAAAGGAAAATCTTCTTCTCTCTTCATTTAAGGTAATTTTTCTCCATTTTCCCCATTAGTTCCTTTAAAAGCCTCGGGTCAGTTTTTCTTTGTACATGTATTAAAAGACAAAAAAAAAGGAAAAAAAAAGAAAGTAAAGTAGGTAAAGTAAGTACATTTTAAATAAAGTAAAATAAATAAATACGTAGAAAAGAACCCAAATTTTTTTTTGTGTGTGTGTCTGATTTTCATGATTTTTTTCTTTTCGTTATTTTTTTTTGTGGTGGAAAAGTTTTGGTTGCTCTCTCTCTCTCTCTCTCTCTCTCTCTCTCTCTCTCTCTCTCTCTCTCTCTCTCTCTCTCTCTCTCTCTCTCTCTCTCTGGCGGGTGCCGAAGCAAACACAGGTGCATATAACCATAAATTTGACCCTAGTGTGTGTGTGTGTGTGTGTGTGTGTGTGTGTGTGTGTGTGTGTGTGTGTGTGTGTGTGTGTGTGTGTGTGTGTGTGTGTGTGTGTGTGTTTCTCGTACGTACTATATTTGGATTTGTACATTTTGCTTATTGTTACGCGTGTAAGTCATGAACACGTCAGTCATTCAGCCAGCCAGTCAGTCAGCCAGTCAGCCAGCCAGCCAGTCAGTCAGTCAGTCAGCCAGTCAGTCAGTCAGCCACAGAGTTCAAGGGAGAAGGATGAGGACGAGGCGGAGGCGGATGTGACTTTTCCTTGCTATTTACCCACACTTTTATGGCAACACGAGGAAAAGCGAATGGCGGGCGAGGAGGAAGGGAACTGATGAGGAAAAATACCCTCCTCCTACTCCTCCTCCTCCTCCTCCTCCTCCTCCTCCTCCTCCTCCTCCTCCTCCTCCTCCTCTGCTAACACCTCCATTACCATCATTAAGGCTTCTGTAAAGTTACGAAAGCCACGAGAAAATGTCACTTTTTTTTTGTTTACAGTCTGTGTGTGTGTGTGTGTGTGTGTTGTGTGTGTGTTGCGCCTTATTTCTCTGTCGTTTCTCTGTCTGTAGTAGTAATAGTAGTAGTAGTAGTAGTGATAGTGGTGGTGGTGGTGGTGGTGGTGGTGGGGGTGATGGTGGCCTCCTGAGTCCAAACTAAAACGGCACTCAAGCCCCGCCCCTCGAAATCAGTGTCCACGGTGATT
>NC_087153.1:13895000-13902500 GCF_035594125.1 Scylla paramamosain
ACACGGACAGTCGAGGCCACAAGCATTCATTGCCAGAGTTTTTGGACGCTTTTTTCTTTAACATTAAGTTGTCTGATATGTTAGGAATCTGTTACTTAGTCATGAAAACACCTCTGATAAACTCGACTTGATAAAATCCTCTAGTGGTGTCAGGAGTAAGAATGAAGCTAATGCCGTGGTGTTAAAAGGGTTAAGCTCGTATTCTTAAAGGCTTTATTCTCTCACTACAGCTGTGTGTGTGTATGTGAAACGTCCTGGACCCTTGAACATTTTCTTCTCACATTAGGACAACTTCAAGAGATGATCAGTCAGGTTCTTACGTATATTTCCTTAGCGTGACTATGAAGAAGCCTTGTTAAATCGGTGAAATCATGAAAACACCATGAAAACCAATGAGTTACACTACAGCCTACAGTTAAAAGTGAAAACCGCAGTAACTTTAACTAGACCCTGTTAAAAGTAATAATAAAGACGCGGATCATTTGAGAATACGGAGTTAAGGATTAAAGAGGTTACTGAAGTTGGCAGCATTATTCGTAGAAGGCAGGAAAATACATCATGTACTGGGTAAGTAATAGAATTGACTCCATTACAATCTTATTACCTGTTTGTTAATATTTTTTTTTCCTTTGCAGATGTTACAGCCAGATTGAGAGATGGTGAGTACAAACCTAGAGAGAGAGAGAGAGAGAGAGAGAGAGAGAGAGAGAGAGAGAGAGAGAGAGAGAGAGAGAGAGAGAGAGAGAGAGAGAGAGAGAGAGAGAGAGTTTAAAGTCGCATGTATTTTTAGTGTTTCAGATTTCTTTTTGTCTTTTTTTTTACTTTTTTTTTGCTTTTTACATTTTCTCGCCACCGAATTAGGAAGTAAAAGCAAATTGCGGATAGGAAATTAGTAAATGAAGCTGATGTGAACTGACTCTCTCTCTCTCTCTCTCTCTCTCTCTCTCTCTCTCTCTCTCTCTCTCTCTCTCTCTCTCTGTTGCTCTTTTCCGCTTTTTATTCCCCTCTCTCTTTATTTTCACTATCCCTTCACCTCTGTTCCTACGTTCGTTACTGGGTTTCTTCTGGCACGATTAAGACAAAGTGAATAATGGATTAATTAATGGAAATTACTAAGGAATTTAAAGGTGTTGGGAAGTCTTTAAATTGGTGTTAAGGTTAAGAACTAAAAGAAAAGTTGTGTTTATTTTTATCATTTTCTTTCCTCCAGTCTTTCTCTCATTCCTAAAAACGAAAAACTGTTATCAATCTATCTTTTTTTTTATTTATTCTTTTCTATCTCCCCCTTTCTGGAAACTAAAAGCTATAATGATGATATTTCTTTTCACATTTTCTAATTTTCTTTTCTTTTGTTTCCCTCTCTTCCTGTAAAATGGAAAGCTTCTTCCTCTCTTTTCTAAATATTTTCTTTTCTCCTTTCTCTCATTTCAGTAAAACGAAAAGCTGTTATCTTTATTTCTTTTTTATTTCTCTCCATTTCTTTCATTCATTTCGGAAAAAAATACGCCGGAAAATTTGTCTTTTTCTAAACATTTTTTGGCCTCCTTTCGTTCCTCATTTTATTGCCTCATTTCAGAAAGGCAAGAAATTGTTAAATTTTTCTTTTTAAACTTTTCCTGTTTTTTCCTCATATATCAGGAAACGGAAGGAAATATAGGTTCTTTTCAAAATTTCCTTCTTCATTTCATTTTTCCCTTCGTTTTAGAAATCCGAAAACATATTATCTTTATTTTCCTTGTCACAATTTCTTTCTTCGTGTCTTTCCTTTTATCTCTTTACGCATTTTTTTTCTCTCTTTTTCTCGTTTCGTACTTTTTTTTTTTGAGGCAACTAATCCATGGACAACATTTTCTCTAATTGTGTCAACAGATCACGTGTTTTCCATGCATATAATTAAAGACTTATCTATTTTTGCACTGACACAAATAACGCATGGACAAGTGCATGGATTAACTACGTGACTATCGAGGAAAGGCGAAGAGACGACAGGACGAACAGAGGAATAGCGAGATGAGACAGACTTTGGCTAGACATGGAACAGACTGGAAGGTGAGAGAGATGGCTGGGAAAGAGAAGGAAGGGTGATGGTGGTGATGATGATGGTGATGATGGCAATGTATCTTTTGAGTGTCGCCCTTTCATTGGAAGTGATGATGATGATAATGATGATGATGATGATGATGATGATAATGATGATGTTGATGATATATTTTTTAGTTATCTTTCTTTATACAGTATCGCCCTTTAGAGTGTATGTATTGAATCTCTCTCTCTCTCTCTCTCTCTCTCTCTCTCTCTCTCTCTCTCTCTCTCTCTCTCTCTCTCTCTCTCTCTCTCTCTCTCTCTCTCTGTCACACATGCATGAATACGGGAATGCATGAATCACAAACGTATCATGCAAATCAGTCATCATCTTCACCACCATCATTACCATCCGTGACTTGGCTGCATGTCAGAGGCCTTCCCTACATCCCAGTAATCCCTTGTTAGTTGTTCCGTTCTCAGTCGCCCCTGTAAAGCCTCTTATTTCATCTCCCCCTTCTGTAGGTCTTTGTTTTGAGACTGCCACGTGTAGATAGGGAGTGCCAAGTGTAGGTCTGATGTCTTCTTGCAGCTTCCCTTACTTTCCTATGCTCTTGTGTTCTTATTTCTGGCTTGATTTTTTATTGCCATTGCCTGGGTTGTTGTTTTGTAAGATGATAAATCAGAGAAGAGTGATATTAACGCAAGCCAGGCAGTCTTAATGGTGTATTTATCGACTTTATTTACTCGTTTACTTTTATCACCTCCACGTCCATTCTTCCTCTGCCTGCCCTGCCCTATCCTACCTTATCATACTTTACCCTACCCTACTCTACCCTACTCTACCCTGCCTCACCACTCCCGCACTGCCATCACGCCAACAGGAGGCTGCAGAAGAACATGCTCATTACAACACTCGGGTTTTATTAATGCCGGTGTCTGTCGTTGAAGGAGAGCAGGTGAGACCGAAAATGTAGGCGAACAAGAGGGAAGTGTGTGTGTGTGTGTGTGTGTGTGTGTGTGTGTGTGTGTGTGTTGCATATCTCTCATGGCATTGATCCTTCCGAGAGAACGAGAAGATTGATTTAACCCTTTAACTAATAATGAGAGCGTTACACGTAAAAAAATATGAATAAAGCAAGTTTAATAAAATATAATAAATTAAATAAAATGAAATAAGTGAAAAAAATGAATTGTTTGCAGAGATACACATAAAAGGAAAAAAAAAGAGAGGATAAGACGTTCATTTTGTCTTTTCTACGTAGCCTGCATACTCATTGAAGACATTGTGTGATAATATTTAAGTTACAGAGGACTGTGAGAAAAAAAATATATATAAAACTAACAGTGGCGCCATAACGTTTAGGTCATCCTCGTTTATCGCCACTAGAAGAAATATATTGCTTTGTACCTTCTAAAAGTGTTGCAAGATAGCATGACAGAATGGCACAGAATAGTGATGAGTGACTGTGCGTGATGTATGGTGATGTATGCTTCCTTTCTACCTCCTTCCCTCGACGGTGATACAAAGAAGACTGCACGGTAAAGCAACACAGAAATTGATGAGTGATTTTGTTCATGAAGTGTATTTTTGTTCCACCGGGCTGCCAGTGAAGTGACGTTGGCGACCACGGATCTGCACCTTCCCACAGCTCTCCGTCCACCTGCCACTCGTCCCAGCAGTGTTCGTGAACTTAACTGTCTTTCTCTCGGTCTGACTCTCTCCACTAGTTCCTTTCGATTGTGTCCTTTCTCAGTATACGGCCTGTGAAGTTCATCTGCCTTTTTTTTATATATTTTAATAGCAATCTTTCTGTTCCTACTCTTCTTAGTAACTCTTCATTTGTCGCTTTAGTAATCCAAATCGTATTTTTACCTTCTCTTTGAAATATGTCACGGCATTGCATGATGAACCAACGCAGTGATGAAGGACTGCATTTTTGTTCCTAATCTCCGTGACTCGTGGCTGTAGGCTCAGATCAGATGCACGGATCTCACTTTATTCTTATTACTCGTATTTCTTCATCAGTTTTTCACAATTCTGTTTCCTCCATGTACTCTTGAGTAGCTACTGTTATCAGCTGGCCGTCCCTTGTTTGTGGTAACTGAAATATTGTTGTCCTTTTCTAAAACTTCTCTTTTTTCCTTTTTTTTTTTTATTTTTTTATTTCTCAGCTTCCTCACCCATTCTCTCTCTCTCTCTCTCTCTCTCTCTCTCTCTCTCTCTCTCTCTCTCTCTCTCTCTCTCTCTCTCTCTCTCTCTCTCTCTCTCTCTCTCGCTTTGTACTTTTTCGAGGCACTTAATGCAGCAGTGACAACATTTTCTCCTCCAAATGTGCCAACAAATCACCGTCTTGTTTTTCGTGCATACATTTAAGGCCTCATATATTTCTACTCCAGGCAGATAATAGATGTACAATTAGAGTAACAAAATATTAACCTAGGGCTGGCAGAAGAAGGCAGAACGGACAGGAAATTAGATGGATGGGTAGAAAGATGATAAAAGATTAGCTAGGATGGATGGATCGAGGAACAAACAAACAGACATACAGACACACATCAAATGGAAAACTAGAGTGATAAAATAGTAAGCTAGAACTAATAAAAAGAAGGGAAAAGAGACAGAAAACCAGGAGAGGTGGAGAGATGATACCAAAAGTTTTACTAGGAGGAATGGGTCGAGGAACACACACACACACACACACACACACACACACACACACACACACACACACACACAAACACACACATACATACACACTCATACGGACACCCTCGCCCAAATGTTCCACTGCGGAGTTACAATAGTTTGGATTAGTTGAGAATAAATTAACTGCTGTACACATTGACTTTCGCTGCGCCTGGCTGAGGAAAGGCGAGTTTGCTGTCACACTAAGGGAGCGAAGGTTGTGGGGGGAGGTTTTGGAACACTGCCACACAACACAGACCAGTGAGAGGGAGTGGTTATACTCGTAGGTACCAGTGGTGAAGGTTGTTAAGGTACGTTATGTTTAGCTTTTGTTGTTGATGTTGTAGTAAGATGGACGTAGGGTAACAAAAAAAAAAGTTATATAAAGTCGATTGAAGGTACCAGTTCCAGGAGGGTCAAAAAAGGGATTATAAAAAATTAGGGAAGTAGGAGGAAATGCTACTATGGTTGTTCTTTGTCAACATTCAGAGCGCTGTGATGAATATTTACTTGGACGCACGGAAAAAAAAAAGAGTAGTGAAAAGGAGGTTAACTTTCAAATTTCCAAGCTACAGAATTATTTTAAAAGACCTCAGTACAAGATGAGTGCTTAGAGAGCTGTACTCGTAAAAATGATGAGAAAATTTGCCTGACAAGAGAGAGAGAGAGAGAGAGAGAGAGAGAGAGAGAGAGAGAGAGAGAGAGAGAGAGAGAGAGAGAGAGAGAGAAGAAAGAAGAAAGAACTAAACACTGAATGAAAAAAAATACATATATATCGACTCCATCTTTTCTTCACCTGTCATTTGCGTCTTGTAAATCCACCTCCAAACTCACACCAGACCATTTCACTAACCTTGAGTTGGAAGCATAGCAGTCATACGGCTAAGCTGCACCACTCACTTCCACTTAGTCGCACGTGCTCCCCTCAATTCAAGGCCCAAAACCGAGATATGCTGATAATCTCCTTCCAGATCTGACGCGGCAAAAGATTATCAGCTGATCCCAGGTGAGATTGAGACGAGGCGTTGAGCTCAGTGGCAGTCAGGATGGAAGGTTAGTCGTCTGTCAGCGCTAACTCCTCATCTCCTGCTCACTTCCCTTCAGTATTATCCTCTAAATTTTTTGTCGCTGTGGAGGAGAGAGGCAAGAGAGAGAGACGGCAGCGCAGGGAAGGACTTAAGGGGCATCACTGGCTTGCTGGAGCAGTGAAAGTCACCTTCCTTAGCAGCGCACGTAGAGGCAGACGAAGGGATGGAAGTAAAGGGGAGTTCCGAAGGGCGGGCACTGAGGGTTGATTTTAGATTTGCAAGTAAAATGGCGCGGTGTCACATACGAGTATCTGTAGATTAAGAGAGAGAGAGAGAGAGAGAGAGAGAGAGAGAGAGAGAGAGAGAGAGAGAGAGAGAGAGAGAGAGAGAGAGAGAGAGAGAGAGAGAGAGAGAGAGAGAGAGAGAGATTTGATAATGAGCATGAAAGGAAATAAGCGGAAAATTGAGGAGTAAGAAATAAATTAAATAGAAATAGACGAAATGAAATAGAAGAAAGAATGAAAGAGGATAAGAGGAACGAGTTAAAGAGAAGAGGAATAAAGTGAGAGATTAGAGAGGATGTCTGGAAGTATAGTGAGAGAGAGAGAGAGAGAGAGAGAGAGAGAGAGAGAGAGAGAGAGAGAGAGAGAGAGAGAGAGAGAGAGAGAGAGAGAGAGAGAGAGAGAGAGAACATTACACTCCCTGTTTACAAGCTGAAGTTCACTGTGTATAAGCTCTTTTATGGATCTTAATCTAATATAGTTTTGATCTCGTTTCAGTCTTCAGTATGAGGAGAGGATTATTGGACGCTGCTACTTAACTGAAAACACCTACATTAGTCTAATCAAGAGAGAGAGAGAGAGAGAGAGAGAGAGAGAGAGAGAGAGAGAGAGAGAGAGAGAGAGAGAGAGAGCTGGATGTGAAACTACAGGAAAGGCAGAAAATAGTAAAGATTTTGTGGATTTTTCCCCGCGAGTGAATGCAAAAATAATGAGATTTTCTGTAGTCTCTCTCTCTCTCTCTCTCTCTCTCTCTCTCTCTCTCTCTCTCTCTCTCTCTCTCTCTCTCTCTCTCTCTCTCAGTCCTATAGTTAGTTGAGATCCTTCAATGGGCTGGTGCTGGTTTCCTGAGAGCAGTACACGGTCATTACTCATTAATTGGCGGGCGGCAGGCGCTGCATTACACTTTCATCTGGGTCGCTGCGGTGCACAATCACTCGCCCGCCCCCTGCTCCTGTTTCTTTCCACCGCCACCCTCCACTGGTAACTAGAGTCTGCAAAGGCCTTGAGGTGGGAGTGCTGTTAGATTAGTTAAGTTAGGTTATCTTTTTGTCTGTCTATGTAAGTATCAATTTATCGAGGTGTCTGTTAGTCTGTCTGTTTATCTATCTATCTATCTATGTCTATCTCTATCTATCTCAATCAGTCTGACGGCATGGGAAATTCCTGGGTTGGCCTCTACAGTACAATGTTTTCTTAATGCATACAAGATTAGTACTTACGTTTACATATGGTCTTGTTAAAATTATATCCATATTGCTTGTGTTCACGTATGTATAGCCATTCATGTGTACTTATAGAGGAGAAATTTAAACACACACACACACACACACACACACACACACACACACACACACACACACACACACACACACACACACACACACACACACACACACACACACACACACACACACACACACTAGGTCCTGCAGTACATTTTGTTGTCGCATTATTTACTTACTTATATCTGCGAAGCGCA
>NC_087153.1:13907500-13915000 GCF_035594125.1 Scylla paramamosain
ATATATATATATATATATATATATATATATATATATATATATATATATATATATATATATATATATATATATATATATATATATATATATATATATATATTTCATTAAAAGTGATGGCAAGCTCTGCATTTATTATTTTCTTCAAGGTATTTTCTCTATACCTTAGCAGTGTGTTATACGGCCAAACCATAAGCAGTCTTGAAAAAAAAATATTAGACACTGCTAAGGTATAGAGAAAATACCTTGAAGAAAATAATAAATGCAGAGCTTGCCATCACTTTTAATGAAATATGCTTGAGAGAAAATCTCCTGCCCATTTATACCCTTAATATATATATATATATATATATATATATATATATATATATATATATATATATATATATATATATATATATATATATATATATATATATATATATATATATATACTATCATAATGGCTAGTTGCTTGGATTTTTTATGTAATAGGGGCGCTGTCTTAGGATACCAAAAACAAAACAAGAAAAAAAAAAGCGAAGAAAGGCCTATTGATGATAAAATGTTCAATAATCTTATAATTCTTTGACAACGAGGAGTGATTACCTCTTAACTTCGTTATTCATGTCGAGAATATGTATTTTTTTTTATGTAAGAAGAGATCTGCCTTGTGAGAAAGAAAACTTATAAATAAAGAAAGCCCAGTGAAGGTGACAGCCCTAGTAAAGTACAGTAAAAAGAACAAGAAGAAAAAAAAGAGTGTAACTAAATTTATTTGGTAGTACTGAAGCTTTGAACACCTTCCCTAGTCTTTACAAAAAAACTAGAAACACTATTAAGTAAATCTCCTTTTCTTTATCCAGGTTACTTAGTCATATAAACTTACTAATATAAACTTTGACTACAGTACCACACCCAGTCTTGTAATGCCCGTATTTTCAATAATTTTACTCCCTCACCACAACTATTTTCAAGGCCACGGAGACGATAAACCAAATTCTCAAGAAGAAATCGAAGTAATCTATCACTAGAACTATAATAACACCCTTGAAAACCCCACATAACTTTATCTGCAGCCTTTCAAAAGTAGTGCAGGCGTGTTTCAGAATAAGGCCCCATAGATAGAAAAATTAGGTACCTGTATCTCTCTCTATCCAGGTGACCCACTAATATAAGCAATCCTGGCAGTGTTTCTCCGTTGGCATGAGTGAGGCATGGAAAGGATACAGGTCTCCTCCCTCTCAATTTGTTCCTTCTTGCTTATCAGAAGTGGGTGAGTTATTGTACCCTTGATAGGAGCTGACAGGAGGGAATGTCAGTGAGGTTGATGACGATATTGTAAATTATATGGGTCAGAAGCAGGAGGAAGAGGAGGAGGAGGAGGAGGAGGAGGAGGAGGAGGAGGAGGAGGAAAAAGGGTAGGAATAGGGAAGAAGAAGAAGAAGAAGAAAAAGAAGAAGAAGAAGAAGGAGAAAAAGCAAATGATGATGATAATGAAGAAGAGGAAGAAGAAGAAAGAAGGTATACACAAGAAAAAAAATGGAAAAAATAAAAGGCAGAAAGAAACAAAACATATAAACAAGAACAGAAAAAAATCAAGAAAGAAGAGAATAAGGAGGAAGAGAAACAAGAAGAAGAGGCGGAGGAGGAGGAGGAGGAGGAGGTTATAAAGTAAAGTAATGTACAGGCTGATAACAAGGGTATCTGATTTAGTATTCTATAATAATATGCACTTCTTTACCGCTACTCGTATTAAAATAGAACACGCCCATGAGGAGGAGGAGGAGGCGGAGGAGGAAGAGGAAGAGGAGGAGTAGGAGGAGGAGGAAGAGGAAGGGCATACAAGAATAATAATAGTGAGCATGTAAGTGGAGATAACGAGAGGGGATGATGGTGAAGAGTTGGAGGAGTGTGAGGAGTATCAACAGGAGGAGGAGGAGGAAGAGGAGGAGGAGGAGGAGGAGGAGGAGGAGGAGGAGAGGGGGGACCCGGATCTTTATGAAATCTGCCAAAGTGTCGGGCGGGCCACGTTTAGGCAAAATTACTCCAGTGTCGCGCAATTTATGAATATTAATGAGAAATTCTGAGGAAGGAGAAAGAGGGTGCCAGTGGTAGGGATATGCCTCCTCCTCCTCCTCCTCCTCCTCCTCCTCCTCCTTTTTCTCCTGCTTCTGCTTCTACTATTTCTTCTCTTCCTTCACCTAATCTCACTTTTCCTTCTCCTTCTTCTCTTCCCACGTCTCCTCACTTTTCTCGCTCTTATCTTTCTCCTTTCTATATGTCCTCCTCCTCCTCCTCCTACTCCTACTCCTCCTCCTCTTCCTCCTGTATGATACCATCCCAAAAGATCTGAGCAAGATTTTCCTATGTCCACAAACTGCCAGCTGTCCGTCCCTTCCTCCCACCACGTGTAGAATCACGTATGTGGATCTGGGAACAAGAAACACCACATATTTTCGTTACGCTTTCTGGAAGTGAGAGAGACAGTGAGAGAGGCAGTGAGAGGTAAGAATCAGCGCACGTATGATAGCAGTGACTGAGGACGTGTGTGGGCGCGTGTGGGAGTGTGTTCTTGTTACGTTACCAAGGACACGGGCTGGGCAAAGTTGCGTGGGTGAGTGGTGAAGTTGTTGTTATATTGGTGTTTGTGGGTCTGTGAGGGGATGAGAGTAGCTGGTCTTGGTTGATTGGTTGTTCCGGAGTACTTGGTTTTGTCTCGCTTCTCTTCAGTCCCGCCTCGCCTCGCCTCGTCTCGGTTCGTTTCGTTTCGTTTCTCCGCTGCTGCTGCTTCTGCCTTGCTGCGTCTGCTGGTGCGTGAGGGGAAAGGTATGGTGAGGTATGGTGTGTTGTGGGATGGTGAGGGTGTGGAGTGTTGTTAGTGTTACATGTTTGATAGCGATGTAAGTTTCGTTTTATTGTTGTTATGCTTTTGTTTGTTTATTTATTTTTTTCTTCTTGTTTTTCTGTATATATCCATGTGGTTTCTACGTATTTCTGGGTGTTTGTTTGTTTGTTTGTTTGTTTATTTGTTGTTGTTATTGTAACTTGCTGACTTTCTTCTCATTCCTCATCCTTATCACTCGCTAGTATCACATCCAAGCACAACCCCTTCCTCGTCTCTCCTTCACCCCTTTCACTATCTCCCTCCCTATCTTCACCCACTGCTCCACTGACACCCCCACCTGCTCACTCCCCTCTCCTACTGCCCTCTTAATCTTCACACACCTTATCAATTTATGCCAATGTAGCTATTTCAACGCCATCATCTCACCTGCAATCTGAATCTACTTCGTATTCTATATTATAATACATCCTACATAAAAAAAGAACTATGAGTAATATATAATCAAAAGTACTAATTCTGCACTGCTCTCCCTCCGTCTCTCACTCTCACTCTCTCTTTGCCTTGTTTCTCCCTCTCCTCTCACCCAAGGCAGCTTCCTCATCACTCACCCTCCCTGTCTCTTCCCTTCAGCACTTCTCTTTCTTTCCGTTGCTTCCACTTATTAATTCCCTTGTACTCCCTCTTTTTCTGACTCTCCATCTTCCCTCCCTCTCTTCTTCCCTTCTGCAGTTACCTTCTCATTCCCTTTCTCCCTCTTTATCTCTCATTCCTTCTACCTCCCTTTCCTTTTTTTTGTTGACCTTTGCTTCTTCCTTCCCTTTCGTCTCTGTCCCCTTTAACTTAACCCTTCCCTCCTTCTCCCCTTCCTTCTTCGCCCCTTCCCCTCCTCCTTCCTCTTTAATATTAAAGAAAAGGAGTCGAGCGTCGGTGATTGAGGGAGAAAAAGAGGAAGTGCAAAAATAAAACAGCCTTAAAGAGGACAAATTCAGACCTGCTAATTTCCGCTTTAACTTTAAAGGAGAAAAAGAAGAGGAGGAGGAGCAGGAGGAGCAGGAGGTGGTGGTGGTGGTGGAGAAGGAGGAGGAGGAAGAGGAGTAGAGTGAAAAGAAAACTGACAAAAATTACAGAAGAGGATGAAGAGGATGAGGAGGAATGAAGAAGAGCTGGAATAAAAATAGAGTTTAAAAATAGGGAAGGATGAATATGGAAGATCAAGAGGAAGAGGAAAAGGAGAAGAGGAAGAGGGATATGAAGATGATAAGAGAAGAAGAAGAACAACAACAACAGTAGCAACAACAACAACAACAACAACAACAACAACAACAACAACAACAACAACAACAACAACAACAACAACAACAACAACAACAACAACAACAACAACAACAACAACAACAACAATGCCAGTGACGATAAAAAAAAGAGAACTACGAAGAAGACAAAGAAGAGGAACAACAATAACAAAAACAAAAACAAGAAGAACAAGAGGAAGAAGAATACCTGTGAGGATAGAAAGACGGAGAACAACGAGGAAGAGGAGAGAAAAAAATAGAAGAGGATGAGGAGGAAAATAATGAAGATGAAGGTGACGCAAAAGAGAAAGAAATTCAAGAGGAAGAGAAAGAAGAAGAAGAAGACAATGAAGAAGAAAAATGAAGATTCGGGTGATGAAAAATAAAAAAAACGGAATCATGAGGAAGAGGAAATACAGGCGATAAAGGAGACGTAAGAGGAGGAGGAAGAGGAGGAGGAAGAGGAGGAGGAAGAGGAAGAGGAGGAGGTGGAGGAAGAGGAAGAGAAGATCGTTCATCATTCACTCTTATCTGGCGACAGTAAATCAGTTTCAACGTCCACTAAGCACGTGTTTCTCTCTCTCTCTCTCTCTCTCTCTCTCTCTCTCTCTCTCTCTCTCTCTCTCTCTCTCTCTCTCTCTCTCTCTCTCTCTCTTTCATAATCCTTCTCATGCCATTCATGCTGATCTAATTGGGACGAAAGAGTGAGTGAGTGAATGAGAGAGAGAGAGAGAGAGAGAGAGAGAGAGAGAGAGAGAGAGAGAGAGAGAGAGAGAGAGAGAGAGAGAGCAGACAAAAACTCTCTCTCTCTTTCTCTCTCTCTCTCTCTCTCTCTCTCTCTCTCTCTCTCTCTCTCTCTCTCTCTCTCTCTCTGCGCCTTGATCTCTCACTTAGTCAACAGCCGTAAGGAGGAAAAAAAGAGAGTGAGAGAGAGTGAGAGTGAGAGTGAGAGTGAAAGAGTGAGAGGGAGAGAAAAAAGATCTCGTTAGAAGTAAAGTGAGAAAAACCCTTGACTTTTTTTCTTTTTTTTGCTTTTCTTTTTTATTCAATGTCTCTCTTCTCCTACTTGTCTTTTTTTATATTATCATTACTTTCTTATTCATGATCCTACATTTTTTATATAATTTTTTTTTTAATCCTTCCTTCCTTCCTTCCTTCCTTGCTTTCTTTCATAATTAATTTTTTCCTCGTCCATTCTTTCCTTCCTTCGTTTCTTTTTCTAACCTTTTTCCTTCCTTTCTTCTTTCCTTTAATCCTTCCCTTCTTCATTTCTTTCTTGCATTTTTTGTTCGTTCACTTATCCTTTTCCTTCTTTCACTTCTTTCTTTCATTTTTTTTCATCCTTACCGTTTCTTACTCTCCCTTTCCTTCAATTCTTTTTACTTTCTTTTCTTTATTGACTAATTTTTCTTTTCTTCACTCTTTCATTCATTCTTTCATTCAATTTTTTCATTCAATTTTCCCTTCACTCCACATGAGAGAGAGAGAGAGAGAGAGAGAGAGAGAGAGAGAGAGAGAGAGAGAGAGAGAGAGAGAGAGAGAGAGAGAGAGAATAAAAAAAGATATATAGAACCAACCTCTGAAAAATTTATCTTAGGAACATTTAATTACTTACTTTTCTCCCACAAAACGAGTAAATACCGACACTTTATTGACCAGACTCTTCCGGGGGCTGAGCAAACTGACAAATAATGAACAGCACAACTACACACACACACTGCCGGAGGGAAGGTCACGCAGGTACAGGTACACAACACACCTGCTCACACCTGACGCCTCGGGGACACGGGGAGCAAGCGAGCGAGCTGACTCCGCCACCACAACCCTGCCAAACACTTCCTTGTCCCCGCCTCTTCTTTCTCACTCTCCCAATTGCAGGATGTTCTATTTATTCCACAGCATCGAAATTCACCACCTGTAGTCCCAGAACTTTCTTGAACTCTCTTATTCCTGTGTTTCCCTTTTCCTCATTCGTCGCTTTCTTTAAATTCACTGTTCTTTTTAATTGTTATTCTTAAATCTGGCGTCTTGTCTCTTATACTTTGTTGTAGTGGAAGTTGTTGGGGTTTTCAAGGGTGCTTTTATGGTTCCGGTGGTAGTTTGACGTGGTTTCTTGTCTGTCAATAGGGCAAGCAGTCATGGGGACACGTATAATTAATTTTGAAGTCTTTCAAAAACATGCTTAAGAGAACTGATAATGATCGATCTCTCTTATGTGTTCAACGCCTTATTATCTCATCAGATGTATTTCTCAAATGTCACAGTGATTAATAGTCATGTTCTTGTGAGTATGTTCTTATTGGTGATGTAGAATCCTTGTAAGATTAGTGGAATAACGAAGACAACCTTGTAAACCTCAATACCTTTCACTAGAACATGCAAAAAACCAAGAGACGGAAGGAGGGAATGCTTAAAGATAAGGTATAATATCATCCTGTTCAAGTTTTTTCCCCCTTTTTTTCCCTCCCCTCTCTATTATCCTTATTCCACCACTCTTCTCGCTTCCCTCAGCCCTCTACTCCCTGTGGCCACAATGCATCCCTCATAAGATCCCTAGGCAAGGTTAAGAGTACAAAACTGCATTAACCTTGCCCACTAGTTACCTCAATGCCCTGATATCACCACCACCACCACCACCACCACCACCACCACCACCAGCTGTGTGAGTAAGTGAATTAAGTATTTTTCTCTCTTCCAACACACTATTCCCTTTCATTTTTCCCTTCTCTATCCTTCCTTCCTGTCTACATCCTATTCTACCTCACTCTTCCCTTCCTCTCTCTCTCTCTCTCTCTCTCTCTCTCTCTCTCTCTCTCTCTCTCTCTCTCTCTCTCTCTCTCTCTCTCTCTCTCCATTTCCTATTCCCTCCCTATCGCCCCTTCCTTTCTTTCCCCCATTCTTCATCACTTCCTTCCTCTATTCTTGTGTTCCATTTCTACTTTCTTCTCTACTTTCAATTCTTCACCACTCAGTCACGCTTATCTCCTTGCTTTCTACTCCTCCTTTATCACTTATTCCTCCCTCTCTTCCCTTCCTCTCCGTGTGTGCTATTCTCTTTCATTATTCATTCCTCCTCCTTCTTCTTCCTTTTCTTTAGTTTTAATCTTTTCCTCTTTCTAACACTCCTGTCTCTTATGTTTTCCTTCGCCTCCTTCATCATGTTTCCTACGTCCTGTCCTTCCTCCTCCTCCTCCTCCTTCTCCTCCTCCTCCTCCTCCTCCTCCTCCTCCTCCTCCTCCTCCTCCATCTTTACCTGGGTGAAGGGGAGGAGTGACGGATGAGGCTGGGAGAGAGGGAAGGAGAGATGGATGAAGGGAGGGAAGGAGGGAGGGAGGGAGGAAGAGAGAGAGAGAGAGAGAGAGAGAGAGAGAGAGAGAGAGAGAG
>NC_087153.1:13920000-13945000 GCF_035594125.1 Scylla paramamosain
TATTCTTCCCAGTTTCCACAGGTTCCTTGCTACATTCTGAACCTTGATTATAACTATGTCATCTGCACTGAGGTTCCTCTTTGGTGTTGTCCACTTATTTCCAAGTTGTAGAAATTGCACATACTCCTTTCTCCACCTGGACCAGAACTGGTTGGCTAGATATTGTGCTCTGCGCCATCTCTTTATGCAATACAGGACTTTCTTAATAAAAATGGTTGAAGGAGGCAGTACTACCTTTGTTTTCATAGTTAACAAATTACTGGGTGTCAGTAGTGTAGGACTATCTGGGGAGTTAAGATGGTCTACAGTTAGAGGACGACCGTTAACTATATTTTCAGCTTCTACTAAGAAGGTTTTCAGATCTTGGTCATCTAACTGTGTAACATGCTGATCAAGCAACACAGCACATTTCTTACTGTGTGTATCTGCCTCTCCCAAACACCTCCCATGTGACTGGCATTGGGTGCATTCATGTTAAATACAATCCAGTCATACTGGTCTTTCATGAGTTCTTGTCTGACTTTATCGTTATTTAATTTTTTCAAGCATTTCTCATACTCTGATTTGGCTCCTACAAAGTTAGTTCCTTGGTCACATCTCAACTGTCTTACAGGCCCTCTTCGTCCTACAAAGCGACGATATCCAATTAGGAAGGAGCTTGTATCCATGCTGCTGGCTGACTCTATGTGCACGGCTCTACATGCCATGCAAGTAAAGAGCACTCCATATCTTTTAAGCTCTTTACGGCCCTCATTGCTTTAAACCAATCAGAAAAATACTCAAGTCTTTCCAGTATATGGGTTGCGACAAAGTAACATTCCACCGTTCAAAGAAAACATGTATTGGAACAAGGAGGACACAGCCAGAGCAGAATTCTGCACTCTTCTTGAGGTAATTTTCTGGAGTCCTTTTCCTTCCTCGTTACTGGCCTGTTCTCTTCCATTCCTTCGCCATTACCTTTAGATATACGTAAAACTTAAATATAAGGTGGGAGAGAAGTGCCCAATTCTTAAGGTGGTGTCCAGGGGCGGCGAAGCCCCCGGTTAGGTTAGGCAATGTTTTATATAAAAGTCCACGGCAATTAACCTAACCTAACCAAACCTAACCGGGGGCTTCGCCTCCGCTGGATCCTCCGTAAGGACACTAATCTAACATAGTATTACCAAACCTAACATTATCTAACCTATGGGGCTGCGTCCCCTGGACGGGGGCACTTCTCCCCCACCTTATATTTACGTTTTAGATGTATTTAAAGGTATATGCGAAAGAATGGAAGAGAACAGACCAGTAACAAGGCTGGAAAAGACTCGAGAAAATTGCCATTACCATAACATCGCCGTCGTTTGTTTGTTAATGATACTGTTACTGCTATTAATTATCATCATTGCCATCATCATTACAATTATATATGTAAAACTGTAACGTAAACCTGCCGAGCGTATTCATGCCCGTGTGTGTGTGTGTGTGTGTGTGAGAGAGAGAGAGAGAGAGAGAGAGAGAGAGAGAGAGAGAGAGAGAGAGAGAGAGAGAGAGAGAGAGAGAGAGAGAGAGAGGCCAAGGGGGTCATACAGCCTCACCAGCCGCCTTTGATAGACTGGTGCCTCACGCCTCGCTGCAACAGGCGGAGGGGGAGGAGGAGTAGGAGGGAGAAGAGGTAGTGGTGGTGATGGTGGTTGACTAAGAGGCAGGAGGAGGAGGAGTCGGTGAAGAAAGAGGAGGAAGAGGAGGCCAAGAGGGAAGGGCCTTCTGGCGGAAAGTGGACACCGAGAGAGAGAGAGAGAGAGAGAGAGAGAGAGAGAGAGAGAGAGAGAGAGAGAGAGAGAGAGAGAGAGAGAGAGAGAATATGAAAGACTTTCCGTTATAAGCCAAGCCTCGTATTAATCTCAGTCTCTCTCTCTCTCTCTCTCTCTCTCTCTCTCTCTCTCTCTCTCTCTCTCTCTCTCTCTCTCTCTCTCTCTCTCTCCCTCCCTCCCTCCCCAAAACCAACTAACTCACCCACCCAAACGAGAAATACAAACCAACAAACACGGAATCAAGACCCACATTGCGAACAAACACGAGCCTCAAACCTTCCTTACGAATATTTTTACTTTTTTTTTTTTTTTTTTTTGTTGACTCAGCGACCAAGGACGCCTGGAAAGTCTTGCCTCCTCGTCTTGGGGGGGAGAACCTTAGCTTGGCCTCACCCCGACTTATTTATGTAGAAGTTTTGCCTTCACCTGTGTGTTTAGGATGATGATTTGTTGACAGTCTTTTGATCCCTTGTATCACCGGCCTATTAGAGAGAGAGGGGGAGAGAGAGAGAGAGAGAGAGAGAGGGGGAGGGATAGAGAGTCACAGGGGGAGGGAGGGGGTGTGAGAGTTGTAGGGGATGCTATGGTATGTATAGTTAAGTGGGGAGAGGGCGAAAGAGAGAAGGATTATTTATTTATTTATTTCTAGTTGTGATGGGAAGGTGATGGTTGTGATGACTAATGAGAAAGTTATCGTGTTGTTACAGATGGAAAGGAGAGATGGAGGAGGGAAAGGATTGGGAGGAATGGGTGACTCGGATAATTTCCCGTGAAGAAGGAGGGGAAGGAGTAAAGGAGAGAGAGAGAGCAAAGGAAGGAAGGAAATAGGTAAAGGAAACGTACATGTAAGGAGGAAAGGAAAAGGAAGGAATTAATGGGTAACTCAGATAATTTCCCATGAAGGAGGAGGGAAAGGAGTAAAGGAGAGAGAGTAAAGGAAGGAGGGAAATAAGTTAGGGAAATGTACGTGTAAGATGCAGAGAAAGACAGACAGTGTAAGGTAAAGGGCAATGATTCTTAAGTTGGCGCTGTATTCCCACACCTTTCTGCGTCATATATTCTCGTGGACTCTTTTAGCGAATTCACGTGGAAGTTATCGTGGTTTTTCAGGCGTTTTATTATGATTTCCCTGACAGTTAAGTCTTTCCCTACTATTTGGTGTACCTTTCCTTAATTACTAACTACTCTGGCACACTACTACTCTTTCTACCACCACCTCCAAACATCTTATAGGCTAGAAATTGCAAAATCTACTCTTTTTAAATTTTATTTTATGCCTTTCTTTATTGTGTAAGTTTATAAAGACTTCATACATAGCTTCTAGTCCTTTGAATTGTTGCATCTCGCAGTGAAAGGGTTAACAATTTTCCTGTATCATCAACATACATGAGAACACGAAAAAATCACCTCCGCCCTTTGAAAACAGCACTTATGAAAGGACAGAACGTCAGAGATACAGATCTTGGCTTCCATCGAGCAGTAGGAATTGGGGGTGCCAGTTGCAAGGGGGTTAGACAGACACACTCAGACACACTGCAATTTTGACGTCATTCGCTCTCAATCTAACGTAAGGAGAATTCTTGATTTGAGGGGTCCTGCCAGTATGCGGGGGTTTCACTAGAGCTCGGCGCCTCTGTAAAGGTTAAGAGCCACTTGTATAGAGCGATGGAGGCAGGGTAAGTCACGGTGTGCTAAGGGGAGGGGTGGTGGGCAGGAGGGTGAGTCAGGGGTGTGTTGAAGGGAGGGGTGGTGGGCAGGAGAAAAAAAAAGGTAAGGTGCATAGAAGTTTGAGTGTTGGATATATTGAATGGTTGCCTTTTTTCAGCACCGTGGTAAGGTCATATGGCGGCGCTTAAAAAAAAGGAAAAAAACAAAAACAAATAAAATGAAATAAGAAGTGTGACAAAATACTAGCAAGATAGAAAGATAAAATTATACATTATGTTGTGTTAAGCTAGCTGAGTCAATTTAAAATAAGGTTAGGTTACGTTAGGTTAGGTCAGCTTATAATTATGATACACACACTGGATTAAATTACGCTTGTTAAATAAGTTGAGTTAGGTAAACTTAGGTCAAGTTACATAAAAAAAACTGATAGGTATATTAAGTTAGGCATGGTTAGGTTATATTAGGTCAGGATGCATTAAAAACACTGTTAGACAGCGTACGTTAGGTTAGGTTAGGTTGGGTTAGTTTGGTTTGGTTTAGGTCTTTATTATTTAGTTCAGCTTAGGATAGGTTATATTAAGTTAGTATAGTTCAGTTTACTTTAGGTTCGTTTTTTTTTTTTTCCCAGTTAGCTTCGGTTCGGCCACCATTACAATAAATAGTCATAACCACCATTACAGTACATAGTCATTGTTACATAAAAAAAACACTCATAGATAGATTAGGTTATGTTGGGTTAGGTTAGGTTACGTTACGTTAAGTTATTTAAAAAAAACACCCCTAGATAGATTACGTCAGTCTTGAGTAGGTTACATAAAAAAAAAACACATATACATAACACACAATTAGTCCTACACTGAACACAATACGCCCACACAAAAGAGAAACGGACCAGCGGGATTAGAGTGAGGGGGCGGCCGCGCAAGAGACGACGCGATGGCGAGAGACGAGACCGAGATGGAGTGGAAGAGGGAGAGGGAGAGAGAGGGGAAAGAGAGAGAGGAAGAGGAGTCTATATAGAGTGAGCCAGCGTAGGAGGGAGGGGAGATGATACGGAAGGAAGGGGAGAGTGAGTGTGTTGGACAGGATCGCCTTTTATAGAGGGGAAAGAAGGGAGGGAAAGAAGGCTGGTTAGTTGAGGGGAAAGGAGGAGGAGGGAGGGAAGGAGGGAAGGAGGAAGAAGGAAGGAACGTGTAGGTAGGGATTAGGGGGAGTAGAATGTCGGTTAGTTGAGGGGAAAGGAAGTAAGGAGGAAGAGGAGGAGGAAGAGGAGGAGGAGGAGGAGGAGGAGGAGGAGGAGGAGGAAGAAGGAATGTATAGGTAAGGATGAGGGGAGGAGAAAGCTGGTAAGGATGGACAGAAGGTGGAGGGAAGGAAGGAAGGAAGGAGTGGATGAAGAACCGTGCTGGTAAGAATGAGGGGAAGGAGGAAAGGAGAGAGGCAAAAGGAGGGGAAAGATAGGGAAGTGAAGGGAAGGGGAGGAAGAGAAAGATAGCAAGAAGGGAGTAGAGGAGGAAAGGAGAGATGTAAAGGAAGGAAGGAAATGAAGAAAAATGTACGAATGGACACACAAAGTAATTTCATAACAATAATAAGAGGAAGAAGGAAAGGAGAGATGAAGAGAAGGAAGGGAAAGGTAGGAATGGTTAGCTCAAGAAAGAAAACTACCAAACAAAGAGGAGGAGGAGGAGGAGGAGGAGGAGGAAAGGAGAGAGGTAAAGGAAGGGAGGAAATAAGGAAGGGAAAGGCAGGGATGGGTAAGTCAGGTAATTTTCTAACTAGAAGGAAGCGTATACGTGCATCAAACTTTTTTGTTGTTGATGCAAGATAACAAGTGGAGGAACTCGCCTGGAGATTGGGAGGAGGAGGAGGAGGAGGAGGAAGGAAGAGGAGGAGGAGGAGGAGGCTGTGACCTTCAGTAGGATTATAAGAGAAAAATATCCATACACACACACACACACACACACACACACACACGTAGACACACACACATGTAGCAAAAGAAAAAAAGAAGACTTGTAGATACCAGATGAGGTTAAATCCGCTCGGAGGAGGAGGAGGAGGAAGAGGAGGAGGAGGAGGAGGAGGAGGAGGAGGAGGAGGAGGAGGATTACACATGATAACCAAACAGCAATAGATCTTTAAGTCCTTACAAGGCTGTTTGAGAACTACTAATCAGCCACAAGAGGAGGAGGAGGAGGAGGAGGAGGAAGAGGAGGAGGAAATATGGTAAATTTGCAAATGCCAATTAAAGGGGAAAAAAAGTATAAAAAAAGAGGAAATAGTATGAAGATGAGGAAGAGGAGGATCAGGAGGGGGAGGAGCAGCAGGAGTAGGAGGAGCAGGAGAAGGAGTAGGAGGAGGAGGAAGAGGAGGAAAAGGAGGAGGATGAGAAGGAATAAGAAGAGTCAGTGTGTAAGTTTATTGAACGTGTGTGTGTGTGTGTGTGTGTGGGTATGTTTCTATATTTGATGTGTGAGTATATTGGCGTGTGCACCAACATTGAGTGTAGCCTGCATGTGGTGGTATATTTAGTGTGTGTGTGTGTGTGTGTGTGTGTGTGTGTGTGTGCAAGCAAGCAAGCAAGCAAGCAAGCAAGCAAGTCCATTAAGCCATTGCCGGAAAGTTTACAGTATGGTCTACACACACACACACACACACACACACACACACACACACACACACACACACACACACACACACACACACACACACACACAGGAAGCACCCGCCTGGAGGGATTGACAAGAGTAGTAAACTTAAAGACAAACTCACTGTGTGTGTGTGTGTGTGTGTGTGTGTGTGTGTGTGTGTGAGAGAGAGAGAGAGAGAGAGAGAGAGAGAGAGAGAGAGAGAGAGAGAGAGAGAGAGAGAGAGAGAGGATATGTAAGAACTAATTCGTTGCCGGATTAAAACCAACACACACACACACACACACACACACACACACACACACACACACACACACACACACACACACACACACACACACACACACACACACACACACAGTAATCAGTGAGGCAGCAGGAATCAGCCAATCACGACTCTAGAAAATTACCTCTTCCCCTCCTCTTCTCTCCTCATCTTCCTCACTCCTCTCCCTTCTCTTCCTTCTCCCTTCTTCATTTCCTTTATATACCATCATCGTTATCACCTCCTCCTCCTCCTCCTCCTCCTCCTCCTCCTCCTCCTCCTTTTCTTCTTCTTCTTCTTCTTCTTCTTCTTCTTCTTCTTCTTCTTTATTCTCCTATGAACCAACACTACTTTCTCTATTTCTTTCCTCCCTTTCTCTTCTCACCTCTACTTTTATTTCCTTTTCTCTTCTCTCTTCCTTTCTTCGTTTATCTATCACCAACACCGCAACCTCCTCCTCCTCCTCCTCCTCCTCCTCCTCCTCTTCCGGTATCCTCCCCAGAATAAATGCGGTAAATTCCTTCTATAACAAGGCATTCAGCATCAATTCTCGTCTCGGTAATCTCTGCAAAGAAGAGGGGGTAGACTTTATTAATCTATGGAACCACTTCTACGATCAGAAGATTTTGTTTTGGAAAGATGGTCTTCACCTAAATTCTGTTGGTTCAGCACGACTGGGACGTCTTTTCAATGATGCGGTAACTGCTCATATATCAAAAAACGCGAGTCCAGCACCAACAGTACAAATGACATAAACAACGAAAGCGAAACTGCCCCATCTGTGCGTAACAGCATAAAATTTTGTTACATCAATGCGCGTAGTATAAGAAACAAATTTCAGGACCTGGAAGAAATTGTCAGTATGGAGGACTATGATATCATCGGCGTGACAGAATCATGGATAAACACATCGAACAGAGACTTTTTAGCAGAATTTTCGTTGCAGGGCTACAATTTATTTAGCTGTGAAAGAGCGCTCAGAGAAGGTGGTGGAGTACTTCTTTATGTCAAATCAAGTCTTCGCCCGCTTTCGAAACCAGCTGAAAAGATAAATAATATTGATGTCTCATATATTCAACTTAGCTCTAAAGCTCGAAAACTAGTAATTGGTGTCATTTACCGACCTCCAGGACAAGTACGAGTACACGAGACTGACAACAAACTATTATGAACAAATAGCCGAAATTTGTTCAGAAAACGAAACCATAATTGTTGGTGACTTCAACCTAGCTGTTAACAGATGGGGCGATCCTTTAAATTCACACTCGGGACACGATTTGTATAACAATCTTTTAGAAAGCAGTATGGATCAACTTGTGCAACATCCTACTAGAGGTGATAATATCTTGGACCTTATTTTAACCACAAATGAAAGCATAATCACTAACGTAGAAGTTGGTTCAGAGTTCAGCACCAGTGACCACCGGGCGATTACATTCAGTATCAAAACAAATGAGATCCTTCCGAATGAAAGTAAAGAAAAAGTACCTGATTTTCATCGGGCAAACTTTGGTAAACTCAGAAAAATTTTGGCTGAAAGCAATTGGAGCCAATTATTAAGTATAGATTGTATAAATGAAGCGTGGAAAACATTCACACATAAACTTAACGTAGCTGTAGAATCCTCTGTTCCACTGCGAAATAGGCGCTCGATCGCCAACAATAAACCAAAATGGTGGAACTCGGAAATAAAGAATTACCTCTCTGCTAAAAAACGCGCACACCAGAATTATAAAATAACTCAAAATGAAAGAGACAAGACCGATCACGACCAGTTGCGACACCATACTAAAAAACTTATCAGAGACAGCAAAAAGAAGTATGAACTCCATATTGCAAACAAAAGCAAGTCAAATCCTAAAGAATTTTTTAGTTACATCAGAAATAAAAAGGTATTGGCTTCAACTATAGGACCAATAGCTCTACAAAATGGAGAATACACGGATGACGAAATTGAAATGGCTGTCAAATTAAACGATTACTTTGCGTCCGTCTTCACGAAGGAAAATGATACAGAAAATCAGCCAACAGCCAAAAATTACTGTAATAATGTCTTTCTAAATACGTGCGATGTCAATGAAAGTGAAATTCTGCGTGCGATAAATGAAGTCAAAATAAATAAAACACCTGGTCCCGATAAAATTTCTCCACTGATACTAAAAGAGGCTAAGAACGAACTTGTTAAACCATTGTCCATCCTCTTCAATAAATCGTTAAACACACATAAAGTTCCTGATGACTGGAAATTAGCAAACGTAACTCCAATTTTTAAAAAAGGTGACAAATCCCAAACTAAAAATTATCGACCGATCAGCCTCACCTCAGTGGTAGGTAAGCTAATGGAAACAGTTTTGAGGGATAAAGTTGTATCATTCTTAGAAAGTAACAACATAATAAACGAGTCACAACATGGATTTAGAAACAAACGGTCATGTTTAACTAACCTACTCGACTTCTTCCATGACATATATAAATTGTACGACAACACCAGAGCAGTCGATATTATATACCTGGATTTCCAAAAGGCTTTTGACAAAGTTCCGCATAAGCGTCTTATCAATAAAGTAAAAGCCCACGGTATTACTGGTGACATCGCAGCGTGGATTGAGGATTGGCTGTCAGACCGTAAACAGCGAGTTGTAATAAATGGTAAATCTTCAGATTGGATTAATGTAACCAGTGGCGTTCCTCAAGGATCAGTTCTGGGGCCGATTCTTTTTATTATATATATAAATGACATCGACGAAGGGATAAAATGTAAATTATCAAAATTCGCGGATGACACAAAAATTGCAAATAAGGTAGACTCGGAAAACCAAAGACAACTTTTGCAAAGCGATATAAATACTCTCATCGAATGGTCAAATGAGTGGCAAATGAAATTCAATATTGATAAATGCCACGTATTGCATTTAGGAAATCAAAATCCTCAGGCAATATTCAGTATGGATAACACCCCCATACCGAGTGTGGACAAAGAAAAAGATCTAGGCGTCATAGTTTCAGCAGACCTGAAGCCAAGTAAACAATGTACCGAAGTCGTAAAGACTGCAAACAAATTAGTCGGTTTCATTGGAAGAGCTTTTACTTTTAAATCCGAGCAAATAATATTAACATTATATAACTCACTCGTGCGTCCACATCTCGAATACAATGTTCAGTTTTGGTCACCGTACTATAAAAAAGATATCGAGAAATTAGAAAAAATTCAACGGAGAATGACAAAAATGATCCCAAGGTTGCGAAACAAATCCTATGAGGAACGCCTTAAGGAACTAAATTTATTTTCTCTTGAGAAGCATAGAGTAAGAGGGGACCTTATTACGCTTTTTAAAATTTTTAACGGATTTACTAATATGAATATTGAAAAATACCTATCAGTCGATCGTTCAAATGTCACTAGAAACAATGGTTTTAAAATTGTAGGTAAACGTTTCAAAACAAATGAAGCCAAACACTTTTTCCTTAATCGCGTTGTAAATATATGGAACCGTCTACCATCAAATGTCGTTGACTCAGGTACTATTGAAACATTCAAAGTTCGGCTAGACAAATACTTCGAATCTAATCCCCGGTTGTCACTGTTCATAACCGAATAACTCGAATAACTCTCCAAATAATTCTACTGACCTCCTGGGCCTCTGATCATGCTCGAAATTGCCCGTTAGCTTAAGTACACTCACCCTCCATACATGACACAGATAGCTCGGAGTGAACGGTCACTACTTTTGCTCTCGATCTGTGAAGGGCTGTGGATAGTCAAGAGCCCTGACAGTTGGTGACCATCATCGGGATTTAAGGTACCAGGGGTCACCGCTGCAGGGGGTAACTATACAGTGTGCGGCGTCCTGTAAAGGGAAGTGCACTTTTACAGTGGTTGTACAGAGCTAGGGCCTGATTGACTGCTGCCTCTCTTGATAGCGCCAGGCAAGGCTGCCGCACCACCTCTTTGACTCCACACTGTGTCTACACACACACCACACAACACTGCCTACACGCACAGATAGCCCAGAGCTAACGGTCACCACTACTACTCTCGACCTGTGACGGGCTGTGTTTGGAGAGGGCCTTGTCAAGTATTGATCACCATCGGGAACTAAAGTACCAGGGATCAATGTTGCAAGGGGAAACCAGCGTACGGCGTCCCTACAGGGAAAGTATGCTATCTCAGTGGATTGAACGGAGCTGGGGCCTGATTGACTGCTGCCTCCCTAGAAAGAGCCAGGCAAGGCTGCCGCACCACCCATTCGACATACACACTGTGCATCCACGTACATAAAGCACACACCACATTATATTTACCAAGCTTTAACACCTCCCCCCACAAACACTAGTAGTCAGACGTAGATTACATTTTTCCTTTTCACTCTCTACTAAAATTCCATGTGGTTTTTCAATATCACATGGTTTCGCCTTTTTTCCTGCCAGCCTCGGCTGGAGGGAGGGGTGGGTGGGGAGGAGCCTTCTGCTTTGCTGTCCTGTCCCTATCACTGGTAGTTAGTAATTAGTCTCAATAAACAGCCTAGTAAGGACCTCAGGGTCTGTTGCTGTTTGTCTTCCTTTGTATTCCTTTGTATTCCTCTTCCTCCTCTCTTCCTCCTCCTCCTCCTCCTCCTCCTCCTCCTCCTCCTCCGCTTCATTCACTTCCTTTTAATATCTATTAGGTAACAAGATATTTCTCTCTCTCTCTCTCTCTCTCTCTCTCTCTCTCTCTCTCTCTCTCTCTCTCTCTCTCTCTCTCTCTCTCTCTCTCTCTCTCTTCCCTATGCCTTCCTACATGTGCTGCTTGTGTGTCCTTCAGCTGCAGTGTGAGTAGGGCGGTGGAGTGTCGCAATGACTGCGTTGTGGACAAGGTGGAGAGAGAGAGAGAGAGAGAGAGAGAGAGAGAGAGAGAGAGAGAGAGAGAGAGAGAGAGAGAGAGAGAGAGAGAGAGAGAGAGAGACATTGACTAACTGGCTGAGTGATTGACTGATTTACTGTCTGGCTGTCTGTCTGGCTGGCTGGCTGGCTGGCTGATAACTGACTGATTGACCAACTGAAGAACGAACGCACATATATGCAAATTTATAAGGAAAGTCAGACAGACAGACACACAGACAGGAAAACAGGCAAGCAAGGAAAGAATGATAAGTTTTTTTAATAGTTGTTCATTTTAGAGAATCATCCGATAAAATTCTCTCTCTCTCTCTCTCTCTCTCTCTCTCTCTCTCTCTCTCTCTCTCTCTCTCTCTCTCTCTCTCTCTCTCTCTCTCTCTCTCTCTCTCTCTCTCAAATCCTGAATTAAGAGAAACAGTTTCCATAATAATATAGCTTCTTTACCTCTCCCTGCGGCCCCTCGCCAATCTTTCCACATTTCTCTCCACCCCTCCACCGCCTCCTCTACTCTCCCTTCCCGCCCTTCATCCACCCACTCGCCTCCAGCTAGATATTAATTGCCACAAAATAATTCGGGTCCCGCAGGATCTTGGGAGCCCTTGAGGGAAAAAAGGAAAAAAGATACAGGCCATCTTTGAACGTTATTTTTTTCCTTTTTCCTTCCTTCCTCCTCCTCCTCCTCCTCCTCCTCCTCCTCCTCATAATTTCTGGAAAAGGCCCCCGTTTTTCTTTTTTCTTTTGCCGTTTTACTCTTGGTGCGTTCCGGTCCTAAGCCTCATTTCTTCTCCCACGCACGATTTTTTTTTCCTTCAGATGTGTGTGTGTGTGTGTGTGTGTGTGTGTGTGTTGTATGGGGTTGGTCTCTTCATGGTCTGATTCGGTGTTGTTGTTGTTGTTGTTGTTGTTGTTGTTGTTGTTGTTGTTGTTGTTAGTGTCATTCTACTTTTTTGTCTCCTCCTCCTCCTCCTCCTCCTCCTCCTCCTCCTCCTCCTCCTCCTCCTCCTCCTCCTCCTCCTCCTCCCCACCAACAGTGAATTGTAGAGGTGAAATTGTATTGAAAACTTTCTTACTTATATGAATAACCTACGTATTTCAAATTACCACATCAAGTAATAATACCTTTCCTGTGCTGTTATTTATTTATTTATTTTTTTGGGTGGGGGGCTGTTACTTGCGCAAACAATAACGATTTACGAGTCCTGTGACAGCTCTCTTGCAGGTTAATGACTAATGTGTTGTGTCTAGCAATCTTTCAAGTCTAGTTTCACACGGTAGGAATAAGCCAATCACGATTCTAGAAAATGACCTCTTCCCTCCTCTTCTCACCTCATCATCTTCACTCCTCTCCCTTCTCTTATTTCTCCCTTCTTCGCTTCCTTTATAAACCATCACACCTAACTCTAACCTAACCTAACCTAACCTAATTCTAACCTAACTCATTCCTAACTCAAAATAGATTAAAAGTCACTAGTTTCGCGGAGTAGTAGATTATTTTAGTAAGTTGCAGATGGCTGCCAGGAGCAAGGGTTGAGAGTACAAGGCCAAATATAAGGACCCAGTAAGTCAGTCAGCCTGTGACAGTCCCTACGTACATGGAACATACATACAAACATGCACGAGGTACCTGAAATAAAACTAAGTAATTATACACGTGGTTACGCAAATACATACACACATACACGGGATACATTAAATAAAACACTCACTTTAGCTACTACATTCCTGAAAGCTAACACACATACATATATACATATACGTATTCATCCCTTTCTCTGGTAAACTGTGGAACTCCCTGCCTGTTTCTGTATTTCCACCTTCCTATGACTTGAATTCCTTCTAGAGGGAGGTTTCAAGACGCTTATCCTTCAATTTTTGACTACCGCTTTGGACCCTTTTCTGGGACTGGCATCTCAGTGGGCTTTTTTTCCTTTTTTATTGGATTTTTGTTGTCCTTGGCCAGTGTCTCTTCTACATAAAAAAAAAAGAAAAAGAAATACCAGGTACAATTTATTAGTTGGAAATAAATACGTCTTTTTCTCCACCCACTTTATTTTTTTTTTCAAGTTCTTGGGAGTCCATAACCACTTCATTAATTCTCTTATTCCTTCCTTCCTCCTCCTCCTCCTCCTCCTCCTCCTCCTCCTCCTCCTCCTCCTCCTCCTCCTCCTCCTCCTCCTCCTCCTTCTCCTCCTCCTCCTCCTTCTTGTCCCCTAAGCTCACGTCTAGAGTAAAAGAAGGAGAAAAATAACCGAAATTTCATTAGATGTAGTTAGGGTCCTGTTCTTGAGTTAATGGAAGAATGGTGTATAAGAGAGAGAGAGAGAGAGAGAGAGAGAGAGAGAGAGAGAGAGAGAGAGAGAGAGAGAGAGAGAGAGAGAGAGGTGAGTAGTTCCATCTATCTCTGCCGTAACGAAAACAACACACGCGACCTCCATGTTGTGTGTGTGTGTGTGTGTGTGTGTGTGTGTGTGTGTGTGTGTGCAGCCAGTGGTGTTCGTGACCAAAATAATGGCTAATTAATCAAACCTTTGTCTCATCAACCTTAGTTCACACACACACACACACACACACACACACACACACACACACACACACACACACACACACACACACACACACACACACACACTCTTGTCTTCTAGCCTTCTGTGAATCTTTTTTTTTATTCTCCTCCTCCTCCTCCTCCTCTTTTTCTTGTTGTACTTCATGTTCAGGTTCTTTTTCTTCTTTTTCCTCCTCCTCCTCCTCCTCCTCTTTTTCTTGTACTTCTTGTTCAGGTTCTTTTTCCTGTTTTTGTTCCTTCTCCTCCTCCTCCTCCTCCTCCTCGTGGTCCAGTCCTCTTCGTAACATCTATCACTGCATGCACCATTTCACACTAAGCAAAAGAGAGAGAGAGAGAGAGAGAGAGAGAGAGAGAGAGAGAGAGAGAGAGAGAGAGAGAGAGAGAGAGAGAGAGAGAGAGAGAGAGAGAGAGAGACTACGCCCCACATACCACAATCTCTCTCTCTCTCTCTGTAGTATACCAACATCTCTCCTTCGCCTTACATATAATATTCTCGTCCCCACAATGTCTCTTCCCTCCCTATCTCGATACCTTCCCTCCATCTTTCTTTCCTTCCTTCTTTCTTCCTTTTTATTTTTTATTTCTTTCTTTTCGTTTCTTTCTCCCTTGTTTTTTTTTCTATGTATTTCTTCCCACCTTTATTTTATCCATCCTGCTTTCCTTCTTACCCTCTCTTCTCCTATCTTTACTTCATTCCCTTCATTCCTTTTTCTTTCCCTCCTCCTCTTCTTTTTTCCGCCTGTCTTCCTTACATCCCTTCTTTCCCCATTCCCTTCCCTATTATCCTTGGTTCCTTCCTTCCTTCTTTCCTCCTTCCTTTTTTTATTTGTTTTCTTTCTTCTGTGACGTGAAATGATTAATTTGTTCTTTTATTGTGTAGTTTTTACGTAGCTCACCCGAATTAGTCAGGTAATTAATTGATTATCAGGTGAATTTGCTCAGTATTCATTCATATAACCCTTTGACTGCTCTTTGGTGCACCTTTCCTTAATTACGTAATCGCTCTGAGTCATCTTTACCTGTTCGATAGCCACCTCCAATCTTTAAACTGGGTAGAAATTGGAAAATCTATTCTTTTTCATCCCCTTCTTTTTTTGGAGATGCTTATAAAGATTTCCTGCATTACTTGTGGTGCAGTTAATTGTCTCGTATATTAGTGAAGGGGTAATAGTTAATGAAATAGTGAAATTTGTTTGTTAATTTTTTTTTCGTTTTGTTGTTTTTAGTATTTTTAACTTTTAAGTACGAAGTGATTTAATGGTGTATCGAATTGTGAAGCATGAAGTCATTAGTTTTGATATCCACTGTAACATCTTTTAATTTTTTTGTTAAAGTATTATGGAAGTTAATCAGTTCGGTGATTGATTAATGAGGTGGTTAATTTGTTAATCATTCATTTGCTTAAGAGATTATCGATGAATGAAAAAAGTAGTGTCAACATTTACTTAGTCATCTTTTCTAATTTTTTTATGTAATAATATGAATCAGCCGGTCACTTTGTTAATGATGCAATTATTTAATAGTGTGTCGGTCAGTAGAATGCCAGCTGAACTGTGCTGTCAATTATCATTTACTTAAACGTCTTTTAACTAATTTTCTAATGTAATAATGTAAATCAGTTTGCTAATTAATTAATCCCCAGGCTCATTTGTTATGCATTCAGTTATTTAAAAGTGTATTGATCATTGAAGTGCCACGTAATTGGTTTTAGCATTTCCTTAAGCACTATTAATTAATCTTCTAACATAATAATGTAAATCATCTGGATAATTACTTAATCATTCGTCTCATTTGTTAAACATTCGCTTCTTCAACAATTTGGAAGCATTCAAGCTTGAATAATTTAGGTGCAAGAAAGAGGTAGGAAGGAATTGGTTTTTAGATAGAGTGGAAGATGAATGGAACGGACTCAGTAATCAGGTTGTTAGTGCTGAGTCATTAGGGAGCTCTAAAAAAGCATTAGACAAATTTATGTTATTATATCGATCTGTAAAACACCAAACAAGTATAATTAACATGCACTCACACACCTTAGAACTAATTTGCTAATGTAATCAGCTGGGTAATGAATTAATTAGTGGTGTTCATCTATTAAACACCCACTCCTTCAGTAATCCATGGAGATTTGGAATGCTAAGTGAGCTGGGCGTCCTATGGGAATCTCAATACCCTCTTTCTCCTCTTTCCTGCTGATACTATTTCCTGCCCTGGTGATGTAAAGCCAGGGAGAGAGTGAAGGAGAAGAAGAGAGGGAGGGAGGGAGAGTGGGAGTCTTCATACATCCCTGCCCCGCCCCACCTCCCGCCCATTACTTGCCGAACACAGTACCTCTCGAGCACCGCCTCCCCTCAGTCTCCCCTCAGCCTTCCCTCAAGCAGCAAACCTCGTTATAAGCCAAAAGTTTATGTACTGTGCCCTGTTACTCCTAATGTGCCTCTGTTGCGGTTCTGTCTCCTGCTTCTCTTCTTGTTTCTCTCCATTGTTGTTGTTGTTCTCGCCTTCCTTGTCTTCGCTCTCCTTTTCTTCCTCTTCATCTTCCTCCTCTTTCATTTTCTTTTCTCGTCTTTGTCTTCCTTCTCTTCATCATCATCGTCATTCTAATTTTCTCTGTCTTCTTCTTAGTCCTCCTCCTCCTCCTCCTCCTCCTCCTCCTCCTCCCTCAGAGTTATTTAAACACAGGCTGAATGGAGCAATCAATCTTTATGTTAGTGTTTAGTGGAAGAGTAATTAAGGGAACCCGATGCTCAGCTGTTCTTCTTCTTCTTCTTCTTCTTCTTCTTCTTCTTCTTCTTCTTCTTCTTCTTCTTCTTCTTCTTCTTCTTCTTCTTCTTCTTCTTCTTCTTCGTCTTCTTCATCTTCTTGTTCTTGTTCTTCTTGTTCTTCTTGTTCTTGTTCTTTTGTTCTTGTTCTTCTTGTGTGTGTGTGTGTGTGTGTGTGTGTGTGTGTGTGTGTGTGTGTGTGTGTGTGTGTGTGTGTGTCCGTGCAACTTTGAGAATTTCGTTGTTTGTTTTCAATTTCGCTTTCCTCTTTTGTTTTATTCTTTAATTCTTTTTTTTCATAGTTTTTGTGCCTTTTTTGTGAATTAGTGATGGACTGAGGACAAATTCTCTCTCTCTCTCTCTCTCTCTCTCTCTCTCTCTCTCTCTCTCTCTCTCTCTCTCTCTCTCTCTCTCTCTCTCTCTCTCTCTCTCTCTCTCTCTCTCTCTCTCTCTCTCTCTCTCTCTCTCTCTCTCTCTCTCTCTCTCTCTCTCTCTCTCTCTCTCTCTCTCTCTCTCTCTCTCTCTCTCTCTCTCTCTCTCTCTCTCTCTCTCTCTCTCTCTCTCTCTCTCTCTCTCTCTCTCTCTCTCTCTCTCTCTCTCTCTCTCTCTCTCTCTCTTTTAACTTCGTATTATAATTGGCTGTCTTTTTTTATTTGTTTGTTCTTATTATTATTTTTTTTACACCATTGTCTCTTCCTCCTCCTCCTCCTCCTCCTCCTCCTCCTCCTCCTCTGCCAACTGATTATGCCACTCCTACGTTTCCTCTCCTCCTTCTCCTTTTCCTTCTCCTTCTCCTTCTCCTTCTCCTTTTCCTCCTCCTCCTCCTTTTCCTCCTCCTCCTCCTCCTCCTCCTCCTCCTCCTCCTCCTCCTCCTCCTCCTCCTCCTCCTTCTCCTCCACCAACTTATCATCCTCTTCCTAAACTTGCCCAAAAGTCGATCCCAACAGGACCCAAGGCGGATAAGCTCCCTCCATTTACTTCCTCCTCCTCCTCCTCCTCCTCCTCCTCCTCCTCCTCCTCCTCCCCTTCCTCCTCCTCCTCCTATAATAGTTTGTTGTGCCCTAAGGTAACAGTTGGATTACTTGCTACTTAAAGACCTCCTCCTCTGCCCCTTTATTTGTCCTCCTCTTCCTCCTCGCCCTCCTCCTCCTCTTCCTCTTCTTCCTCTTTCCCCCTTCTTCTCCTCCTTGTGGGAGATTAAAGGCATTCTGTCACCTTTTATTGTGTTATCGTCTTTCTGTACTCCTCCTCCTCCTCCTCCTCCTCCTCCTCCTCCATCAGTGACATTCTTCTTCCTGTCCTCTTCCTCTTCTCATACTCCTCCTCCTCGTCTTTGATATTTTTATTTGCTTGTGTGTGTGTGTATGTGTGTGTGTGTGTGTGTGTGTGTGTGTGTGTGTGTAGGACCAGTGGTACACGTTTGATCTCGTCTCCGCATCTGTATTTACCCAGTTCCCCTCCTTGAGTTCATGTACACACCTCCCCGCCTTCACCTCCTGGTCCAGTCCCCACCAGATGTCTCTACTGCTGTGTGTGGGAAGCTTCTACTGTCTATGTGCAATTCAAGTAGATTTCTTTCCCAACTTTTGTAGCGTTCAAGATAAACTTTTTTCCTGTCTTTTGTTCCTCGAATAGTGGTTATCTTGTATCAAAGTCTTTTTTTAATTGTTTCGCCTGTTTTTTTTTTTTTTATTGTAATTAAAGTTAGTTTCTTCCTATCTCCCTTTCTTGTTTTAGCGTTTGAATAGCTGTTGTTTTCTATCGAAGTCTGTTATTTATTTATTTTTTTTTCCGCCTGTTGCTCTATTATAATTAAAGCTGTTCTGTATCTTTTTTTTTTTTTTTCAAATGTTGGGTGGGCAGCTCCATTACTCTTAGTCATTCTTCTAAAGTTGAGATTTTCAACTTTGTCATCACCTTACTTGCTCTTCGTGTTGATTCTTCCCAACTTCCTCGCGTGCTATTTGCTTGCGTGTGTGTGTGTGTGTGTGTGTGTGTGTGTGTGTGTGTGTGTGTGTGTGTGTGTGTGTGTGTGTGTGTGTGTGTCGTTCACCGTATAGGAAAAATGGAGGAAGATAAATTTTGCAAGGAAAGAGGAGGAAGAGGAGGAGGAGGAAGAGGAGGAGGAGGAGGAGGAGGAGTAGGAGGAGGAAAAGAAGAAGAAGAGGAGGAGGAGGAGGAGGAGGAGGAGGAGGAAGAGGAAGAGGCGGTACTGTAGAGAAAGAATTTTCAAGAATATTTAAAGTTTGGTACTTATATAGGTCTTTGGACAGAGAGAGAGAGAGAGAGAGAGAGAGAGAGAGAGAGAGAGAGAGAGAGAGAGAGAGAGAGAGAGAGAGAGAGAGTACTAAGGAGGCCTGGAAGTGTGGTGGTGTTCCAGGCGTGGTTGTTGTCAGGTGTGGATGAAAGGTATGGAATGTTTGTGGCAGTGATGTGGATGTTTATTCCCTGTAGTGGTTTCCTGTACTATTCTATTAATAACCCTACAACTATTACTATTTATATTACTAGTTTACTTGGATTTTATTTTTTTGGAGGAAGTAAGAAAAAAAAAAGGTTAGTTTCACTGTTCTCCTACTGTCATATATTCATTAACCATCACTGTTTGTACTAGCCACTCCCTTGGACTTTTTGAACGGTTCCCTCTGCTGTTGTACTACCATTATATATATACAACTTTTATTATTCATACCACTCACTCAATTAGCTTTTTTTTTATTTCTACTGTTGTGCTTCTATTAAATATACACCAGAACCACTATTGTTTACACTAGCAACTGAATGGTGTATCTATGTATATCTGGATGGTTCCTTCTATTATTCTGTTACTTCGTTATTCTACAAGTATAACTATTCAAACTACTAACTGATAGGGACACTTGTGTGAATGAGATGAAGAATAGGTAGACAAACAGAAGAGAGAGAGGTTGAAGAGTAGACACAGAAATAGGAACTGAGACAGGAACAATATTAAATTCTCTTACATTTCAACTTCAGATTCTATAACTATTACCATTTAGACTACTGTTTCATCGGCTAACTTCTGGGAATGAGAGGAAAGTTGGTGGGGGGAACGCAAGTGGGGCAGGAGCAGTACTGTTTATTTATCTTCCCTCACGCCTCATCTACAAGTCCTCTTCTCCCCCTCGGTGTACTCCTTAGAGGGACGCTACTTGTATCTTTTCCTCGTTCCCTGGAGTTATAGGTATCGTACAACTTTGCTCGATGTTACAGAAGAAGAAAAAGGAAGCTACAGGAAGCCATCATCGTGACAATCCTTACACCAAACATAGCTACTTATTTCCACTTATCTTCCACATCCATACATTTACGCCACCATCACTAAGTTCTCTTCGTATCTAGTCTACCTGGGAATCTTCACTGGTATCGTTGTGTTTACTGAAGTGGTGAAGAGCTGTAGGTAGCCCCTTGTATAAAATATGCCTGCTCATTTCCATTTATCATTCCCATTCATAGCTTCGCATCACCACCGTTACTGCCACCACAAAATTTCCTTCTTATCCAGTCCATTTGAGAATCTTCACTACAGGAAGCCATCAGACCTATACGTGGCAATCCCTGTATAAAACATGCCTATTTATTTCCACCTTTCATCCCCCATTCGCATATTTACACCATCACCACAATCACAAACTTTTCTTATTATCTTCATGGATATTTTTGTGTTTACTTCATGGTGGGAGTTGTTGTCTTGCTTGGTTTAGTGCAGGTTTAGGGCCTCAGTGTTGTAGTGTGTGGCGGGCGTGTTACTGGCTGGCCCTGCTGCTGTCCCGGACTACGAGGTGTGAGTGATGAAGTCTGCCAGATAATCCCATTTGAATCCAGTCATGAATGGAGGCAGCGGTGGCGTGAAGCGGCGGCTGGTGTGGTGGTGGTGTGATGCAATAGCTACGGTGTGATGGCGTGGCAGTAGCTGGGCATGTGACACTGGTTATTGCTTGGGTGTGATGGTGTGACGGCAGCTGGTGGTGTAAGGCAGCGGTAGTGAGTGTGACGGTGTGACAGTGGCTGGTGGTGTGTGATTATGTGACGTTTGTTGGTTGTCTTACTGGTAGGACAGTGTGTCAGTAGCTAGTGGTGTTGAAGTGTGACAGTAGGTGAAGCTGTGACGGTGTGGTGATAACTAAGGTGTAAATGTGCCAATTATTAACGTTGTGACAATATCTGAAGGTCCGACAAGGTGGAGGCGTGACGGCTTGACGGATCTGCACTAATGACAACATTGCGCCAGTGGCAGTATACGAGTATGAACCAAACACCTGTTGCTTCTAATTAGACTTTGTTGTACCTGTCCAAGGCCATTTGTCTTCGCCTGCATCTCACACTCACCGCTTGGAATAACATTTGGTGGACATGTATTTCGATTTAACCCATTCACTGCTACAAACAACTGATTAAACCCAATCACTGCTACAAACAACTGATTAAACCCATTCACTGCTACAAACGGGTGCTTTAATCCATTCCCCGCTACAAAACAATTAATTCAACCTATTCACTGCTACAAACAATTCATTTAACCAATTCACTGCTACAAAACAACTAATTTCACCCACACTTTCCTACAGACAGTATCCAGTCTTTACAGTCTCCAAATGTTAATAAGAACAGAGTAAACAAAGATATGATAAAGTGAATGAGTAAATAGAAGTAATATTTTAACCTCTTTGGCACAACAAGCACCATCGCAAACTCAATGTAATCCTCCAGTGATATCCAGATTAAAACAAAATAGAGGCTGTGATACCAAAGGGGGCAATGTTTCCAGGCGCTCGAAGCTCAAAGATGATGAATCCAGCGGTAATAAATCAGGGAGAGGAAGTGAATCTCAGCTCGCAAGACAACCTCCCAGAAACATTGTGCTCGTGGGGACAGATATTTGTCATTATCTGGATTTGTGTGTGTGTGTGTGTGTGTGTGTGTGTGTGTGTGTGTGTGTGTCTATCGGTCAGTCCTCCCCGGTGTGTGAGTGGTGTTAACAGTAATTGTGTTGTGTGATGGATGGCTGACTGTCTGCCCTACTTCCCCGGACACACACACACACACACACACACACACACACACACACACACACACACACACAAAGACCCTCAGGACCTCACGACTGTAACTCAGGCTCTGTACATTACTCGTACAACGAGGTAAACACACACACACACACACACACACACACACACACACACACACACACACACACACACACACACACACACACACACACACACACACACACAAGAACATTACTCGTACAACGAGGTAAACACACACACACACACACACACACACACACACACACACACACACACACACACACACACACACACACACACACACACACACACACACACACACACACACACACACACACACACACACACACACACACACACACACACACACAAGAAGTCAAACAAAATGGCGTTAAATACACAAGACGAAAAAAAAAAGGAAGGAAAAAAGTAACGTCCATTTTTCTCCAGTTTTTTTCTTTTTTATCGAAAGATGCTGAACTTACTTTCTTTTCACACGCCTCATTTTTTTTCCCCCTTACCTTATGCAAAAAAACAAGGGGGAACTATTGGAAACTGGACAAAGAATAGTCGCTGGAAATTTGACAGCGTTTCTAAGAATAGCCAAGTTTTTGTGGTGGTGGGAGGAAGTCGGGGAATGAGGGGAAGGGAGGGAGGGAGGAAGGGAGGAAGTGATAGGGAAGAAAAAGGAACAGAAAATGGTGAAAGACGTGAATTGTGAGAAATGGAAGGGAGATACTGAGAGAAAGGGAGATGGTGGTGGGAATGGAATAGGAAATGAAGGGAGGATGGAAAAGAATATGGAAAGGAAAGAAAGGAAAGTAACAGGAAATGGAGAGATGCCATTAGGAGGGATAGATAGAAAAGAGACAAAGGAAAGGAGGCAAATATGGAGAAGGAAATACAGTGGAAAAGGAGAGAAAAAAAAGAATGGGATGGGAAAGAAAAGAAAAGGATGGAGAGGAGAATGGAAAAGGGAAATATGACAATAAAAAAAAACGACGGAAGAGGAAAGATAGATAAGGAAACAATGAAAAGGAGAGAAGGAAAGGAGAGAGAGAGAATCACCCCAATAAAAAAAAAAAGGTAAAAAGGAAGAGACAATAATGGGACAGGTAAGAGAGAGTAAGAGAGAGAGAGAGAGAGAGAGAGAGAGAGAGAGAGAGAGAGAGAGAGAGAGAGAGAGAGAGAGAGAGAGAGAGAGAGACTACAGGAAATCTCATTATTTTTGCATTCACTCTCGAGGGAGAAAAAAAAGTAATAAAAATCTTGATTAATTTTTGCCTCATTATTTTTTTTCATTCCTTCGCACTCGTAATCATGGAATTCCAGAATTGAATTACACACCTCGTTTTAAGAAGCAACGGAAAAAAAAAGGTGAGGAGGAAAAAAGAGAGGGAAAAAAGTAATATACATAATCCATACGTACTTATTTTCATTCTTTTCTTTCCTTTTCAAATTTTCAAAACAAGGAAAAAATGTTAAGTGAAATCGATGAGTTTGTTATTGAGAGAGAGAGAGAGAGAGAGAGAGAGAGAGAGAGAGAGAGAGAGAGAGAGAGAGAGAGAGAGAGAGAGAGAGAGAGAGAGAGAGTATTTTTATCAATCCTTTTTATGAATATATCTATTTTATCTGTTAATCTACGTTTTATTGCTTTCCTGTAGTTTCCCATCCATTCTCTCTCTCTCTCTCTCTCTCTCTCTCTCTCTCTCTCTCTCTCTCTCTCTCTCTCTCTCTCTCTCTCTCTCTCTCTCTCTCTCTCTCTCATATCCATTCCCCTCTTTGTAACTACCGTCATAAAAAGACTGAAATCCTCATTTATTACATGTGCGTGAGAGAGAGAGAGAGAGAGAGAGAGAGAGAGAGAGAGAGAGAGAGGGAGAGGGAGAGGATGCGTATGTGCGTATATCTGCGTAAAATCGCCGTAACGTGTCCTACCATCACGTATTATCATTATCATATCACCACCACCACCACCACCACCATCTTTCATCCCTTCACACACACACACACACACACACACACACACACACACCCGGTCTCCATCCTCGTGTCTTAGTTACATCCTCTCCTTGGTATGAATAAGCAATCAGTATGCGGAATGCCCCCTGGAGCACGTGACCCTCATCTCTGACCTCTGCCTTGCTTTCCCACGGTCTCTGCTCCAACACAGACTGCTGCCCCTGTATTCTTAAAGGCTTTGTTCTCTTAGCGTGACTGTATCTCGAAGGCCACGGAGATGCTTATTCGCGTCCTGAAGGTTGTTTTAACGCGTTGGTTTACTTCCGGTTTACTAGTCAGATTATCGCGAGTTGTGGAGATAGCCTTGGGAATCATTGTAATTTCACTTCAACGCTTTGTTCTCCTGTTGTTATTATAATTAGTTTAAAGGCCACGGGGATAATAGTCGGGTTGTCAAGAGTGTTTTAATGTGTTGATGATACGGTTTACTTGTCAAACTATTATATTAGAGTTATGGAGATAGTCTTGAAAACCTTAATAATGTCGCTTACAGGCCGTGGATTAGTCGGGTTCTCGAGTGTCAGCGTGATGGTGGTATGGTTTACTTGTCACACTATCACGAAAACTATATCTTGAAAACCATAGTAACTTCAATGCAAGGGTGCTTTAGTGTTCTAGATTCTAATTTCTTCTCATGCTATCGCTCTGCTCATGAGAAGACCCTTGAAAACCGTTATAACCTCAACTCAGTGATGTTTCTCCCTGTTGATGGTGCAGATTCCTCGTCAATCCACGTCTATACTCGTAAACATGAAGACTTCCTTGAAAACCCTAATAATTTTAACTTAAAGATGTTTCCGGCATTAATGATACAGGTTCCATGACAAACTACAACTATAATCATGGAAACGTCCTTCAGAACCCTAATAACTTCAATTGCAGCCTGTTTAAAGTCTCCCTGGTTGTTTCTGAGAAGGGGCATAAACGTCCGCCTTCTTTTTTTGTCCGTCTTTTTTTTTTTTTTTTTTCCTTTGGTTTCGCTTTGTAATGTTCGTACGTAAAAAAAGTCATATTTCAACGCTTCACCGCTATGCTTAATAGGCCCTAGTGGTGGAAGTTAGTGGAATTTTCATTGGTGTTTTCATGTATAGAGAAGGATTTTAAGGGTTTTACACCGTTTATAGGGGAAACACCCATAAGAACGTGACTAAACAACCTTGAAAACCCTAATAACTTTAATCATATCTTCTTAAAAAGCCTCTTGTTATTTCTGTGAATGGTGTAAAGACCGTTTTTTTTTTTTACCTTTAGCCATCTTTTTTGTCCTGGCAGTTCTTTCAAACATAAAAAGAAAAAAAAAAACATATTTTAAAACCGTTTCAGCGTCTTAAGTGAACTACTGGTAATAAACTT
>NC_087153.1:13947500-13950000 GCF_035594125.1 Scylla paramamosain
TGTGTGTGTGTGTGTGTGTGTCTCTCTCTCTCTCTCTCTCTCTCTCTCTCTCTCTCTCTCTCTCTCTCTCTCTCTCTCTCTCTCTCTCTCTCTCTCTCTCTCTCATCCTCTAATTTCTTGCTTCACAAAGAAATGCCACTTTCTTTCTCTGCTCTTTTTTTCTGATTTTCTTTCACCATGACGAGAGATTAACCCTGAGAGAGAGAGAGAGAGAGAGAGAGAGAGAGAGAGAGAGAGAGAGAGAGAGAGAGAGAGAGAGAGAGAGAGAGAGAGAGTTTTAAAAATGATTTAATCCTCCGGTCCTTGGTGTGTGTGTGTGTGTGTGTGTGTGTGTGTGTGTGTGTGTGTGTGTGTGTGTGTGTGTGTGCGTGTGCGCGCGCGTGTGCTTGTGCGAAGATTATTTTCTCTAATGTAAAAAATAAATCAAAGGAGGAAGTTGTTTATTCCACGTTTCCTCTTGATATTTTTCTTCCTTTTTTTTTTTTTTCTACCCTAAAGCACTCTTCTCTTTTTTCACCTTTCGTTCCTCTTCCTGCTTTCTTCTCATCTTCCCTTTCATCTCCACTTTGTATGCTATTCACTTCCTTTCCACGCCCATCCCACGCTCACTTCATCTTTCACCTTCTCAGTTCCACCTTACATTTCATCACTACTCTCCCTGCTATCTCTGTTCCTTCCACTCTCATTCTGGTGACAAGCAAGAAGGCCAGGCAGATGAGTGAGCAGATAGGCAAATAGATAGACAGATAAGTAGACGCACAGATTAGCGGACAGGCAAATAGATGAAGAAACGGATTAATAGAACGATAAATTAATAGACAAATAGATAGACAAATAAATAGAGAAATAGATAAGTAGACAGACAGAAAGAGAAACAGATAAACAGATAGACAAATAGATAGAGAAATAGATAAACAGACAGACAGGGAAACAGATAAACAGGCAGACAAATAAAGATAGATAGACAGACAGACAAGCAAATAGAGAAACAGCTAGATATACAAACAGATAGAGAAGCAGATCAACAGACAGACAATTAGATAGGCAGAGAAACAGATAAAGACAGGCAGACAAATGGATAGAAAACAAACAGATAAGCAGAAAGAAAGATACACCATCAGACAAAATAGACATACAGAAATAAATAGACCGAAAGACAAGTACACAAATAAACAGACAGACAGACAGACAAAATAAATAGATATAAAAAACACAGACAAGTAAAAAAAAAAAACAAAAAAACTCGGCGCTATCTGGACGATCATTTCAGTCTAAACATGAACAGAGAAGAAAAACTCAAGGCCCCCATTCACCAGATCTTTCCGTCACGGTCACCAGTTCCCTGCAATAATCACGGGGAGGAAGAAAAATAACCCTAGAACTTTAGTGAAGGACAGGCCATCTAATTCGGACCCCTGGATCCGTGTGGGGGAGTCCTTACGCTCTTCTCTTTTACCTCCAAGAAGATTTTTAGAGTCACATTCATTACAGAGGCATTGAGTAAGAGAGACAGGGGGAGGGGGGTGCAATGGAGGTGTTTAAATGGTGTAACTGATAAAAATGATAAAAATAAAGGTGATGTACGTAAGATTCTTAGGGTTAGTAATCTGGGAAGGATTGGAAGTAACTGGTTCAAGAGAGAGAGAGAGAGAGAGAGAGAGAGAGAGAGAGAGAGAGAGAGAGAGAGAGAGAGAGAGAGAGAGAGAGAGAGGAAACGGGCTCACCCAGAGTGGTAGATACCTGTAATAGACTCAGTAATCAAGTCGTTAGTGCCGAGTCAATACGGAGCATTACAAGAAGATTACATGAATTTATGGACAAGGATGACTGGAGAATATCGGAGGCTGCCACGTTTAGGCCTACTGGCTTCCTGCAGCTTCCTTGTGTGTCCCTAGAGAAATGTAGCGACAAGTGAACCGACAACATGTTTTTATAGTCACTGGTTATATTATTTACATTGTTACCTTTCCAGATTCGTTATATATGGTGGTCTAGTGCATTGCCTTCCTTTATTTTTATTCTTCATTTTGAAATTTCCTTGCCCTTGTAATTGTCTCACTGTCAATCTGGTGCAGGAGGGAGAGGTGGGTGGGGAGGAGCCTTGCTATGTTCTGTCCCCTTCTCCCACATGTAGGACCAATAACAATGCATGGATTTAGCAGATGTTCTCGTTATAAATTGCCTGTATCTGCTTCTTCTTGTTTCTGTCATTCCTTTATCTGTTCAACCTATAATCCCTTCACCTGTTCTTTCTATAATCCCTTCACTTGTTTTTTCTTATAAATCCTTCATCTCTTCTTTCTATAATTCCTTTACCTGTTCTTCCTATAATCCTTTACCTGTTCATCCTTACTGTATCCCTTCTCACTCTTGCCAGCTCCCAGTCCTAATCTCCTCCTCCTCTTCCTCTTCCTCCTGATTAAATTTCCCATTCATTTGGCCTTCCTTTTCTTATCCACCTCTCCTGTCACCGCCACCCTACCCTTATCCACCCCCGGAC
>NC_087153.1:13967500-13970000 GCF_035594125.1 Scylla paramamosain
GGCGTGGCGTGTATAGGGTCCTTCTTTCGCGTCCTTAATGGAGTGCCGGCTCCCGTGTGTGTATTGGAGGGCTGGGTGAAGGACGCGGGGTTCTACAAGGCTCCCTCTAAACACAGTAAAGGTGACTCGGTACTCTTGTTCGGCGAAGGTTTCTCATTGCACTGTGTCGAGGCTTTCATTTGGTGAAGTGACGCGTTTTCTGTTGTTTAGTCTTGCTGCTCTGTCACTGTCGCTTTTTCTTCTGTTTTTTTTTTTTTTTTTTTAATGAGCTTTTGTTGTGGTGGAAGCTTTTGGTACTCGTTATCTTCGTAGTTTTGTGAATTTGACTATGATTATTTTGGCAGTTTTTTTCTATATCTCATTATCTTGCAAGTTTCATCCATGTTCTTTCATTATTTTCATTATTGTCTTTTTTTTTCCTCTACCGTCTTTTTTTGTTCTTTTTAGTTTTAAACATTTATTGATTTTTTTTTTTTGGAGCTGTGTACGTTTTTCTTCATTTTACTTCAACTTTAATGATTTTACGTCATTATCTAGTCCAAAATCTCTTTTATTTCATTGATCTTAGTTCATTGTTATCACAGTTGGATCCATTTAACTTTACTTCACAATTTTGCCTGTCAGAAGCTTTTTACATCATTCTCTACCAAGTTTCATCGCTTATCTTCCACTATTTTCCTAACTCCAGCTATTTCATTCCATTACTTACCTAACTGCATCCATCCTACTTTATTATCCTCTTCGTTTCATTCATTCTCTCTCCTTCATCCTTTTCTCATTTTGCAACCATTTTAATAATTCACTGGTCTTCATTCCTCGTCGCCCCGCCATTGATGAAGCGCCGGCACCGTTTGTCTTCCCTGCCATTCCCTCCCTTCTTTCATGTTCCGCGGCAGCAACTTGAGGTCTCGTTAGATGGGAACGTCGAGAGTAAATTGACCTTTTGCCTTTTGTCGAATTTCCAACGTGTTCCTTGAAGTGGAGTTTATTGTCTTCTTTTGTTGTAAATATTGTTTTTGTTTTTGCTGTTGTTGGCTCGTAAAGAAAAACAGCAAAAACAACAAAAATAGAACAAATCTCAGACAAATATTTCCTTGTAGCAGTAGTAGTGGTAGTAGTAGTAGTAGTAGAACACACACACACACACACACACACACACACACACACACTTAATGGCCTCGGTCTCCAGTCTGAGGCACCGAGACCAAATGGAACCGACTCGCTCGAAGCTGTTTCGATGATTCAGAGCCATGTGTCGGCTCCATAGCTCATGTGTGTGTGTGTGTGTGTGTGTGTGTGAAACCAGTATTACCACCACCACCACCACTACTACTACTACTACTACTACTACTACTACTACTACTACTACTACTACTTACGCCGGAGCATTTACTGTTGAAACTACTCTAGGTCACTTTGTGTATGTATGACCATGGATATCTCTGCCAGTAGTCACATCTATACGAGACACCCATCACGGAGCAGCAAATTCTTGGACATACAAAGGAATACTCATACCTTGTTCTGAGTGGAAAATCACACTTATTCTCAGTTTCGACCTACTTTTAGCGTGAAATAGGTTGAAAATGTTGTTTCTCTCTCTCTCTCTTTTTTTTTTATAATTTCTAAACTTTCTTCTCTGATTTTTCTTTTTCCTTAAACCAAAAATGTCTTGGAAATTACGCACTGCGGCTGTTTCTGCGTCCTGGCTGGAAAGAGAGAGAGAGAGAGAGAGAGAGAGAGAGAGAGAGAGAGAGAGAGAGAGAGAGAGAGAGAGACGAATGGTTGCATTTCGTTAAAGTCGTCATTATTATTTATCCAAGTTAATACTCAATATTATTAAAACGCAAAATCGCCGCATTAACAGACTACGTGGCTCTTCGATAACGAGAGCACGTTGCCTGGTATCGTTCAATAGACGAGGGAAACAACACAACACGGGGCAGCACCATCAGCGGGGCGTCACTGGATCACTCGCGGGTGGTGGTGATGCAACGCGCCAGGTATTTACTTCGCTTTAGGTATGTGTTCTGAAACGCTCTGCTTCCACCATTACTATTTTCCAAGGCCGCTGCGATGATAAGCCGGGTTCTCAAGGCTGTTTCTTCTGTTAGTAACGCAGAAATCTTGTTATTCCGTCTCTAGAAATGTGAAAACGCCCTTGAAAACGCTTTACTCTTTCATCATGACTATTTTTCAAAGCCACTGATATGATTACTTGGGTTCTCAAGGCTGTTTCTTCAGTTAATAACGTAGAAATCTTGTTAGTTTGTCACTAGAACCGTGAAAACACCTTTAAAGATGCGTTGTTCCCTCACCACGACTATTTTTCAAGGCTACTGAGATGATTGGCACAGTTCTCAAGGCTGTTTCTCCTGTTAGTAACGTAGAAATCTTGTTAATCTGTCACTAGAACCGTGAAGACATCTTAAAACGCTCTGCTCTCACCACGACTATTTTTCAAGGCTACTGAGATGATTGGCACGGTTCTCAAGGCTGT
>NC_087153.1:13975000-13982500 GCF_035594125.1 Scylla paramamosain
GGCTCGTTGTTGTTGTTGTTGTTGCTGCTGCTGTTGTTGTTGTTGTTGCTATTGTTGTTGTTGTTGTTGTTGTTTTCACGTATTGTGTTCATCTTATGCTACTACTACTACTACTACTACTACTACTACTACTACTACTACTACTACTACTACTACTACTACTACTACTACTACTACTACTGCTGCTACTACTACTACTACTACTACTACTACTACTACTACTACTTTTGCTCTTGTTATTGAGATGTGGTAATGTAAGAGAGAGAGAGAGAGAGAGAGAGAGAGAGAGAGAGAGAGAGAGAGAGAGAGAGAGAGAGAGAGAGAGAGGTCATGCACACCATATAAATGTCAGCGTCGTAAGGTTGACTTTATCCCTTAGTCACACACACACACACACACACACACACACACACACACACACACACACACACACACACACACACACACACACACACACACAGCAGGGCACCATGGGGAGCCATTCTCGAAGATTGACTGGCTAAGAGATGAATGCCTCCACCAATCAGAGCTTAGCATGTTCCTAATTATTATTATTATTATTATTATTATTATTATTATTATTATTATTATTATTATTATTATTATTATTATTTTTACTATCTGTTTTCATTAGCGTATTTTTTTCCTATTATTTTCATTGTATCATGTTTTTCTTTCGTTATTGTAATTTCTATGTATTTTTTTCACCTTTTCCTATTTACACTTTTTTTAATGAAGCATTTCCATCCTCCTCCTCCTCCTCCTCCTCCTCCTCCTCTTCCACACGACATTCATCTCCTCTTCCTACCCCATCACCCCCTTATTTCCCCCTGTCCTCTCCACCACTTCCACCCCCTCCTCCTCTTCCTCCTCCTCCGCTTGAGGTATGTTCTCCATTGGACCTTTCTCTCTCCTGTCCAATACTCTCAACTTGATAGCCGTTCAAATTACAAAGAGAGAGAGAGAGAGAGAGAGAGAGAGAGAGAGAGAGAGAGAGAGAGAGAGAGAGAGAGAGAGAGAGAGAGAGAGAGAGAGAGAATAAAAAGACAGTAAGACAGATTGGCAGAGACACACTTAACTCTCTCTCTCTCTCTCTCTCTCTCTCTCTCTCTCTCTCTCTCTCTCTCTCTCTCTCTCTCTCTCTCTCTCTCTCTCTCTCTCTCTATTACTTTAATTGCCTTATTTCCTCTCCTCACTTTCATTCTCATTTCTGTTTTTTTTCGGAAAATTGCAGGTTTTCCTTTATTTTTTCAATCTCCTTATTTTTCTTCTTTCCTTTCTTCCATCTTTCCTTCCTTCGTCTGTCTTTTTCCTCATTTTTCTTTCCTTTCTTCTTTCTTTCCTTTTCTTTTAATTTTTCCTTCTTCCTTTCTTCCCTCCCTCCCTCCTCCTCCTCCTCCTCCTCCTCCTCCTCCTCCTCCTCCTCCTCCTCCTCCTCCTCCTCCTCCTCCTCCTAATCGTAATCCCTTTTTAGCAATGCCTTTGATAATGATGATAATATTAACCCCAAATCGTTTAAAATGTGAGGTTATTATGTTAGTCAGTCCATGAAGGAGGGAAAAGTAAGCTGTATTGAATTGGAATGACCGCTGCGAAGAATTGATAAGGAAAACTGAAGGTGCATCTGTATATTGTACTATTGAAAAAAAAAAAAAAACCCTGATATAGGCCTGAGTGATAAAAACGCAAAGCTGTGTGCGTCTGTTCTTTTCTTACCTGAAGATTAACATTTTTTCTGTGCTGTCAAAATCGTTCACCTGTTTTTATTTATTTTTTTTATGCAATTTTTTTTATTTCAGTTAAGTACAGAGTTAGTACAAGATGTTGCAGAGCCTGACAGTTTGGTTTCAGCTACCTTCCTTCCTTCCTTCCTTCCTTCCTTCCTTCCTTCCTTCCTTCCTTCCTTCCTTCCTTCCTTCCTTCCTTCCTTCCTGCCTTCCTTCCTTCCTTCCTTCCTTCCTTCCTTCCTTCCTTCCTTCCTTCCTTCCTTCCTTCCTTCCTGCCTGCCTGCCTGCCTGCCTGCCTGCCTGCCTGCCTGCCTGCCTGCCTGCCTGCCTGCCTGCCTGCCTTCCTTCCTTCCTTCCTTCCTTCCTGCCTGCCTTCCTTTTTTCCCTCCTCCTCTTGTCCTGGGCCACCCGTGGCATATGTGGCTCCTGTAGGGCACGCTGGTCTAACTCAAATTCAGCCTCATGCAATTGAACGTATCCAAAGAAACGGTGCTTCAGAATAATCTTAGGTCAAGAATACATCAATTATGACGCAGCCTTACACTCCCTTCACTCCGAGTCATCACACAGCAGCCTTACACTCCCTTCACTCGAGTCATCACACAGCAGCCTTACACTCCCTTCACTCCGAGTCATCACACAGCAGCCTTACACTCCCTTCACTCCGAGTCATCACACAGCAGCCTTACACTCCCTTCACTCCGAGTCATCACACAGCAGCCTTACACTCCCTTCACTCCGAGCCATCACACAGCAGCCTTACACTCCCTTCACTCCGAGTCATCACACAGCAGCCTTACACTCCCTTCACTCCGAGTCATCACACAGCAGCCTTACACTCCCTTCACTCCGAGTCATCACACAGCAGCCTTACACTCCCTTCACTCCGAGTCATCACACAGCAGCCTTACACTCCCTTCACTCCGAGTCATCACACAGCAGCCTTACACTCCCTTCACTCGAGTCATCACACAGCAGCCTTACACTCCCTTCACTCGAGTCATCACACAGCAGCCTTACACTCCCTTCACTCGAGTCATCATACAGCAGCCTTACACTCCCTTCACTCGAGTCATCACACAGCAGCCTTACACTCCCTTCACTCCGAGTCATCACACAGCAGCCTTACACTCCCTTCACTCGAGTCATCACACAGCAGCCTTACACTCCCTTCACTCGAGTCATCATACAGCAGCCTTACACTCCCTTCACTCGAGTCATCACACAACAACCGTGAGGAACTAACACTACGTTTCGGTAAAGGCTTCCTGAAGGTTCATGATCACCGCCACTTCTGCCAAAATATCCACACGACATGGAGTACATGGCAGAAATGCTAAAAAACATCATTGCCATCATCTGTAGGGACTTGCGCCTCTTCCTTTCTGTCGTCCTAGGCCAGTATTCCTCTTACATAAAAGAAAATCACTAGAAGAGAGACGCCCTTTGGATGTGAAGTATGTCCGCAGCAAGAGAGAGGAGCCCTTATAATGTCCAAGTTATCCTGGGCTGGTGAGAGACGCCCTCGGGATGTGGAAGTCTTCCTCCAAAGAGAGAGGAAAGCTAGGGATGTGAAGGATATATGTGATCCGCAGAAGGGAGACGCCCTTGGGAGTTTAGAAATACCCCCAGCAGGAGAGATGTTTCCCTTTGAATGTGGATGGCGTCCTTGTAAGAGAGAGGAGCCCTTGGGATGCAACAGACGTCCTCAGTAGGAGAAAGACGCATCTGGTATGGCAGGGCGTCCTCGGCAGGAGACAGGCGCCCTTGGGATGTTAACTATACATACCTTCATCAGGAGAGAGGCGCCGTAGTGGAAGAGTGGAGAGAGGCGTCCTTGGAATATCGGAAGCGTCCTCGGCAGGAGAGAGGCGCCCTTGTAATACTGAAGATGCCTTTCCTCTTACCATCCCTCTTCCTCCTTCCTTCATCTTTATCTTCACCTCTCCTTCCCCTCTCTCTGCTTTCTTGGTGGTAATCCCTCTCCCTCTCCCTCCATCCTTCATCCTTCGTCCCTCTCACCTTTCGTCCTTATTATCTATTCTCTTTCTCTTCCTCTTTGTCCTGCGTCTTCCCCTCTTTCTCCTCTCTCCTTCTCCCTTTACCCAGAATCCTCTTCATATTCATCCTTCCCTTCCTTCTTGACTAACTATGTATCTTCCTTCTTTCTTTCCTGCTTTTCTTTCTTTCTTTGTTTCCATTTCAATTTACGTACTGGCTTCCTTTTTTACGTCTTATTTTCCTCCTTTCCTTTTCTAATTATACTCCTCTCTGTCTCCATTTTTCCTTCCTTCCTTCCTTCTCCTTCCTTCTCCTTCTTTCTTTCCTTCTCTCCTTCCTTCCCTTCCTTCCTTGCGTCATAGTTTTTTCTCCCCTTCCTTCCATTCCAAATCAAACATCTTCTGTCATATTTTCTTTTCTTTTTTGCTTCTTTTCTTCTTTCCTATTCCTTTCATTGTTTCGTATCAAACTTCTTTCCCATGTGTCTTTGTTTCCTCCATTTCTTCTTCCTTCCACCCTAAATAAAACCTCCCTTTTTGTTATCTTCCTCCTTTCCTTCCTTCCTTCCTTTCTTCCTTCCTCCTTCCCTTCCTTCTCATTCCATTCTTATCTTTCCCTTTTAACACTCAACATATCTTTCTTTCCCTCCATTTACTCGTATCCTCACCTTTTCTTCCATCTCTTCCCTTCTCCCCCTCCCTCTCTCTCTCCCCTCTCCCCATCCCTTTCTTTCTCTCCTTCTCACCTCTCTTCACGTCTTCCTTTCTCCCTCCCTCCTTCCCTCCACTTTGAGAAACGACGTATTCTTCTTCCTCTCCACCTCCCTTACCCTCCTCATCCTCCTCCTCTTCCTCCATCCTCCGTTTCTGCTCCTTCACACCCTTAACTCTCTTTCTCCCCCTCCTCCTTCCCTCCTTCCTTCCTTTGGTGAGAAATGAGCACCTCTCCTCCTGACTGGCATCCACCATTGTCCGCCTCGCCAAGCTGTCTCTAATTACGTAAGGCCAGGTAGAGGCCACACCTGTGTTTGCCCAAGGTAGGGAGGGCGATGGGAGAGTGGGAGGAGAAGCAGCTTGACCGGGATGGGATGGGAGAAAAGAAATGTGTGGGAGAAATATTTGGGAGAAAGGGTGATTTGGTGATTTGGTTTAGTGTGAAAGGTTTTTTTTTTGAAGGTAGAATGAAGTAGAAGAGGAAGAAAGGGGCGGATGAATGGATGGAGAGGATAAGGATGATGATGATGGAATAAGTGGATGGACGAGGAAGGAGAAATGTATGGGTTAGATAAGGATAAGGGAAAGAGAGAGATGGAGAGAGGAATAGGTGTTTTGAATGATTAAAAAGGAAGGAAGGAAGTAGATGGTGGAAATAAAAAGGCGAGGAAAATAAAAGGAACGAAGGGAGGGAGATAAACATAACAGGGATAAAATAGAAAAGGAAAAGAAGAAAGGTGTATTTTTCTTAAGAGTCATAAAGGGAGAAAGTACGTAAAGGAAAGAAAGGAAAAGAAAGAAACAAAGAAGAGGAGAGACGTCTGGCAAGGAGGAGGTAGAATAACAAATAAGTGAATTGAAAGAGAAAAGAGAAGAAAGATAGATGGATTTAACGCGCGAAGTGAAGGAAGGAGGTGAATGGAGTGGAGAAGGAAGAGAGGAAGAGAGAGAAAAAAAAAACTAATCGAGGAGGTGGAACAGGAGGAAGAAATGTGAGGAATAAGACAGGAAAGAGAAGAGGGAGATAGTGGTTTTGAATCGTTAAGGAAGAAGGAGATAGACGGAAAAGGAAAGAAAAGGGGAGAAACGGAGAAAGGAAGGAAAACTTGATAAAGACGAGGTAGAAGAGGAGGTGAGAGAGGGATGAGAGAATTGAAACAGGTAAGAAAAGGAAGATGAGTGGCCCTGAGTTCGAGGAAGAAGAAGGAGAAAGAAGAAGAAGGAGAAGACCAACGGAGGAAGGAAGAGGAAAGGGGAAGAAATGGATGAGGGAATGAAAGTAGAAAGAAAGAGAAAAAGAATAGATGACAATGAAGACAATAAAGAGAAGAAAAAAATTAAGAATAAGAGAGAGGAAGAAGGAAAGAGGAAGGAGAGAAAGATGAATGGAGGAGGAAGGGGGGAGAGAAAAGGAAATAAAAGACACAAAATAAAGAGATGCACGGCCAGGTGAAGGAAGGAAGGAAATACGAAAGAAAATACAATAAAGAACAGACAACGAAGGTGGAAGAGAAGAAGAGAGAAATAGAGAGAGAGAGAGAGAGAGAGAGAGAGAGAGAGAGAGAGAGAGAGAGAGAGAGAGAGAGCTGAGGGCCAGGAAAATTTGTCGATGCGAGAGAGAGAGAGAGAGAGAGAGAGAGAGAGAGAGAGAGAGAGAGAGAGAGAGAGAGAGAGAGAGAGAGAGAGAGAGAGAGAGAAAGTACTCTTATACGCAGTGTATTGTGTGGACTAGATTGAGAGAGAGAGAGAGAGAGAGAGAGAGAGAGAGAGAGAGAGAGAGAGAGAGAGAGAGAGAGAGAGAGAGAGGTCGTTACCTTAATGAGTAAATGGATTTCAGGTACACAATAGTTAGGTATTTGAGGGGGAGAGGGGGAAGGGAGCGGGGGAGAGAGAGGGAGAAGGAGAGGTAAGAGAGGGAATGAGAGATGAGTAAGGGGAAGAAACAGAGAGAGAGAGAGAGAGAGAGAGAGAGAGAGAGAGAGAGAGAGAGAGAGAGAGAGAGAGAATAATTATTTACTAGACATTTGAACCTCATTTGTTTGATTCTCTCTCTCTCTCTCTCTCTCTCTCTCTCTCTCTCTCTCTCTCTCTCTCTCTCTCTCTCTCTCTCTCTCTCTCTTTCCTTTTCTTCTTCTCTCTTTGTCCTCTGTTTTCTCTGTCAACAGTTTCGTTATTCTGTTTTCCTTTTGTTGCTTTCTTGTTTTCGTTACTCCCCCTCTTCTTTTTTTCCTTCCTTCCTTCCTTCCTTCCTTCCTTCCTTTTATTATTTTTTTTATTACTATTTCATTTTGTTTCCTTCCTTGCATCTTTCTCTTTCCTCTTCCTTCTTCCTTCCTATCCTGCCTTCCTTTCTATCTCACTGTGTATCATGCGTCTTTTGTATATTACATTACATGCGCAATCTTTCCTTCCTTTGTTTTTTTTATTTTCATGAAGCATTAATTCCTCTAACTGAATTTCATGCACTCGTGAAGAACGGCACTATAGTTACACACACACACACACACACACACACACACACACACACACACACACACAGTAGAAACACATTGTCAGCAAGGCCTGAGGGAGGAGCAGCTGTCGTGGTAGTGGCAGGCAATACTCAGAGCGAGCGATACGGGAGAAGACACAGACAGAGACAGAGATAGAGATAGAGTCCCTGGGCATTACTGGGATGATCTGTTCAGCCAGGGAAACATTATTAGTCGCCGCCTCACCAGCTCCGAGTCACACACCGGGCAGGGAAGTCGTGTTCTGTGTGTGTGTGGGCGGTATGACTAGGAGGTGCAGTGGGTAGCCTTATTACTGCTGCCCGTATGCTTAGGTTTCTCAAACTGACTGTTTTCAAAGGCTATAGGTACGAGTTAGTATTCTGGGCTCTTGCGGTGGTGGGAGATGCACTGGATAGCCTCGTACTACTGTTGTCCGAATTTTTAAACGTGTTATTTTGCCATCAGGACTGTTTTCAAAGGCCTTTAGACATGATTTATTGGGTTCGCCACTCGACAAGGGTTTAGTCACACGCCTGGCAGCGAAGTCGTGTTCTCTGCCTTTGTGTG
>NC_087153.1:14000000-14002500 GCF_035594125.1 Scylla paramamosain
GCCTTCCAGTCATGCAGTCATATGATCATACAGTCATTTATCTACTTTTACAGCTCGTAGTCATTCGGTATCCAGTTCATATTTATCCAGTTATATAGTCATACAGTCATTCAGTTATCCAATCCATACAATTATGCAAAAGCCATACCTAGTCATTCATTCCTTCATGTGTTCCATTTATACCCTCATCCACTCAGTCATACAACCATACACTCATACAGTCATGCCGTTCTTTATCTTACCATCCCAGCGCCGTATAATAAAACTGATGTACGTAGAAGTGTGACTAGATAAATATTTGGCGAGGAGAACATCAGTAAGTCAATTTTAGTCACGTTTACTGAAGGCTGCATTATCGTACACTGGCAACCCACTCGTCTGAAACCACGCATGATGTACGCTTCAGGAATACTGCTGAAATACTTATCGCTATTAATAATACAGACGGGCACCATTTATTATGTATTGCGCGGAACTCAAAATTGACAACATTTAGCGGCGTTCACCGTTGCTGCCTGTGTGTGTATTATTGATAGTGCAAAGTCTTTCCCCAAAGCGTACCGCACCGCAGGCTTGGGGTCGCTGGCTGTGTTGATGGGAGGACGGACGGCAGAGGTGGTGATGGCAGAGGTGGTGACGCAAACTTCTGTTCCCGTGACCGTGACTAGAATTGACTTATTGATGGTTTCCTTACCAGTTATTTCCCTGCCTTTCATTTCTACGAACTGGGATGGTAAAGATAGTGAAGGTTATGACTGCATGGGAAACTCTGTAACTCCCCGTCTGTTTCTGTAACTCCTCCTCCCCTGTGACTTTAACTCTTTCAGGAGGGGAGGTTTCGCGACACTTGTCCTCAAATTTTGCATGATGTTTTTGTTCTTTCTTTTGGGACTTGTACTTGCAACTTTTTTTTTTCGCTCTTTTCGTTGCCCTTGACCAGTGCCCCTCATACAAAAACAAAAAAAAATCAATAAAAAAACAATAATAATAATAATAAATAAATAAAAATAAGTAAAAAAATGTATTGTTGCATGACTATATATCCACATGCCTGGGTGACTGTATGGCTGTATAGATGACTGAATGATTCGATGTTTAAATGGATAAGGGAGGTTGGCAGACTACAGTGACGCAGCCTTCAGTTCCTATGACCTTGACTAGACTCCAGGCAGGCTGTTGGCTCACCGGATGGAGGAACACGCCAGCCAGCACTTGCATCCACTGATAATACGTAAGTAGTGTTGTCTGGCATTTCATCCTTCTCCTTGATAGACGGGAAGATAGAATGAAGAAGAGAGAGGAGAGAGGAGATGGAGGAAGGGAAAGAGGAGGAGGAGGAGGAGGAGATAAAGGTTTAAGAGGAAGAGGAGGATGATGATAACAAGAAGGAAGTATCTGTAATAAACCTCCTATCTGTGCTTTCCTGAATCACGTTCCTCCTCTTCCTCCTCTTTCTCCTCCTCCTCTCCTTCCTCCTCCTCCTCCTCTTCCTCTTCACCCTCATCGAAAACCTTTGCATAATTTTTTTTAAAGTTACAGCTTTTAAAAACATATTGGACAAGGTTTTGGACTCCAATCCACAACCGAGGCACTGTTTTCAGGCATAACAGATTGCAGTTTCAATTCTTTCGGGTTTACGTACGAAATGTCGCTTTTGCTGGTTGTCTAGCACAGAATACTGGTAACAGTAGTGATAGCATTTGTCTTTCCTATAAGGTTTCTGTGTTTTTTTCACTCCATACTGCATGACACTTCCTCGCTTCCTGTCAACCCCAACTAACCAACTAACTAACTAACTAACTAACTAACTAACTAACTATACAATAATAATTGTTGAACTACCATTACAGTCATGAAAACTTCCAATGGAGCCCGTTAGAAGTTGTAGCGTCATGAAAACACCCTTGAAACCCTTAGAAACTTTCACTGGAGCTTGTTAGAAGTTGTAGAATCGTGAAAACATCCTTGAAAACCATAGGAACTTCCACTGGAGCCTTTGAGGATTGTGAAAGCACCCTTGAAAACCTTAGGAACTTCCACTGGATCCTGTTAGAAGCTGTAGAATCATGGAAACGCCCTTAAAAACCCTAGGAGCTAACAGTGCAACTAGTTAGAAGCTGTAGAATCTTAAAAACACCCTTGAAACCGTATAAACTTTCACTGGAGCCTTTGAGAATCGTGAAAACGCCCTCGAAAACCTTAGGAACTTCACTGAAAAAAACATGTTAGAAATCGCGGTAAGACGCTGAAACGCTAAAGATAACGGGGCCTGGATGTCGCCTATGAAACCGCACCTAGTAAAACAATATTTTGTGAATTTTTTATTTATTTTTTTCCCCACAACCGCGAGTGTCATTGATTAGGTTAGGTCGCAGCAGAAACACAAGGCCCCGGTTAGTGGTGCAGAGAGAGAGAGAGAGAGAGAGAGAGAGAGAGAGAGAGAGAGAGAGAGAGAGAGAGAGAGAGAGAGAGAGAGTAGAGAAAGAGAGAGAGCGTCACC
>NC_087153.1:14010000-14020000 GCF_035594125.1 Scylla paramamosain
CTCCACTGAGGTCTCCCCACGCTAAGCTCAACTGGAAGCCCCGTGTCTCTTCTCCTCCTCCCACTTTCCCTTATCCAGTTTAAGTTCCAGCCCCAGTCTTTGTGTTCTACCCCCTTTGGCTGTACAGATGATTGTTGCATTTTGAATTTTTTTCTCTCCTATTTAAAATGTATTGCCTTGCCGATTGATGGTCTTCGAGAAATATCATTACGAATTGTGCCAAAGTATCGCGTTTGTGTTTACTGAGTATCATTCGTTGTGACAGCTCTATTTATTGATACTGTTGGCGTTATCAAGGGTGTTTTCATGGTTATATTGATATTTCAACACGGATTCTGACTCAATGTGAAAAAAAATTCGTAGAAGACAGCGTAATAAACTATGTGGTGTCTGAAACAACTCGTGAGGAGAGAAGAAAACGTTTTAAAGCACAGGCGTGATCCCAAACGTTCCGGCGTCTTATCTCCACAACTTTTAACAGGCTCCAGTGAAAGTTATTGGAGCATTCAAGAGTGTTTCATGATTCTCGTAATAGTCTTCACAAGTATTCTGCATCACCGGTCAAGGAGAAAAAAATAATTGTAAAAACCTGACTCATCATTACTGTGGTATTCAAAGGTGTTTTTATGGATAGTTTTAACAAGTATTCTGCATCACTAATGGGAAGAAGTCACTGTGAGAACCTGACGTAACATCCCCGTGGCTTTTGAAAATAGAGATAAGGAAGCGTTGAAGGATACCAGTCAAGCTTCTTCTCTTCACTGGACTACATAAAACTCTGAATAAGTGTATAAGTGTTGAAATGATCTCAATGCAGGTAAAGGCAGCTGTGTTGGGGCTAGTGAGTCTAACCTTCCGTGTGTGTGTGTGTGTGTGTGTGTGTGTGTGTGTGTGTGTGTGTGTGTGTGTGTGTGTGAGTGCTGGTATATCACCCGTCTCCAAAGCATGTCCGCTCCCTCTTGCTACAAATTGACAATCGAAGTAAAAATGCGGTCGGTGTTTGGATTTCCGGTTCGCGCGTTCACTCACCATTGTTCGGGTGCCGTGCATGGATGGATGTATGTATGTGTATGTATATATGTGTACTCTTATTCATGTCTCTATGTATACGTGTACGTGTGTGTGTTTCTATAAATGGCAAAGTTTGATGATCTGTGCTTGGGAGAGAGAGAGAGAGAGAGAGAGAGAGAGAGAGAGAGAGAGAGAGAGAGAGAGAGAGAGAGAGAGAGAAATGAAGGAGACAGTCCCAAGCCTTGAGTGTGATTCAGCTTGGAAATGGGATTTATTATGCTATTTGGCAACCCCACTTTCCTCCCTCCTTGCCCGCGTGACGTGAGAGAGAGAGAGAGAGAGAGAGAGAGAGAGAGAGAGAGAGAGAGAGAGAGAGAGAGAGAGAGAGAGAGTTTAAGTATACTCATTAACTTCCTTATCTAATTAAATTCTCTCTCTCTCTCTCTCTCTCTCTCTCTCTCTCTCTCTCTCTCTCTCTCTCTCTCTCTCTCTCTCTCATGCGCCGCGAGGGAAGCAAGTGAGCAAAATATATTCGAGGAAAGAGAAAGAAATTGGGTTTGAGTTCCGCCATTAATCTGGTGGTGCCCGCAGAGGTTGGCTTCTTAGTATTGCTAATTAATATTTATAAAGGTATTCCCCAAGATTTGTTAAGAATCCTTGCCTTGATTCGCCTCGCTCTACCCTGCCCTGCCCTGCCTTGCCTTGCCTTGCCTTGCCTTGCCTTGCCTTGCCTTGCCTTGCCTCTCCTCTCCTCTCCTCTCCTCTCCTCTCCTCTCCTCTCCTCTCCTCGCTTTGCTCTCTCTCTCTCTCTCTCTCTCTCTCTCTCTCTCTCTCTCTCTCTCTCTCTCTCTCTCTCTCTCTCTCTCTCTCTCTCTCTCTCTCTCTTGCCTTGCGTTGCGTAGGTTTGCTTTCTTACTGCTTACTACTGCCTACTGTTATTTATTGGTGGGTGCTGTGGTGGTGGTGGTGGTGGTGGTGGTGGTTGATATCCGTTTTCTCCTACCTCTTCCTCATTCCTTACTCTTCCTCCTCTCCTCCTCCTCCTCCTCCTCCTCCTCCTCCTCCTCCTCCTCCTCGTATTTCTTCTTTTGTTGTTGTTGTTTTCTTTTTTCTTCTTCCAAGCCCACTTTTCTTCACCACCACCACCACCACCACCATCTCTACGTTACAAGTTTTTGAAGATTTTTAATAAACTGTGACAAGATCGATCTCGGGGCGTCCTTTGAACCCAAGAACAACCTGAAGACGAGGGACATTGGTATGCTGTAGGGGGCGCCTCTGTCACTGGACACCACCACTACCCTCCCCCGCCACCATCACCACCATTGCCACCACCGCCTTTTATTTTCTTCTCTTCCTTCTCTTCGTTCTCATCCTTACTCCGTTTTCCTTGTTTCTTCATCTCTCGTTCTGTTCTTGTGTTTTGTCTTATTCTCTTTCGGTATTTTTTTCTTTTTATTTTCCCTTGTATTTTTCTTTTTCTTTTCTCTTCTTTAGTTTTTGTCTTTTAGTTTTCCTTCTTCCTTCTTTTTCCTTGTTTTTCTTTTTCGTTTCTCTGGCTTTCCTCTTACTCTTTTTTTTATATTTTTTTATCCTTTCCTTTTTTTCCTTTTTTTCTTTTTTCTTCTTTTTCCCCTCTAGTTTTCCTTACCATCTTTTCCTTTTTTCTTTCCTCTTTTCTCTCGCTTTTCTCTCTGTACTCCTTTTTTTTATTTTTTTTTACTCTTCGTTCCTTTTCTTTCTTTTCACCTTTTTTTATTTTCTCTCTTTTTCCCTTTACTTCTCCTTCCCTTCTTTTCCTCCTTTCCCCTCTCTTTAATCTCGCGATTCTCCTTCTATTTTTTTCTTATTTTCTACTCTTCGTTTCTTTTCTTTCTTTTCCCCTTCTCTTTTAATTTTTCCCCTCCTCTACTTTTCCATCCCTTCTTTTCCAGCTACACATCGTCTATTGCACATCATACAACACGTGCATCATAATAACACACACTAGCGTACAAGTCCACCTCAAAACTACGAGATATGAACGCGTGATAAAAGGAAGTTTGAGAATATACAAACATCACAACGCAACCCCAGACGTCACTTCACCCCGTCCCCTCCCTCCCTCCCTCCCTCCCTCCAAGCACCAGTGTTACCGTGTCCTCGCGTCCCCTGGTGGTGAAATTCCTGGGGCAGTCCGTGTGTCGCCGAGTATTTCATGGCGTTATTCCATCAAAAGGGGACGAATATTTTTGTTTTTGTTTTTTTTTGTTTTTGTTTGTGTATTATTTTTTTTTTTTTTACATTCATGCCCAGTTTTTCGTATCTCGCCACGTGAAGTAAAATCTGCTAAGTTGGTTGAGTGGAATGTAGATGTTCACCTTTTTTTTTTCTTTAATCTACATTCACGCACTAAGCTCAAGTACTGATTTATTTTATTTATTTAGCTAGTGAATTTTTTTTTTCTTTTATGGTGTGTGAGTTTGATCCCAGCGCATCTAATCTAATTCATTATCATCGGTCTTTGTGTGTGTGTGTGTGTGTGTGTGTGTGTGTGTGTGAGAGAGAGAGAGAGAGAGAGAGAGAGAGAGAGAGAGAGAGAGAGAGAGAGAGAGAGAGAGAGAGAGAGAGAGAGACCGACCGTCACGCTGCCTGGGTCTTGTTATGCCTTGTGACGTGTTGTTGTTTGGGAGGCGCCGTCTTACTTAATCTGCGTGTACTCGTACTTTGACCAGTCCCCCTCACCGGTAGACTCTGCTGCTGCCTGTTTGTGTGTTCTGCCCTTCCTTTGGTCTTAACTGTTTCGTAAGAAGAGTATCGGGACAAGATGTTTCATACAGGGACTGCCACGTGTAGGCCTAGCGGTTTCTTGCAGTTTCCTTTACTTTCATATGACCTAAAGTGGTTTCTGGTTTTGGAAATCTTGCTCTGTTTTTATTTATTTATTTTTTTCGGAAACGGGAACATGGCAGGATTTTTATTCAATTATATTTCTTGTATGTTCAGCCTCTTGTCGTGTGAGGTGTGTGTAAGCCGTGTCCGGGGAAAGGCGCTGCACACAAGGCTTAGCGCGTGTCCAGGGAAGGGTTGGCACTGCACGTGAGGATTATCGTGGCCCCCAAATTGTAGTGACGCGGGCAGCAGCTGATCCTCACATTCTCTGATCGCTAATAGTTTCTTATACCTTATTATCACTCTTGCTACTTGAGGGAGGTGTCCAGAGGAAGGGTTGGTTGACATCTCACGTCAGGGTAAGCAGGCCTCCCAGCAATGGTGACGCGGGCAGCAGCTGATTCTCACGTTCTCTGATCGCTAATAGTTTCTTATGCCTTATTATCACTCCTGCTACTTGAGGGAGGTGTCCAGGGAAGGGTTGGCATCTCACGTCAGGGTTAGCAGGCCTCCCAGCAATAGTGATGTGGGCAGCAGCTGATCCTCACGCGGCCTGAGCTCCCACCAACAATGAGTCATGGCCGCGTCTTGGCGCCAGCACGCAGCGGCGGTGCTTCTGAAGTGCGACACGGCGATGTTAATTATGATACGATTAAATTTATCCGCAAAAGTGAGAGTGACAGAATCCGAACCATAAAATCTTGCACTTTTCCAACACAGACGCATTCCACTCAACTTGGCGGAGCGGAAATCTTTGGGGAGGGTAAAGGTTTGAAAAGGTTGCCATCTTCGAACTTTGGTAGAAATGGTGGTGGTGGTGGTGGTGGTGGTGGTGGTGGTGTTTGTGAGGTGATGTGGTGCTAGTGAATGTAGGTGTGGTAGTGGTAGTAGGAGTGGTTATAATACCTTTGTTTCCTAAATAGTAGGACCGTTGGTATTAGTGATAGTAAAGTAGTAGTAGTAGTAGTAGTAGTAGTAGTAAGCACAGCAGCAGTAGTAGTCGCAATGATGATGATAATAACCGCCACCACCACCACCACCACCACCACCACCCCTTAAGGCAGCAGAAACGAGACAGGTGGCATAATCTTGGTGGGAAGGAGAGAGAGAGAGACAAAGTTGTGAGGCCTGGACAAGTATTACAAGGAGCTTAACATACTAACGACGAAGTTTAAATTGTGAGAGGAGGACTTTGAGGAAATTACTGATACGCTGGGAGGAAGAGGAGGAGGAGGAGGAGGAGGAGGAAGAGTTGGTGCGGCAGTGACAATGACGATGAAAGAGTTTTATTAGGTATTTGTGCGTCGTGTCTTGCTCTTCCGTGTGTCAGTCTCTCAGTGAATGTCAACAGAAGGAAGGGAGTGTTTCCACCGTGTATTCCCTCACGTAACTTGATAATCTGATCCACAACATGATTTGCTGGTGTTGTGTGGCGCCTGGCTTCATTCACGCAGGCTGCACCACCACCACCACCACCACCATCACCACCACCACCACCACCACCATCACCACCACCACCAATAGTACTACTACTACTACTGCCGTAACTTGTTCTGTAACAACAATAAAAAACAACGCTATTACTGCTTCTACATAATACTACTACTACAACTACATAATACTACTACCACCACCACCACCACCACCACCACCACCACCACTACCATTACTACTACTACTACTACTACTACTACTACTACTACTTGTCACCACCACCAACACCACTACATTTCCACCCCAATAAGCAAGAAGAAAAAAACATGAAAAAAAAGCCAGACAGAAAAAATAAATAATAAATAAAACAAATAAACAACATACAGCATCAGACATATTGACCCTCACAAGACCAGTACTTGACTACCTACCCAAAGAAACCTTACCGTGAGATACGCAGGATAGTAAAGGTATAGGATAGTAAAGCCGAAGCTCCCTCCCCACCCACCCACTTTCAGGCAGCAAGGATGGAGGAGATTGTGCAGCGGATATCCTTGTCATAAGCTAATAAGTGAGGCTGTTTCCTGCTGTGTGTGTGTGTGTGTGTGTGTGTGTGTGTGTGTGTGTGTGTGTGTGTGTGTGTGTGTGTGTGTGTGTGTGTGTGTGTGTGTTTCTCTTGGCCGAGATTTGTTAGGCTGTTGCTGTGCGTCTTTCCACGTAATCCTCCTCCTCCTCCTCCTCCTCCTCCTCCTCCTCCTCCTCCTCCTCCTCCTCATCCTCCTCCTCCTCCATCCTTCGTTTCCTCCTTAGCTTTCATTTTCTCTCTCTCTCTCTCTCTCTCTCTCTCTCTCTCTCTCTCTCTCTCTCTCTCTCTCTCTCTCTCTCTCTCTCTCTCTCTCTCTCTCTCTCTCTTGCTTCTCCTTCATCTCATCTTTCTCCTTTCTCTTCCTCTTCTTATTATATATTCTTCACTACCTTCTCCTCCCTCCCTCCCTCTCTTCCCTCTCCTTTATCATTCATCTTCTTCCTCTTGTTTACCTCCTCCTCCTCCTCCTCCTCCTCCTCCTCCTCTCCCAGCCAGATTCTCCTTACTTTTAAGAAACAACATATAAATAAATAATTAGCTATTAATTACTTAACTTCCTATTTCATTTATTCATTAATTTCTTGAACTGAATTAATCCCTTGCAGTTTTTTTTATTTGTTTATTTACCTTTGCAATGTTTTTCTTCCAACTCTTCTTTTCTTCATTTAATTCCTTCCTTCTTTCTTTCCCTCATTTCCTTCTCTCACTTCCTTTCTTCCTTCCTTCCTTTTCTTTCTTTTACTCCCTCTCTTCCTTCTTTACCTCCTTTTTTATTTCCTTTCTTTTAAGCATTTTTTCGTTTTATTTCCTTTTCCATCCTCCCTCTCACCATCCCTCTTTCTTTTCTCCCTCCCTCCCTTCCTTCTTCCTGCCCTCCCTTTCTCTTCTCTCCTTCCCTCCCTTCTCAACGACCTTTTTACCTTCTCTTCTTCCGTCCCTTTAGGCTCTCCGTCCCTGCCTCCAAATTTCTCTCTCTCTCTCTCTCTCTCTCTCTCTCTCTCTCTCTCTCTCTCTCTCTCTCTCTCTCTCTCTCTGTCCTTTGTGACATTTTTCTCCTTGTAAAGTATTTTAAAACTTTTTTTGGACTTTAATTAATAGATTATTGTTGTTGTTATTATATTATTATTATTATTATTATTATTATTATTATTATTATTATTATTATTATTATTATTATTGCTACTACTACTACTACTACTACTACTACTACTACTACTACTACTACTACTACTACTACTACTACTACTACTACTGCTACTGGTACTACTACTGTTATTATTACTGTTCTTGTAACGGTAGTAGCAGTAGCAGTAGTAGTAGTTGTTGTCGTTATTGTTGATGTTGTTGGTTTTATTTAGCCCTTATTTCCTTCCGCTCAGGTGGAGATAAAAAAAAAAAGAAAAAAAATCAATTATTCGATTAGTAATTTTTTGGCGTGCATTTGCGTCAACATTTGATGCTATTTTTCTCATGTCTTTTTTTTCCTTTTTTTTTTTTTTTCTTTTGATGAATCGGCCTGGCGTGAAATGTGGCTGTGTACTGTGCTGATTTATTCATGCACTCATTCATCAATCTGTTGACTCACTGACTTGTTAGTTATTCGTGTATTTTGTTGAGTTTCTCATTAACCTCATCATTCGTTCACTCACTCGCCTGTTTGTTATAGTTTGTTCGTTTGTATGTATGTTTTTGCCCGTTTGATCCTTGAATACTGTACTTTTATGTATTTCTGTGTGTGTGTGTGTGTGTGTGTGTGTGTGTGTGTGTGTGTGTGTGTGTGTGTTTGGTTCCGCTCCGTGACGTTATTTGAAACTCCAGTGTTTGTATGTTTGTTTGTTTTATGTTTGTTTGTGAACGTTTTCATCTTAGTGTTTCCATTAGCGGGACTCTCTCTCTCTCTCTCTCTCTCTCTCTCTCTCTCTCTCTCTCTCTCTCTCTCTCTCTCTCTCTCTCTCTCTCTCTCTCTCTCTCTCTCTCTCTCTGATGCAGTGTAGGCAAGAAAAAAGAAAATAAAGAAGATTAAGAGGAGAAGAATAAGGAGGAGGAATACAGAGGAATATAAAAAGAGCAGACAACACCTTGAGGAGGAGGAGGAGGAGGAGGAGGAGGAGGAGAAGGAGGAGGAAGAAGAGGAGGAGGAGGAAAAAGAAGAGGAGGAAGAAGAAGAAGAAGGAAAAGAAACAGATAAAGAAGAAGGAGAACTATCTGAAATTTCTCTCTCCATCCCTTCCCCCCACCCTTCCTCCCACAATCCCCCTTCCCTCCCTCTCTTTAAAATGGCAACCGGTTACTTTTTATTTATTATTTTCCCGGAGTGTCACTGTGTTACAGATTGGTCCCCTCAGCTGCTCCCCCGCCGCACCTGCCCGCCTCGTAAACAGCCATATAAAGGGGAAATATGTATCTATGGGGAATATCATATCTATACATTTGTTATTCCACCAGAGAGAGAGAGAGAGAGAGAGAGAGAGAGAGAGAGAGAGAGAGAGAGAGAGAGAGAGAGAGAGAGAGAGAGAGTGAGTTTAGTTATCGTTATTGTTTTTTATCATTGTTCTTATTATCATTTATTTAGTTTTATTGTTCATGCTTTGTGTCCAGCGAGAGAGAGAGAGAGAGAGAGAGAGAGAGAGAGAGAGAGAGAGAGAGAGAGAGAGAGAGAGAGAGAGATTTTATTTCACCTATCTCTATCATTACAATTTTTATCACCATTATTATTCATTTAGTTGTAATTTTCCCTACGTAGATAACTGGGACAGACAGACAGACAGACAGACAGACAGACAGACAGACAGACACAACGAAAAAAAATAAATTGTGTGTGGGTATGTGGGTGTATGTGCGTGTGTGTGTGTGTGTTTGCTTGTCGATAGCTCTCCTAGTGGATAAATGCTTGGAAATTCTGGGCCATGAGAGTTTTGGAAACCTGGAATTTGTCACTGGAAGGCAAAATTATTAGACTCGTGATAACAGGCAGACTTTTCTCCTTTTTTCTATTGGGCAGGGGACAGAAAAAGAGGGAAAGAAGAGCGGGGGCGAGAGAGGGGAGAAGGAGGAAGAGGAGGGGGGAAGAAGGGTACACAGAGAAGAGAAGGGAAGAGAGAGAGAGGGAAGGAGGAGGAAGAGAGGACGAGGGAAACTGGTTAGGGGAAAGGAAGGAAGGAAAGAGAGGAAAGGGAAAAGGGAGAAAAAGTAAGTGATGGGAAAGAGAGGCAGAGGGCAAGAGAAATAGATGGAGGGGGCGAGAGGAAAGAGAGAGAGAGGGAATATGAGGGAAAAAGAATCACAGTAGGGAAAGATAGATAAGGAGAGGGGGAGAAAGAGATGAAAGGCAGAAAAAAAAGGAAAAGAAGGAAAGGGAGAGAGAACGAAAAGTACAGGTGAACAGAGAGTAGAGAAAGGAAGGGGAATGAATAAAATGAAAGTAACAAAGATGAAAGGAAAAAAAAAATTTCAAAAATAGAGGAAGCGAAAGAAACTGAAAAAAGAGACAAGAAAAAAGTTAAAAAGGAATAAGAAAGATGGGAGGAGGAGGAGGAGGAGGAGGAGGAGGAGGAGGAGGAGGAGGAAGAGGGAAGAGAAGAGGTGGACAGGCTCACGGGGGGAAGACCGTATAGGTAGAGATAGAGGGGGACATCAAAGCAAAGGTATGGAAGATTTAGAAAAGAGAAGAGGGTGAAGGAAATAGCGATAGAGGAGGAAAAAATGAAAGATGTACGAGAGAATGTAGGAGGATGTAATAGGGAGAGAGAGAGGGAGAGGGAGAGGGAGAGGGGAGAGTGTGAGGTGAGTACACTTTTAGGTAAAGGGGAGGATAGAGAGAGAGAGAGAGAGAGAGAGAGAGAGAGAGAGAGAGAGAGAGAGAGAGAGAGAGAGAGAGAGAGAGAGAGAGAGAGAGAGAGAGAGAGTAGCAAGGGTCGTTAAGGTAAAGTAATGGTATGTCTTTTCTTATAAATAGTGGTGATTATAATAAGATATAATAGTAGTAGTAGTAGTAGTAGTTGTTGTTGTTGTTGTTGTTGTTGTTAGTGGTGGTGTAGTAGTAAGAGTAGCTTTAGTCTCTCTCTCTCTCTCTCTCTCTCTCTCTCTCTCTCTCTCTCT
>NC_087153.1:14030000-14032500 GCF_035594125.1 Scylla paramamosain
GGGGGAGGGGGTGTCGTGAGGGAGGGTGGAGGGGGGTCAGCACTCCCCTCCACCCCTTCATTTCTTCATTCCCTTCATTCCTCCATTTCTCTTTTCCTTCCGTTCATTCATTTCTTGCCCACAATGCTCTGCCTCTTCTCATATATACTCGTAAGTTAATTTCTCTCTCTTTCTGTCTGTCTGTTTCTGTCTTTGTATGTGTGGATGTGTCTGTCTGTCTGTCTGTGTTTTCTCTCTCTCTCTCTCTCTCTCTCTCTCTCTCTCTCTCTCTCTCTCTCTCTCTCTCTCTCTCTCTCTCTCTCTCTCTCTCTCAACTGTTCATTGTTTTCAAAGGCGGATCACACTCACGGGCCAATAACTTTAGAGGCATCAGTGGTGTGTATATATACGTGCGTATGCCGCGGTGTGTTTGGGAAGCTGTGAGATTGTACGGTGGTGGTGGTGGTGGTGGTGGTGGTGGTGGTGGTGGTTGGATCACTGTGCGCCCAGGGGTAAGAGGGAATGTACAGCTATATATGAAGTGGGGGCAAATGTAAATGAGGGTTTAATGAAGCAGTATTTAAGGTGATATCGAGGTGTGTGTGTGTGTGTGTGTGTGTGTGTGTGTGTGTGTGTGTGTGTGTGTGTGATTGGGGAGGAGTCGAGAGCAGGGATAAGGTCTTGGTGTTGAAGGGCTTAGAAGAAGAAAAGGAAGGAGAAAAAAAAAAGAGGAAGAAGACAAGAGGAAAATTTATAAGTACGAAAAAGGTAGTGGTGGTGGTGGTGGTGGTTTGGATTAGACATGAGGATAATGAGGAGAAGAGAAAAAGAAAAAAAAAATATACGAACGAGAAAGAAGAAGGTGGCTGTGGGTTTGATTGGGAATAGGACAAGCAGGCAGGTAGTAGCGTAGAGGTGAGCGAAGTTTTGAGCGTTTGAAGGCTGTTTGCTGCTTATTCTTCACTCAAATCGCAATGGAGAAGAGATGTGTTATATTTATCATTGAAGCGTACGGTATACCTTGAAATATTATGTCGAAGGAGGTTTTATTGTCTCATTTACTTCAAGGACTGGAAAGAAAAAAAAAAAATCAGGTGGGCCTGTCCGGGATTTGAACCCGGGACCTCCTGCACCCAAAGCAGGAATCATACCCCTAGACCAACAGGCCACGAGAACTGAAGGTCTCCAAAGTATTTCATAAGACAAGATTAACTATTCATTTATTTCATTTATTTTGCGACGTGAAATTTAATTATGTATTTTTTTTTTTGCTAAGATTACCCTTGTGTTTTCTTTTTGCTAATATTACCTTATTTTTTTCAGATTTTGTATTTTTTTTTTGGTAATAATAATTTTGTCCTATTTTTTCTTTATGATATATATATTTTTTTTTTCATTTTGCTAGTATTACCCAGCGTTTTTCTTCCTAATATTATTCCCCGTGTGTGTGTTTTTTTCTTTTACTAGAATAGCTCTGTTTCTTATTATTTATTACTTTCTTCCTCGTGTGCTGAGTGTTGGCAAGTATTCTCGGCACAAGACACACAGTTCATTATCAGTGCATCAAGCGGCTTCATCTTCACGCCTGTTTTGCCCTTCCCGTTCATCAGCATCAGCATCACCCTCTGCCTCCTCACATCCTCACCGGGACAAAGACCTTCACTAACCTCCTTCGCTCATCCCCTTCGAATGGGGGCGCGGTCGATATAGGGGTCACGGGCGGGGGCTAAGCCAATACCACGCTACACTGGCTTAGGGCGTCTTGGCGGGGCACACAGCTGGCCCTATTCCCCTCATTGGCGCTGTCTAGTATATTTGCACGCGTCTAGTTCAGCTCCTCCTCATCATTAGAATACTCGAGGCTCCTGCGCCGGGACAAGTGGGGGCACTGTGAGCGGGTGTGTATACAAGTCGGCGGCGCCCGTTCACGTCTGACAGGCTGACGTTCACGGCGATTAGAGGCTGTGCACGGAGAGTAACGGACCGTGCATTGAAATTGTGGTAGGGGAACGCAGTCTGGCCGTCTCTCTCTCTCTCTCACACACACACACACACACACACACACACACACACACACACACACACACACACACACACACACACACACACACACACACACACACACACACACACACACACACCGCCGCCGCAGGGTTGGAAGAACTGCCACCGTATTTCTTGCCTGTTCGCAAAAAAAAGAGAAAAAAATAGTAACTCAAGGAGACGTAGCCAGGAGAGTGAGGGCTGTGTTCCTAAACCACTTGTGTGTCTCGTCTCGACTGACTCTAACAGGCTCGTGTGCATGATACTGGCGGCCCTCAAGGATGTGTTCATGATTGTAGTGATAGTTTAACAAGGATTCTGAATTATCAACGGAACAAGCTGCTCATGACAACTTGATTATTTGTCTCCGTGGTCTCTGAGAACACTCCAGATGGGAGAGTAAAGTGTTTGACTATACGAGACTGAAAACCATCGCCTCTGTGTGTTTATCTTCTCGATGGGACAAAATCTCTTACTC
>NC_087153.1:14050000-14057500 GCF_035594125.1 Scylla paramamosain
ACGCTGATAATTATGTTGATATAGTAATTATTAAAAAAATATAAGAAGACTAATTGTGTTCATGATTGCAATAGTAATAATAATAATAGTAAAGTAAGTCCTTTACTTATAATCTGAACTGGAAACTTCATATCTCATCTCTAGCTAAAACAGCTTCTATGAAGTTAGGTGTTCTGAGACGTCTCCGCCAGTTTTTCTCACCACCCCAGCTGCTAACTCTGTACAAGGGCCTTATCCGTCCATGTATGGAGTATGCTTCACATGTCTGGGGGTTCCACTCATACTGCTCTTCTAGACAGGGTGGAATCAAAAGCTTTTCGTCTCATCAACTCCTCTCCTCTAACTGACTGTCTTCAGCCCCTCTCTCACCGCCGCAATGTTGCATTATCTAGCTGTCTTCTACCGCTATTTTCATGCCAACTGCTCTTCTGATCTTGCTAACTGCATGCCTCCCCTCCTTCCGCGGCCTCGCTGCACAAGACTTTCTTCTTTCTCTCACCCTTATTCTGTCCACCTCTCTAACGCAAGAGTTAACCAGTATTCTCAATCATTCATCCCTTTCTCTGGTAAACTCTGGAACTCCCTGCCTTCTTCTGTATTTCCACCTTCCTATGACTTGAATTCCTTCAAAAGGGAGGTTTCAAGACACTTATGCACCAATTTTTGACCACTGCTTTGACCCTTTTATGGGACTGGCATTTCAGTGGGCATTTTTTTTATTAGATTTTTGTTGCCCTTGGCCAGTATCCTTCCTACATAAAAAAAAAAAAAATGACAATAACATAATAATGACGATAGCAGTAACGGGGACTCGTGCCTCCCGTCCCGCACTGTGTCACGGAACGAACAAGAAGAATAAGGAACAGAAAGAAGGAAAAGTTGCGTCAGGTGTCATAACTTTGCACCTGACGGGCTGAAGCAAAGGTGTTGTCTCGCCCTGGTGACGTAGACCAGGTGAAGTAGTAGTAGCAGTAGTAATAGTAGTAGTAGCAGTAATGTTTTTTTCTTTTTTCTTTCTTTTTTTTTTTTTTCTTTTTTGCCTATTAAGGATACTGGTATAGGAAAAAAAAGGAAAAAAAAACGTCCGTTCAACTTTCCGCTTCCCCCACCCCACCAAAAAAAAGGTAAAAGTGAAAAAGAAAAAATAGAAAAAAACTCAAATTTCGGATGTCTCGATCTTTCCTCTTTTCTAAAACGTGAACTTATAAAAACGAGGAAAAAATGAGTTGTAGTGGTAGTAGTAGCAGTGGTGGTGGTGGTGGTAGTGGTGGTGGTGGTGGTGGTGGTGGTGGTTGCTGTAGTTGTTGTGTAGAATAAATTATAAGAATTTGTTTTTTAAGAATTGAAATTATTTAAAAAAATTAAAGTAGAGATAAAATCAAACAAAATGATAAAACAAGGAACAGGAGAAGAATAGACTGGTAAACAGATAAAGAAAATGAGAAATTACAAACAGAAATGATGCAACAAATTCACTAACAAAGACTGAAACAAAGAAAGAAGAAACAAATCGTAATTTCATCACACACACACGTACACACACACACACACACACACACACACACACACACACACACACACAAGGTTAATTGGGGCAACGGGCAGGATGACAGACAGACAGACATACACAAAAGAAATGAACAAGAGTCTCTCTCTCTCTCTCTCTCTCTCTCTCTCTCTCTCTCTCTCTCTCTCTCTCTCTCTCTCTCTCTCTCTCTCTCTCTCTCTCTCTCTCTCTCTCTCTCTCTCTCTCTCTCTCTCTCTCTCTCTCTCTCTCTCTCTCTCTCTCTCCTCCGTATCATGCAGTCACCTCTCCGTCCTCCTCCATTCGTGTCTCTCTCTCTCTCTCTCTCTCTCTCTCTCTCTCTCTCTCTCTCTCTCTCTCTCTCTCTCTCCTCCGTATCATGCAGTCACCTCTCCGTCCTCCTCCATTCGTGTCTCTCTCTCTCTCTCTCTCTCTCTCTCTCTCTCTCTCTCTCTCTCTCTCTCTCTCTCTCTCTCTCTCTCTCTCTCTCTCTCTCTCTCTCTCTCTCTCCTTCCTCGTTATCTCTTGTCCTGTCAAGCACTCCCTCGTCCTCCTCCTCCTCCTCCTCCTCCTCCTCCTCCTCCTCAGTATCTACATATATCCCTCACCTTCTGCTAATGCCTTACCTCCTCCTCCTCCTCCTCCTCCTCCTCCTCCAGCTTCATTCCTTAACTTTCAACATAGGGCTTGCTGGAAACATGACACCCTTCGCGTTGGAGAAATGTATCTCTTCTCCCTCCTCCCTCCCCTCTCCCTCTCCCTCCGCCACTCAACACTTGATCCTAAAAGTCTCCTTCAGTTACGCCTTGAAATGAGTATAGAAAACGGGGAAGTGGTGGTCACGAACTTTTGGTTGATTAGAGAGAGAGAGAGAGAGAGAGAGAGAGAGAGAGAGAGAGAGAGAGAGAGAGAAGGTATCTGACACCAGTGAAGTTAATTTCTTTGAGTGACGGATGTTAGTGAGAGAGAGAGAGAGAGAGAGAGAGAGAGAGAGAGAGAGAGAGAGAGAGAGAGAGAGAGAGAGAGAGAGAGACAGTCGGCCATACAGACAGATGAACACCGAGAAACTCAGACAGCCACATACAAAAACAAACATACGAAGAAACAAACAGACATACAAACTCAATTACAAAAACAGACAGACAGACAGACAGACAGACAGACAGATAAAAAAGAGAAATTATTAACTTGAAAACAAAGAAAATAGTAGAAGTGAAGATTAATTTTTTGACAATTGTAAAAAAAAAAAAAAAAAAAAAAAGAAAACGGTAAAATGAAAAAGAAGTTGATTTTGTCACGGACGAGTGAGGAGGAGGAGGAGGAGGAGGAGGAGGAGGAGGAGGAAGGAGTGCTGGAAGTAATAAAAGAAGAAACGTTAGAAAGTAAGAAGAGTAATAGAAAGAGAAAAGGAGGAAGATGAGTAGGAAGAGGAGGAGGAGGAGGAGGAGGAGGAGGAGGAGGAGGAGGAGGAGGAGGAGGAAGAGGTGGAGGACGAAGAGAAAGAGTAGGACGAGGAGAAGGAAGAGGACGAAGAGGAGGAGGACTTATAAATAGATAAACAGACAAACAGATAGGTGAACAAACAGACAGGCAAATAGATAGATAAATAAACAGGCAGATAGACAGACAAACAAATACACATAATAGACAGATAGATAGATAGATAGATAGATAGATAAGCAGACAGGTAGGTAAATTGATATAAAGTCTCTCTCTCTCTCTCTCTCTCTCTCTCTCTCTCTCTCTCTCTCTCTCTCTCTCTCTCTCTCTCTCTCTCTCTCTCTCTCTCTCTCTCTCTCTCACACACACACACACACACACACAAATAGAAACAATTAATTGATAACGGCAAGTGGTGAAATTATTCTAGTGTGACTTTTTGGGGCTTTGAATGTAACGTGTTCCTGTTATTCTGTTATTATTGTATTCCTCCTTCTCTTCCCTCCTTCAGTCCTTCCCCCCACCTCTCTCTCTCTCTCTCTCTCTCTCTCTCTCTCTCTCTCTCTCTCTCTCTCTCTCTCTCTCTCTCTCTCTCTCTCTCTCTCATTTTCTTTCTTAATTCCTCCCTTGTCTTCCTTCCTTCCTCTCTCGTCCCTTTCTGCTAATTTCATCTATCCCTTCATTTCTTTTCTTCTGTTCTCTCTCTCTCTCTCTCTCTCTCTCTCTCTCTCTCTCTCTCTCTCTCTCTCTCTCTCTCTCTCTCTCTCAACTCAGTAATATAGTTTTGTTCCCTACTTACTGTGGTTCTGTATCCTCCTCCTCCTCCTCCTCCTCCTCCTCCTCCTCCTCCTCCTTCTGTTTCATTTCTCAGAATTTGCGATTCGAAACGGTTCATTCTTTATTATAATTCTCATATTTCCTTTACGGTGCTTTTAGAGAGAGAGAGAGAGAGAGAGAGAGAGAGAGAGAGAGAGAGAGAGAGAGAGAGAGAGAGTTGTAGCTCCATAGGAAGAAGTGTCAATACTGTGTACTGTTTCCTATTAACTACAGACTCCTTTAGTACCCCGCCCCCCCTCTCTCTCTCTCTCTCTCTCTCTCTCTCTCTCTCTCTCTCTCTTCTTCTTCTTCTTCTTCTTCTTCTTCTTCTTCTTCTTCTTCTTCTTCTTCTTCTTCTTCTTCTTCTTCTTCTTCTTCTTCTTCTTCTTCTTCTTCTTCTTCTTCTTCTTCTTCTTCTTCTTCTTCTTCTTCTTCTTCTTCTTCTTCTTCTTCTTCTTCTTCTTCTTCTTCTTCTTCTTCTTCTTCTTCTTCTTCTTCTTCTTCTTCTTCTTCTTCTTCTTCTTCTTCTTCTTCTTCTTCTTCTTCTTCTTCTTCTTCTTCTTCTTCTTCTTCTTCTTCTTCTTCTTCTTCTTCTTGATGTTGTTGTTGTTGATGTTCGTCTCCTTCTCCGTCTCCGTCTCCTTCTCCGTCTCCGTCTTCTCCTTCTCCTCCTCCTCCTCCTCCTCCTCCTCCTCCTCCTCCTCCTCCTCCTTCTCCTCCTCCTCCTCCTAAGCCAGGAAGGTGCCAAACCATCTCCCGCTTAACTATCAACAAGATGACCCATTAACCAGGAGGAGGAGGAGGAGAAAGAGGAGGAGGAGGAGGAGGAGGAGGAGGAGGAGGAGGAGGAGGAGGAGGAGGAGGAGGAGGAGGAGGAAAAGATAATAATGTTTATGCTAATGTTGCTGCTGCTGCCTCTGCTGTTGGTGGTTCTCCTGCTACAGATGTTGCTATTGATAATAATGGTGGTGGTCGTGGTGGTGGTGGTGGTGGTGCTTCTTTTGATGATTCTGAAGAAATGGAAAATGAAAGAGTAATTGTGAAAAATTTTACATGTAAGGGGCGTAGGAGGAGGAGGAGGAGGAGGAGGAAGTGGTGGTGGTGGTGGTAGTGGTGAATAAAATTGAGACAACACACATAAAAATAATCTTTCTTTTTCTTCTTCTTTTTTCTTCTTTTTCTTCTTTTTCTTTTCATCATCACCATTATCATCGTTGTCTTCGTCCTCCTCCTCCTCCTCCTCCTCCTCCTCCTCCTCCTCCTCCTCCTCCTCCAGCCAGACCGAGACACGCTACTTAGGTATGCACACCTGGTCTTATTAGCCAATCACGAGCTCCACAGGCTTAACCAATCAGCGGGGTCGGAATCGCGGTGGCTTTCCGTGCCTCGCCAATCAGCTCCCTCGCTTCCCGACCTCCCTGTGATCGGTTTTCCAAATGACGACCCTGCCCAGTTCACCTCCTCCATTACCTCTCCTCTCATTGTCCCGAGGCTGCTGCGGCTGTCGCGTGCGGCCTCCTGCTGTTGCCTGTCAGTTACCACACCAGAAGCCACACCAGACATCGCCTTTTGTGCTATTTGGGTTTGTTTGGTGGTGGTGGTAGTGGTGGTGGTGGTGTTGGTTGGTGGTGCTGTGACTACTACTACTACTACTACTACTACTACTACTTATTTATGTGAATAGGGTGGTTGGCCAAAGACTACAGTACCTATAAAAAGAAATCCTGCTTAACTGTCGCCCCGCAAATGTCCGCAAAAAATGGGCTGTTATTGGCTTTTGGTCTGCTTTAGTTTATTACCTATCCACTTTTACGACTGGCATTGCTGCTACTGCTTCTGCTACTGCTGCTGCTGCTGCTACTACTACTACTACTACTACTACTACTACTACTACTACTACCACTACTACTACTACTACTACTACTACTACTACTACTACTACTACTACTACTACTTTTCTTTTTCTAATACTTTTATGTCTTCTTTTTTTTCTTGTTCTTGTTCTTGTTCTTGTTCTTGTTCTTGTTCTTGTTCTTCTACGCTTACTACTATACTCGTATCATCACGATCACAACAACAACAACAACAACAACAACAACAATAATAATAATAATAGTAATAATAATAATAATAATAATAATAATAATAATAATAATAATAATAGCAACAGGTGCGAGACAGGTGCCCAGGTGAAGCGGATCGTTGCCAGAAAGTTCATGTAAATTTTCTCACAAGGTAAACACAGGTGACGTCAGTGTGTGTGTGTGTGTGTGTGTGTGTGTGTGTGTGTGTGTGTGTGTGTGTGTGTGTTGGATGCTCGTCTCGCTCTATGAATAAATAATGAAGGGTAAGGTTTTTTTTCGTACATCATCATCATCGTCATCATTGGTATTATTCATTATTGTGGAGAAGTCATCAACAGTGTCATCATAACTACTACTACTACTACTACTACTACTGGATTAATTAATAAGGGTTTAATAGGAAGCGTAAAGTCAGCAAGCTTTAGTGGATTAAAAGTGAGGTAGTATTGAGGTTAGTCTCTCTCTCTCTCTCTCTCTCTCTCTCTCTCTCTCTCTCTCTCTCTCTCTCTCTCTCTCTCTCTCTCTCTCTCTCTCTCTCTCTCTCTCGTGTGGTATTGTATAAAGGTGCCTACAAAGAGAGAGAGAGAGAGAGAGAGAGAGAGAGAGAGAGAGAGAGAGAGAGAGAGAGAGAGAGAGAGATTATCGATGAGCGACCATACTCACTTCAATAATAGGTAAACACTCGGTTGCTACGTGATAGATAACACCCTTGCCTTGGTGACAGATAGGTAGATAAACAGACATAGATAGATAGATAGATAGTTTGATGGATATGATACACAAACTATTACGATATTTTGTTTATCTATTGACTAACCTCTATATATTTTTTTTCATATACATTTATTTCGTTCTATATAGCTTTTCGTTTGTTTATTTGAGGTTATTTGTGCCTACGTGTCTGTCTATCTTATTGATGTTATTTTATTTGTTTTATTTGTTTTATTTTACGTTTACTGTCATCCTCGCCTTCCCCTTCCTTCTCTTCTTCCGGGTTCCATATTTTTCCTCTCTTTCCTCCTCCTTCTTTTGTACATATCTACCCATTCGTTTTCTCTCTCTCTCTCTCTCTCTCTCTCTCTCTCTCTCTCTCTCTCTCTCTCTCTCTCTCTCTCTCTGTCGTTTTTTCCTTCCATCCTCTGCTACTCCCTTCCTTCCAACATTTATTTACTTGTTTGTTTGTGTTGCTTCCTTCTCTCCTTCATTTCAGTCTTTATTTTCTCTTCCTTCTTGCGTTCTCTTCCCCATTTTTTTTCTATTTTAATCTTCCTTTTTCCTTTTTTCTTGCTTTCCACGCCTTTTTAAATTTTTTCTTCCTCTTCCCTCCCTTTCGTTCATCCATCTATTTCTACCTTCTCCTCCCTTCGTTTCCTTTTCGCCACACAGACCTACGTGCATACATAGCCTTTTAAAATACACACACACACACACACACACACACACACACACACACACACACACACACACACACACACACACACACACACACACACACACACTCAAAATGAAAAAGAAAGGAAAGAGGGAAGCCACGAGTACAAAAGGATATATATTTTTTTCCTTTCCTGTCGAGAGAGAGAGAGAGAGAGAGAGAGAGAGAGAGAGAGAGAGAGAGAGAGAGAGAGAGAGAGAGAG
>NC_087153.1:14072500-14077500 GCF_035594125.1 Scylla paramamosain
CCAATCACATGCATCATTGAAGGTGTTTGCGCAAATGACACACACACACACACACACACACACACACACACACACACACACACACACACACACACACACACACACACACGTAAACTACCGCCCCCTTGTGTGTGTTTGTGTGTGTGTGTGTGTGTGTGTGTGTGTGTGTGTGTGTGTGTGCACGCGCGGCAAGAAAAGGGTTAAGAGGAGGCGAACTTTAAAAGGAAAAAAGAGACAGAGAGAGAGAGAGAAAGAGACGAAGAAAAAAAAAAAAAAAAGAGAAATCTACGAGTATATCTTTTTTTTTTTTTTTTTCAAGTTGGACACAGATGGAATTATTATGTTAAAGGCGGGTCGGGTAAAACAGTAAATATCTTGTGCCATAAGCTTAAAGGCGACCAGGAAAGAGTAGCGAATGTTCCTTTAAAGGCGCACTGAACCACACACACAAAAAAAAAAAAGAAAAAAAAATCAAGAAAATCAAAAGGGTGGGGAAAAATAGAAACGTACTGTAGTGAATTATTATTATTATTATTATTATTATTATTATTGTTTTTTTTTAGCATTTCTCGAGTTTGCAATTGAATAAGAGTTGGTAATCTTTTTATCTCTTTGTTTTCATTTTTACGAGTTTATCAAATTGTGGGTATATTTTCAAGGGCGTGGTATGATTCCCTGAGTTAATTGTGAGTTGAGAAATATAATGTGATAGTGTAATGTACTCGTGTATTGTTTTATTTGTTTATTTATTTTTAAGAGGTTTAATAGTCCCCAGTGCATATAAATATGCTCTTTTGAAGGTTCGTGAAGAGAGAGAGAGAGAGAGAGAGAGAGAGAGAGAGAGAGAGAGAGAGAGAGAGAGAGAGAGGCAAGCAGACAGAGACAGATAAAGACAGCAAGAGAACATAAATAACAAACTAGGACCTGTTTAAGATACCAATAATGTACGAGTATTTAGCAAGAGAATGTCAAACATGAACTTCCCCGATTGAGAGAGAGAGAGAGAGAGAGAGAGAGAGAGAGAGAGAGAGAGAGAGAAATAAGGACACGAGTGGAGATCCCTTTACTGTGGTCACTAATTAAATACAATTAACAGAAGTGTACATGTCATTTTTCTTCAACATTGGACAAAAAAGTAACATCAAGCTGCAACTTTCATTTCAACATGTCTGTTCTGTTTAATGTTCTGTTCTATTTTATTTGTGTTCGCCCTTTTAATGAACTTTCCTCCTCTTTACTGAAACTGAGAGATGTACCATGGGATGGGTAAAAGAAAACGGAGTATAGGGGGTTACGTCAGTGGGTAGTGAGGTTATTAGTCTTTCTCACAAGGCAAACAACTATTAAGAACCGTACTCTTTTTTGTGTGTGTTTCATCCTAATGGTAAATGGACAGTAGATGACAGAATGTGTTAGTGTCTTTCGTTTCTGTCTTTGCTAACGAGTATCTTTTTTTCATTTTTCTTTTTCTTTTGCCTTTTCCTCTGTTTTTCCTATTTTGTTACGAGTATTTTCCTTTTATCTTTTCTTCCGTTTTTTAATGTTTTTTTCTTTTCCTTTCCTCGTATTTCTTTCTTTTATTTGTAACGAGTGTCTTTCCTCAAAATGCTCATGCAGAGAGAAAAAAAATATAATGCTCTCCTTCAAGTACGTCCTTTATATATATATATATATATATATATATATATATATATATATATATATATATATATATATATATATATATATATATATATATATATATATATATAGTAATGCTTTATTTCAATATTTATAAAGAAGAAAAAGAGACTTGCATGTGATGAATGACTAATTAGGAATGAAAGTCATAACGCTTTGTCCCAAGATGAAAAAAAAAAAAAAGAGAGAAGGAAAAAAGTCACACTAGATCTTTCTCCAGTGATTCCTTCCATTCCCCGCCCCTCCCCACAATCCACCACATCACTAGACAAAGACAAGAAAATAATAAGCCCAATAAAGGAAGTACATGAAAGTAATACCACCATCAGTACTTTTCACACAAAGTAAACGAGAATTCCACCACGTACCCAACTAACACAACCTCTTTTTTTTCTCTCCCTACTTACGGTGAATGAAATAAGATAGAATAAAAAGTAAGGGGATAAAAAAAAAACTATTCCTTCTTCCATACTCACGAGAAGGAAAGAAATTAAATAAAAATAAAAATTCAAATGCTTTAATAATAAAAAAAAACTGTATTAGTAACTTAAAGTAGACTGATAATAAAAGAAAGATCAATGAAAAAAAAGAGAGAAAAAAAAACAAAGCATTCAGTACACACAAAATTTTCCCCTACATACATACATACATACATACATACATACATACATACATACAAATCCCAAAGACCTGTTCCCTTGCATACCTTCCCTTACCTTCCCCTCCCCCAACGAGAAAATCACGTTACCAAGCCTGTCTCGTAATGGTCCAAAGATGAGGGTGCTGGAGGGCAAAGATTGAGGCATACGTGTCAAGATTACGTTGATGTCTCGACCTTGACGTGGGAGAGGGCTGGAGCTAAGAGGAGGGGACTACCTTGGGACTACCTTGCCTTGGAGGGAGTAGTAGGAGGAGGACTGGAGCTGGGATGCCTCTGGTGGTTTGTGGGACTATGTTGGGAATATGCTAGGGGGGGTCTTAAGGGGGTAGTGATGGTTAAGGGTGAAATAGGGTGTTAATTAATAGTTGTTGGAAGTTTTAAGGGTATTTTGGTGGGTTCAGGGGAGGTATGCGGTGATGTGGTACTTTGGGGGGTGAGAATGACTGGTGGTGGGGGTTGGGTGGTGATGTGGGGGTTGTGAAGCTGTGGGAGGTGTATGATTGGTTGTTGTTGTTGTTTGTTGTTGTTTGTGTTGTTGTTGTTGTTGTTGTTGTTGTTGTTGTTGTTGTTGTTACTACTACTACTACTACTACTACTACTACTACTACTGTTATTATTTTTGTTATTTTTGTTATTTTTATTATTATGATTATTATTATTATTATTATTATTATTATTATTATTATTATTATGAAAAGCTAAAATGGTCTTGGCAGAGGAGGAGGAGGAGGAGGAGGAGGAGGAGGAGGAGGAGGAGGAGGAGGAGGAGGAGGAGGAGGAGGAGGAGGAGGATACAAACATGACAAGAGAGAGAGAGAGAGAGAGAGAGAGAGAGAGAGAGAGAGAGAGAGAGAGAGAGAGAGAGAGAGAGAGAGAAAGGGGGAGAGCAAATTTATGATGCTGACTTTTGTGTCCAACAGGTAGTAGGTGTGTGGGTCGTTGTTGTTGTTGTTGTTTTTGTTGTTGTTGTTGTTATTGTTGTTTTATTGCTGTTGATGTCACATTTATTTACCAGTATTCGTGTTATTTATGTCACGATTTCAGAAACTACTCTCCTTCCTTCATTCTTACGAGCCTCAACTTCGTCAGCGTGGGGGGGAAAGAGGAGAACCACTACGACACCTAAACACACACACACACACACACACACACACACACACACACACACACACAAAAACTAATTCCTATGTATTTCCTTCATTTTTTTTTTTTTTTTTTTTGCATTTTCCACATTGATTCTTTTCCTTCTATATGCATACATACCTTTTTTTTTACACTTCCATGCTCAATACATAGATTTTACTCCACTCCCATAGTTACATATTCGCATTTCACCTCATACCTACGTACATACAGTTTTTTTTTCCCCCTTCTCTTATATTTAATACAGAGATTTTTTCCTCTCCCATACTTACTTCACACGGTTCTTTTTCTTCTCCCATATCCACTAGACTCCTTTTTCTCGTCTCCCATACTTAACAGATAGATTTTTCCTTTAACATAATAATTTCAGACCTTTTCTTTCATACTTGTTTCATTTATTACAACCAGAGCAACACTATCTCTCTCACTGCTGTGGCCTTTCTTTGTCAACATTCATAGCTCTGTTAAAAAGAATATATGTTGTTTGCATGGACACAGAAAAAGAGAGAATAAGAGGTCGACTTTCTCTATTCCTGCCTACAAAACTATTTAATGACTGTAGTATACAAATATAAGTGTTTTACTATAAGTTCCATTAGGTGATATTGGAAAAAAAAATTGTTTAGCATTGAAAGAGTTGTATTTAATGACAGAAATGCCATAATGTTTATAAGAAGCGACGCTATTTACATGTATTTTATTAATGACAGAGTTTTCTGTTTGTTATCGAGAAGGAAAATTTATTAGAGGCAATCCTGTGTGTGTGTGTGTGTGTGTGTGTGTGTGTGTGTGTGTGTGTGTGTGTGTGTGTGTGTGTGTGTGTGTGTGTTATCGTATGTTTGATATGATAATACGCGTAATCTGTTTGTCTGAGAGAGAGAGAGAGAGAGAGAGAGAGAGAGAGAGAGAGAGAGAGAGAGAGAGAGAGAGAGAGAGATGAGACACGTGGATCGAACTCCTTTCATAAAGTACCCAAATAAACACCACATTCTAATCATTTACGAAGTACTCAAACAAATCCTTTCATTTAAACGTTTTATCCTATTTTTATAACACGTCTGTTTTTTTTTGTTTTTTTTACCTAGAGGATCAAAAACTGCTAAATATTTACGTCGTGGGATTGTACATGTTACGTTATATACCTCAGTGTAGACCGTATGCGTAATAGTGTTTTATCTACTGTACGTATATTTTTCCATCATTACTCCTTTATTTTTTTTTCGTAATCTATCGTGCATTTTCATTCATTTCAAAGCAGACTAAAGGAGAACGAAATAACAGAATTCTTGTTTTCCTGCCGCTATGTATTTTCTCCCATATTGAAAGTTGAAAAAATACAAATTGAATGATTGTACATCTCTCTCTCTCTCTCTCTCTCTCTCTCTCTCTCTCTCTCTCTCTCCACGGTGGAAACTTGGCGATTAAGAAAGCCAAACTCGCCTTGGTAATTAAGGAAGTGAAGAAAAACAACAAAAACACACTCCCGCCCTCCCAAGTGCCGGGGTGCTCTCTCTCT
>NC_087153.1:14082500-14102500 GCF_035594125.1 Scylla paramamosain
GGATGTTTCAAAGGACAAAGTAAGCAATGGTATTACTGCAAGGCTTCATGACAAGGGTAAGCTAAGGGGTGGGGAAGTAAAGGTTGCGAGTCTTGCAGTCGGTTTTGAGGGGGACTTAAGGGAAGCCAGAGGGAAGCAGAGGCGTCGGGGGAAGCCAGTAGGGGGAAAGCAAAGAGGGAAAGCAGAGGTGTCGGAGCTTGTCGGGGCTGAGGGGTTTGCAGAGCGCTTTTCTCCCTTAATGAAGCCTCGAGTCGGAGTTACGGGGAGACCTTATTAGAGTGGCGACAGCTGGCGACCCGCAGGTGGTGTGTGTGTGTGTGTGTGTGTGTGTGCTTGAGAGAGAGAGAGAGAGAGAGAGAGAGAGAGAGAGAGAGAGAGAGAGAGAGAGAGAGAGAGAGAGAACCAGACACAGACAGACAGACAGACAACCAGACAGACAGACAGACAGATAAAAAGAGAGAGAACGAAATTCAACCAGACAGACAGATAGGCAGACGGAAAGAGAAAAAAAAAACATTGAGGCATTGAAAAACAGAGAGAGAGAGAGAGAGAGAGAGAGAGAGAGAGAGAGAGAGAGAGAGAGAGAGAGAGAGAGAGAGAGAGAGATGACATAATAGTTAATGCATATTTCCTAATGTTCGTGTTTCAATATGCAGAAAATGCCGAGTGTTTGCCGCCTCACTCCTCCCTCCCCCTCCATCCACCTCCCCTATCCCCGCACCATCTCCCCTCCCGCGCAAGCACGCACGCACGCACTCATTAAGAGCACTCGCCTGAGTAATCAACAGTGATCTGCTTGCATGTGTAGCCGCTGTTATTATTATTATTATTATTATTATTATTATTATTATTATTATTATTATTATTACTACTACTACTATTTTTATTATTATTATTATTATTATTATTATTATTATTATTATTATTATTATTATTATTGTCATTATTATTATTATTTTTGTTGTTGTAATGACAAAAATCGTAGTACTAGTAGTAGTAGTAGTAGTAGTAGTAGTGTAGTAGTAGTAGTAGTAGTAGTAGTAGTAGTACTAGTAGTAATAGTACTTGAAAATAATAATAATAATAATAATAATAATAATAATAATAATAATAATAATAATAATAAGGAGAAGAATAATTATAACAACAACAACAACAACAACAACAACATAACAGTATTCGCTGCCAAATACGCTGTCAGTAATGTAAAGACCCCATGCTTGTATAATATATTTGATGTAAAGGCTTTAGGTTACATATTTGGGAATTTAATAATGGGATCATGAAACATAACTCATAATTAATGGAAAGATAGATTACACATTCAGAGAGCTCACCAGTAATCTGTGGCCCCAAAGTTACACAAGTTATTCAAATACCAGTATCAAGTCAATATATAAATATGCAATGTGGAAGTAACCGGTATAGCGTTCGTTTTCTTTTTGTTGTTTTCTTATTTCGTATTGTAGGTAATTTTAACAGTAACTTCTTAATGGGAGCAGAAAGATACAGCAGGAGTAGGAAGATTGTAGTAGTAGAAAAGTAGGTGGAGGAAAGAGGCAATTGTATTAGTCAGGTAGTATTAACAGTAGTAGTAGTAATAGTAGTAGTCAGGTAATAGTAATAGTAATAATGATAGTCAGGTGTTAGTGATAGCAATATTAGTAGTCAGTGGTAGTTATATGATCGTAATAATAGTATTTATAGTCAGGTAATAGTAATGGTAGTAGTAGTCAGGTCATTGTAGTAGTAGTAGTAGTAGTAGTAGTAGTAATGATAGTAAAGTATTTTGGCCAAGTTAAAATTTCTCTACCAGACATTTCTAAAAGTGTAGAAGTGTTTGGTACAGTTTAGTTTTCTTCATACCCTTACTGTTTCTCCACTAACTTCTAAGGTCATTGTGTTAAATATGAAGTGTGGGGAAGGTGATCGTGTTAGGTTAAAGGCGCCGTGTTTAAGTTTGCAGTGTGGGGAACGTGATTGATTGCTTTCTGTCGATACTGTGTTGCGGGAATGATCTGGCTTATATAATTCTGGTATCTTCTTTTTTTTTTTTCTGGCAATACTGTGTTGTAGAAATGATTGGGTGCTATAATTCCATTTTCTTTTTATTTTACCTTTTTTTTCCTCTGTCTGGAATGTGTTGCAGAAATGATTGGCCGATGTAGTGTTGAACTGATAGATATAATTATAGTCTCTGCTTTTTATTCCAGTATTACGTTGCAGAAATGATTTGTTAGTGTGATCCTGCGTTCATTTTTTTCTTTTCCTTTTTCTTTCTTTCCCTCTCATAAGTGAGTTCAGGAATGGCCGGCTGGTATAGTACTGTACTATTTGATATGATATGATACTGGTCTTTTTTTTCTTTTCTCTCTCTATTTTTTTTTTCTGTCTATTAGTGTGTTGAAGAATGGAAGGCTGGCTGGCTGGCATTGAGGTAGTAGGGTGAGGAGTGCCTGGTTCTCCTTCCCCCGCTGTTGACACACTAGACACAAAAACTATGGGAGAATGGGCCGTGTTTTCCCAAGCAGGTCACCTCGTTATAAAGTAATAGCTTTCTGATCTGCGTCTTTTCTTTGGTTCACTGCGTCTTTCCACTTCTTGTCCTCCTCCTCCTCCTCCTCCTCCTCCTCCTCTTCTTCTTCCTTTTGTTGTTGTTGTTGTTGTTGTTGTTGTTCTTTTCTTCGACTTCTTATTCCGTCTTCTCACACACACACACACACACACACACACACACACACACACACACACACACACACACACACACACACACACACACACACACACACACACACACACACACACACACACACACACACGTGGTCCATTGAATTATTTAGTAGCGTTACCTGTGCTACTTCTGGACCATATGGGCGTGTTTCTCTCTCTCTCTCTCTCTCTCTCTCTCTCTCTCTCTCTCTCTCTCTCTCTCTCTCTCTCTCTCTCTCTCTCTCTCTCTGTGTGTGTGTGTGTGTGTGTGTGTGTGTGTGTGTGTGTGTGTGTGTGTGTGTGTGTGTGTGTGTGTGTGTGTGTGTGTGTGTGTGTGTGTGTGTGTGTGTGTGTTACGTAATCGCGATAGTTCGACAGTTGGACACACACACACACACACACACACACACACACACACACACACACACACACACACAGAGAGAGAGAGAGAGAGAGAGAGAGAGAGAGAGAGAGAGAGAGAGAGAGAGAGAGAGAGAGAGAGAGAGAGAGAGAGAGGTACCTGTTTGCCGGTGACCAAGGGAACAACACAGTACCTCCTTCGGGAGAGAGCTTACCTCCTCCTCCTCCTCCTCCTCCTCCTCCTCCTCCTCCTCCTCCTCCTCCTCCTCCTCCACCTCCTTTTCCTCATATTCTTTCTCAAACTATTACTGCGATATATCTTTTCCTCATCCTTCCTATCGCCATCTTCTTTCTTCGTCTTTTTCTTCCTCCTCCTCCTACTTTTTCGAATCCTAAAATCTTAAATCCACAGTTAATTTAGTTCGCGAAGACCAGCTGGCATTACCGTATTGAGGGAATTGAAGTAATAGTGCGCAGGAATGGAGAAGAAGAGGAGGAGAAAGAGAGTGTGGAAAGATGGAGGAGGAAAGGAGAGAGTTTGGAGGGATGGAGGAGAAAGGAAGAGAAGAATGAATGGATGAGGGAGGAAGTGTGGAGGGGATGAAAGAGGAGGGAAGAGAGGGATGGATAGATGGAGAAGGAAAGGAAGAGAGTGGGAAGAAGGAGGAGTGGGAGGAGGTACGAAGAGAGTCAGGAGGGATGGTAGCAGGCAGGCAGGCAGTCGGCGCTCGTGCCTTGGAAAGAGTGAAAGAAGGAAGGAAAAAAAAAAGAAATGAGGCACCTTGTTTTAATTATGATCTTGGAAATAGTTGTAGGTCTCTCTCTCTCTCTCTCTCTCTCTCTCTCTCTCTCTCTCTCTCTCTCTCTCTCTCTCTCTCTCTCTCTCTCTCTCTCTCTCTCTCTCTCTCTCTCTCTCTCTCTTTCACATACAAAGAGGTGATTAAGTGTCGCCCTCCCGGTGTGGTCGAGGCAATAACCACCTCATCACCGCCTCCTTTAATGTGCCCCGCCCAGGCCTAAATGACCTACTCCCTGTGGTTGTTTTGACTCCAGGCCTATTAGTAACCCCCCTTGACCCGCTGGTGGTCCCAGAAGTATGTAGCAAGACACATCTTTATTTCTTGTTGTTTTTTTTAGTCATCCGTCCTTTATCTCGTTTTCTTTCTATCTTTTCATGTAGTCTTGTACCCGTTTTCTTTTTTACTTTATTTATCTATTTATTTATTTTATTATTTTCGTTACGATTTAGGGTTCACTTGGATTTTTGGTACGGTGATTAACGTGCAGTGTGAAATTTCATAGTTCGGATCCGCTTCATTGTACAGGTAACGTTTTTTTTTTTTTTTTTTTTTTAACAGTAGCTAGGGTGTCATTTCACACACACACACACACACACACACACACACACACACACACACACACACACACACACACACACACACACACACACACACACACACACACACACACACACACACACACAGAGAGAGAGAGAGAGAGAGAGAGAGAGAGAGAGAGAGAGAGAGAGAGAGAGAGAGAGAGAGAGAGAGAGAGAGAGAGAGAGAGAGAGAGAGAGAGAATAATGGAATGGATTTTATAGTGATTTTTTTTTTTTTAACCGTAGTGATTTATATGAATTCAAATGATGTACGGGTGGGTGGAAAGTTCTCTCTCTCTCTCTCTCTCTCTCTCTCTCTCTCTCTCTCTCTCTCTCTCTCTCTCTCTCTCTCTCTCTCTCTCTCTCTTTCTCTAACTTTCACACACACACACACACACACACACACGTTACATTAAGCGAAAAAAAAAATCATACAATACATATCATTCCTGCATCAACATGGAGATGAACACAAAGACAGTCAGAAGAAGAAAGAAAGAAAAAAAAATTAATACGAAAGAAAACACACACACACACACACACACACACACACACACACACACACACACACACACACACAAACATCCCTGGAAAGAGTTTTGAAAGTTTCCTGATGATATTATTTGTACCCCGAAGTATGTTAGCGGTTATTTTGGGCGGGAAGGCATCACGGCGCCGGCCTCTGCATGCACCTCACGCCCTGCACTCTGGCGAAGTTTTAGGACTGCGCTGCCAGACTTGAGGCCGCGGGTGTGAAATGTGTTGATTCCTCCTATTACTGGCGTGCCGCGCGGGATGGGGCTTCATGTTAATTATTATTATTATTATTATTATTATTATTATTATTATTATTATTATTATTATTATTATAATTATTGGTCGGATGTGTTTTTTTTTTTACTTGCTTGTGTTTGGTAAGTGTCAAGGTTAAAAAAAAAGTATATTGAAATGGATGGATGGGAATAAAAGCTCGTTCGTAATTGTGTTGTGCTGCAAAAAGAAAAAAAAATCTTAGTATTCATCTTATTAGTGTTTTTATTAAATTGTGTGTGGTTTTTATTTATTTATTTTTTTAAGCCATTAAGAAGTTAGGAATTATCTTCAGTTATAATATGTATGGATAAAAAATTACATAAACAGATAGAAAACACTGTATCGTAATAAAACTGTCATATCTATATAGTACGCAATATTAAATAGCTGAGTAAACTTTTTTTTCACCATACATGCCCAAATTCAACTGTTAGCAACTTTGATATTAACACACAGACAACAAAACAAACAAATGATATACCAAGAAACAATATGGAGTAAATCACTGCGTTTACACATACATTTTTTCTCATCCTGTTAACTTTGCCCCATATATCATCCTGTCCAAACTTGTGATATTACTAACATTTTTTTGTGTTTTACTGTACACACACACACACACACACACACACACACACACACACACACACACACACACACACACACACACACACACACACACACACACACTCTGCTCTCCCCCCTCCCTCCCTCTCTCTCTCTCTCTCTCTCTCTCTCTCTCTCTCTCTCTCTCTCTCTCTCTCTCTCTCTCTCTCTCTCTCCCAACAGCTTGTCTTCCCTGCGTTTCCAATTTATCGAGCTGGGGACGCGGTGTAGGGTAAGCTGTGGTGACCGGCGCGGCCCACACACACAGCCCCGCCTCGCCAGCTGAAGGACACGTCAATGAAAAATGTATCACAGTGTCCAGGCGTATGTATATCAGATACACTGGTAATACACGTAAATTCTGGTATGTGTATTTATTTATTTATTTATTTATTATTTTTTTTGTATTGCTTCTGTCAGTTTTTTTTTTCATCTTTTGTTTCTTTATGAGATTTGAGGAATGTATGTGGGTTTTAAGGACGTGCATGCACTGGAATTCTTGTATGTTTTTTTTTTCTAGTTCTTGTTTTTTTTTTTTTTGCTGTCTTTTTTTTTGTCATATGAAATTTTTCGGAATATGGATGATCAAAAATATACGTACTTTATGTTCTTTATTATTTTCCATCTCGTCTCGTTTACAGTACGTATGTTTTTTTTTTATTTAATTTTACGTAAGACTGTGAATTACCTACGAATACACACCACAGCAGTCCGTATTTAAAGACTGTGAATGCTTTACAGATACACTCATGTACATTTTTTTTTGTATTTTCTGTCAATTTACTCCAATATGGACAAAACGCTTATCTTTTCTGTTATCTTGGTGCGTTTAAACTGTAAAAATACATATTTGGAGAGAGAGAAAAAAATGTACTATAATTCAGGATTTTTATTTTTATTTATTTTTTTTTGTTAGAGGAGTAAATTGGAACATTAATGAAACAAGACATAAATACGGAAAAAAAAAAGAATATGAAATTAATATGTTGATACAAAAATTTAGAGTTATGATAATAAAGTAAAATTGAAAAGAAAAGAAAGACACTAGTTACTTTGTTTATTGCCAGTAAAGTAATTCAGCACTGAAGTGAGACGAAGACGAATTAATAAGAGAAAGAAAAGTAAAAAGAGTGAAGAAAATGGAAGTGGAATATGGAATTGACAATAAGAAAGAGAGAAAAAAAAAAAACTGGAAATTTTGTGTATAGTTTTGTGCATGTCAAAACACATTCAAATAAGAAATTAAAGAGCGGATAAAAGTAATAGAGAACGAAAATAAAAGGGAGAAAATAAATATATAATGAAGAAAACTGATTTAACGATAGAAAACAACAAAAAAAGTGAAAAGAAAGAAAAAAGAACGAAGATTATGGAGGTGAAGATTATAAATAACAAAAAAAAAAAAAAAAACGAGAAAAATATGAACATGGAAGTAAAGATTGAATATCACTAAAAAGTAGAGAAAATAAAGAATGAAGAAATAAAGGACTAAATATAACAAAAAAAAAAAAAATGGAAAGAATGAATGAAAAATATGGAAATAAAGATTGAAAATAAAAACAAAACACGTAGAAAAATAAATGGAGCACAAATGTAACAAAAGAGAGTGAAAGAAGAAACAAAAGACAGCGAGAGGAAGCGGGAGTGAGGAGTATGGAGGAGGAGTCTTGTTATGTCAACCATGCGGACCCTTCAGTTAAGAAAGACTTATTATTTATGCAAACCAGCTCCCCGTGTCTCGTCTCGTCTCGTCTCTCGTCTCTCTCTCTCTCTCTCTCTCTCTCTCTCTCTCTCTCTCTCTCTCTCTCTCTCTCTCTCTCTCGTCGTGGGAGTGAAACTTGAGACGGAAAAACTTCACCTCCTTTTCCTCGCTTTCTGTCGGTTTTTCAGTCCACTTCCACTGTGATGAATTATGCATTTTTGTATTTGTTTGCTGTTGTCTTCGTTGCTGTTATCTTTAGGGCCGTTAGGACAGAGTTGTTGTTCTTATTGTTTTGTTGTTGTTGTTGTTGTTATTGTTGTTGTTGTTACTAAACACTAATTATTTTAGACATTAAATAGAGAAACGTCTTTCTACTACTACTACTACTACTACTACTACTACTACTACTACTACTACTACTACTACTACTACTACTATTACTACTACTACTACTACTACTACTACTAATGCTTGTACTACTACTACTACTACTACTACTACTACTACTAACAATAATAATAATAATAATAATAATAATAATAATAATAATAATAATAATAATAATGATTAATAATTATACGACCACTGCTGGTGTTTTTTGTCTTTGTAACTTCTCTGTTTTGTTGATTCACACACACACACACACACACACACACACACACACACACACACACACACACACACACACACACACACACACACACACACACACACACACACACACAATTGAACGAGTCTAAAAGTTTGTAGCAACTTTTTGCAATAATTTTATTCATTAAACATTGTTGAGGTGTGTGTGTGTGTGTGTGTGTGTGTGTGTGTGTGTGTGTGTGTGTGTGTGCGCACGCGTGCGTGGAGAGGAGAGGAGAGAGAGAGGAGAGAGAGAGAGAGAGAGAGACGAGAGAGAGAGAGAGAGGAGAGAGAGAGAGAGAGAGAGAGAGAGAGAGAGAGAGAGAGAGAGAGAGAGAGAGAGAGAGAGAGAGAGAGAGAGAACTATAGATCGTTCCGCCTTGACAAGTAATTTGAGAAAAGTTACATTCTCTCTCTCTCTCTCTCTCTCTCTCTCTCTCTCTCTCTCTCTCTCTCTCTCTCTCTCTCTCTCTCCCATCCAGTCCTCTCCCATTTCCCTGTCATCCCTCATTTTAAGCTCCCTACCTGCTCCTCCTCCTCCTCCTCCTCCTCCTCCTCCTCCTCCTCCAATCATCACCTAAGTGCTAAATCCCCCTTAAATGGTGCCTATTAAAATTGTCTTCAGAAGCGTCTCTCTCTCTCTCTCTCTCTCTCTCTCTCTCTCTCTCTCTCTCTCTCTCTCTCTCTCTCTCTCTCTCTCTCTCTCTCTCTCTCTCTCTCTCTCTCTCTCTCTCTCTCTCTCTGTAGGAAGCAGAGGAATTTCTTAAGGTAATTCAGGATAATTTTTTTAAAACAGGTAGTCGTAGAACCCACAAGGGGGAGCAATATTCTAGATTTAATTCTTACCAACCGGGAGGAAGCAGTCACGCAGGTAGAGGTTGGAGGACAGCTAGGTAACAGTGACCATAGGGAAATTAGGTGCAATTTAGAATGGGAAGAAACTTTTAGAAGGAAAACCACTAGTAAAATACCTGACTTTAGGAGAGCAGATTTTGAGTAATTAAAAAGGTACCTCCAAGGAGTGGACTGGCAAGGGATGCAGGGTGAGGCCAGGTCAGGGACAGAGTTCAGAGAGATAAGGCAGGATGAGAGAGGTGAGGTGAGGCGTGAGGGTGTAGGACAAGAGGAGGGGAATGTGTCCGGAAGGGGCGGAGGAAAAGAGGAAGGGGGAAATAGGTGTGAGTATGCTGGAATGTCAGGTCATGCTGAAATGAGAGAGGTGAGGTCGAGGACGAGTAGATGAGGGAGTGGAGAGGATGGTAGGGACCGAAATGAGGGGATTAGGTGAGATAAAATTAATGTAGATGAATTATATAAATATTTCGTAGATAAAGTTCATACAGGTCAATTAGCAAATATTCCATATAGGGCAATAAGATCACAGAAAAATTACTCTAAATGGATGACTGCTAGGTTAAAGCATTATATACGGCGTAAGAGAAGTATATATAAAAAATTAAGGGCAGGTGAAGAAGTTTTAAGGTCACAATATAATGAATTAGAACAGTCAGGAAGTTAACGAGGAAAGCTAAGGGCAATTATGAATTAAAGGTAGCCAGCCAGGCGAAGACGGACCCCAAGGGATTTTATCAAGTATACAGGACGAAGAATAAGGATACTATAGGTCGATTAAAGGCAGCTGATGGGGAGCTGGTTAGTTCTGGGGAGGAGATTAGTAAACTTCTGAATGAATATTTTTTAAGTGTCTTCACCCAGGAAAACATGCAGGATATGCCAGACAGTGAAAAGATGTTTAGAGCAGATAAGAATGAGAAGCTGACAGATATTTCCATAACCAGGGAGATAGTGGAACAGGAGGTAGATAGGCTAAAAAAGTTCAAGTCACCAGGACCAGATGAAATATATCCCAGAGTACTTAAGAAATGCAAAGAGATTATTAGTGAGCCGTTAGTTTCTGTCTTTAGAAAATCACTGGAGTCGGGTGAGGTACCAGTAATGTGGAGGCAGGCTAATGTAGTACCCATCTTTAAGAAAGGAGATAAAACTTTAGCGTCTAATTATAGACCTGTCAGCTTAACTTCAGTTGTAGGTAAAATGTTAGAGTCAATAATAGCGAGGAACATTAGGGAACATTTAGATAAACATAACTTGATAAATCAGTCACAGCATGGCTTCACGAAGGGGAAGTCTTGCCTGACAAACTTGTTAAGTTTTTACAGTAAAGTGTACGAGGCAGTAGATAATGGTGATAGTTATGACATCTTATATCTGGACTTTAGTAAAGCATTTGACAAGGTACCCCATCAAAGGCTCCTGAGAAAGGTTATGGCACACGGGATAGATAGGAAGGTGTTATGCTGGATAGGGTCATGGCTTAGTGACAGGCGACAAAGACTTGTAATAAACGGCTCGAAATCTGAGTGGGGTCATGTAATTAGTGGGGTGCCACAGGGATCAGTATTAGGGCCATTGTTATTTCTAATATATATTAATGACTTGGATAGTGGAATTAGTAGTGATGTTAGTAAATTTGCGGATGACACAAATATAGGTAGATTAATTAGGTCAGAATCGGATGCCATCGCCTTGCAGGCAGATTTAGATAGAATGAATGAATGGACGGATAGATGGGAAATGCAATTTAATATCAATAAATGCAAAGTACTTAGCGTAGGTAGAGGAGACCCACACAATAGGTACACATTAAACAACCAAACTCTGGTAGGTACAGGGTACGAGAAAGATTTAGGAGTTATAGTTAGCTCTGAACTCCGTCTAGAGAAACAATGCATAGAAGCCAGAAACAGGGCAAATAGGGTACTAGGATTCATTTTTAGGAGTGTTAAAAGTAGAAGACCGGAAGTAATATTAAAGTTATACTTGGCGCTGGTCAGACCTCATCTAGACTACGCTGTGCAGTTCTGGTCCCCACATTACAGGAAAGATATAGGTCTATTAGAATCAGTACAGAGGAGAATGACTAAAAGGATACAGGGGATGAGGAGTATTCCTTACGAGGCGAGATTGAAGTTATTAAATATACATTCTTTAGAAAGACATAGGTTAAGAGGAGACCTGATAGAAGTCTTTAAGTGGTATAAGGGTTATAACAAGGAGGATGTAGGCAAAATTCTTAGGATCAGCAACCAGGGTAGAACAAGAAATAACGGGTTCAAGCTTGAAAAAGTTAGGTTTAGGAAGGAGATAGGAAAAAAATTGGTTCTCAAATAGAGTGGTAAATGAGTGGAACGAACTTAGTAATCATGTTGTTAGTGCTAGGACACTAGAGAGCTTTAAGAGAAGATTAGACAGGTTTATGGATGGGGACAATAGATGGAAACAGGGACTGCCACGTGTAAGCCTGGTCGCTTCTTGCAGTTTCCCTTATTTCTTATGTTCTCTCTCTCTCTCTCTCTCTCTCTCTCTCTCTCTCTCTCTCTCTCTCTCTCTCTCTCTCTCTCTCTCTCTCTCTCTCTCTCTCTCTCTCTCTCTCTCTCTCTCTCTCTCAGTAAATTCTTGATCAACAACAATGGTAACAATAACCACAAGAAAACTACTATTACTACTACTATTACTACTACTACTACTACTACTACTACTACTACTACTACTACTACTACTACTACTACTACTACTACTACTACTACTACGTCCGCTGTTGGTGGTGGTCCTAGATCTCTATTAGGGCACTACATCTGTTACATGCTGAAATTTATAGTGAACTTGAGAAAATATCTAAGTGGGTACTCTTAACAATTTTTTATTTATTTTTCTATTATGTAGGATGGACACTGGCCAAGGGCAACAAAAATCCAATAAAAAAAAATGCCCACTGAAATGCCAGTCCCATAAAAGGGTCTAAAGCGGTAGTCAAAAATTGATGAATAAGTGTCTTGAATCCTCCCTCTTGAAGGAATTCAAGTCATAGGAAGGTGGAAATACAGAAGCACGCAGGGAGTTCCAGAGTTTACCAGAGAAAGGGATGAATGATTGAGAATACTGGTTAACTCTTGCGTTAGAGAGGTGGACAGAATAGGGGTGAAAGAAAGAAGAAAGTCTTGTGCAGCGAGGCCGCAGGAGGAGGGGAGGCATGCAGTTAGCAAGATCAGAAGAGCAGTTAGTATGAAAATAGCGGTAGAAGACAGCTAGAGATGCAATATTGCGGCGGTGAGAGAGAGGTTGAAGACAGTCAGTTAGAGGAGAGGAGTTGATGAGACGAAAAGCTTTTGATTCCACCCTGTCTAGAAGAGAAGTATGAGTGGAACCCCCCCAGACATGTGAAGCATACTCCATACATGGACGGATAAGGCCCTTGTACAGAGTTAGCAGCTGAGGGGGGGGGGGGTGAGAAAAACTGGCGGAGACGTCTCAGAACGCCTAACTTCATAGAAGCTCTTTTAGCTAGAGATGAGATGTGAAGTTTCCAGTTCAGATTATAAGTAAAAGGATAGACCGAGGATGTCCAGTGTAGAAGAGGGGGACAGTTAAGTGTCATTGAAGAAGAGGGGATAGTTGTCTGGAAGGTTGTGTCGAGTTGATAGATGGAGGAAATGAGTTTTTAAGGCATTGAACAATACCAAGTTTGCTATGCCCCAATCAGAAATTTTAGAAAGATCAGAAGTCAAGCGTTCTGTGGCTTCCCTGCGTGAAATGTTAACCCCATGAAGGGTTGGACGTCTATGAAAAGACGTGGAAAAGTGCAGGATGGTATCATCAGCGTAGGAGTGGATAGGACAAGAAGTTTGGTTTAGAAGATCATTAATGAATAATAAAAAGAGAGTGGGTGACAGGACATAACCCTGTGGAACACCACTGTTAATAGATTTAGGAGAAGAACAGTGACCGTCTACCACAGCAGCAATAGAACGGTCAGAAAGGAGACTTGAGATGAAGTTACAGAGAGAAGGAGAGACAGAAGCCGTAGGAGGGTAGTTTGGAAATCAAAGCTTTGTGCCTGACTCTATCAAAAGCTTTTGATATGTCTAAGGCAACAGCAAAAGTTTCACCAAAATCTCTAAAAGAGGATGACCAAGACTCAGTAAGGAAAGCCAAAAGATCACCAGTAGAGCGGCCTTGACAGAACCCATACTGTCGATCAGATAGAAGGTTGTGAAGTGATAGATGTTTAAGAATCTTCCTGTTGAGGATAGATTAAAAAACTTTAGATAGGTAGGAAATTAAAGCAATAGGACGGTAGTTTGAGGGATTAGAATGGTCACCCTTTTTAGGAACAGGCTGAATGTAGGCAAACTTCCAGCAAGAAGGAAAGGTAAAGGTAGATGTTGACAGACAGAGCTGAAAGAGTTTGACTAGGCAAGGTGCAAGCACGGAGGCACAGTTCCGGATAAAAATAGGAAGGACCCCATCAGGTCCATAAGCCTTCCGAGGGTTTCGGCCAGCAAGGGCATGGAAAACATCATTGCGAAGAATTTTAATAGTCATGAAGTAGTCAGAGGGTGCAGGAGAGGGAGGAACAAGCAGAGAATCGTCCAAGGTAGAGTTTTTAGCAAAGGTTTGAGCGATGAGTTCAGTTTTAGAAATAGATGTGATAGCAGTGGTGCCATGTGGTTGAAATAAAGGAGGGAAAGAAGAAGCAAAGTTATTGGAATTTTTTTTTGGCTAGACGCCAGAAGTCACGTGGGGAGTTAGATCTTGAAAGGTTTTGACATCTGTTAATGAAGGAGTTTTTAGCTAGTTGGAGAACAGACTTGACATGCTTCTGGGCAGAAATATAAAGTGCATGAGATTCTGGTGATAGAAGGCTTAAGTACCTTTTGTGGGCCACCTCTCTCATGTATAGCACGAAAACAAGCTGTGTTAAACCAAGGTTTAGAAGGTTTAGGGCGAGAAAAAGAGTGAGGAATGTACGCCTCTATGCCAGACACTGTCACCTCTGTTATGCACTTAACATACAAAGACGGGTCTCTGACACGGAAGCAGTAATCATTCCAAGGAAAATCAGCAAAATACCTCCTCAGGTCCCCCCAACTAGCAGAGGCAAAACGCCAGAGGCACCTTCGCTTAAGGGGATCCTGAGGAGGGATTGGAGCGATAGGACAAGATACAGATATGAGATTGTGATCGGAAGAGCCCAACGGAGAAGAAAGGGTGACAGTAAAAGCGGGATTAGAGGTCAGGAAATGGTCAAGAATATTGGGCATATCTCCAAGATGGTCAGGAATACGAGTAGGGTGTTGCACCAATTGCCCTAGGTCGTGGAGGATAGCAAAGTTGAAGGCTAGTTTACCAGGATGGTCAGTGAAGGGAGAGGAAAGCCAAAGCTAGTGAACATTCCAAGAATGGAGCTCTCTGCAAAAGGGAAGAGAGTCAGAATGTGCTCCACTTTGGAAGTTAAGTAGTCAAAGAATTTCTTATAGTCAGAGGAGTTAGGTGAAAGGTATACAGCGCAGATAAATTTAGTTTGAGAGTGACTCTGTAGTCGTAGCCAGATGGTGGAAAACTCGGAAGATTCAAGAGCGTGGGCACGAGAGCAGGTTAAGTCATTGCGCACATAAACGCAGCATCCAGCTTTGGATCGAAAATGAGGATAGAGAAAGTAGGAGGGAACAGAAAAGGGGCTACTGTCAGTTGCCTCTGACTCCTGAGTTTCAGTGAGGAAAAGAAGATGAGGTTTAGAAGAGGAGAGGTGGTGTTCTACAGATTGAAAATTAGATCTTAGACCGCGAATGTTGCAGAAGTTAATGAAGAAAAAGTTGAGGGGGGTGTCAAGACACTTAGGGTCGTCGACAGAAAGACAGTCCGACCTGGAGCCACTTATGGTCCCCTCCCCAGATGGGGACTCCAAGGCTGGTGTAGGAGTCGCCATGATGATTTTAAAATTTCTGAGTGAAGGGTGAATGTGTCATTAGGTGCTTGTAGTTTTCTGTGGAGGAAGAGAGTTGTCTTTAGAGGGTAGGCTGTGACTGCCCCCTTGTGTTGTGAGACACAAAGGGAAACGTTCAGTGAGGTCACAGCTGGGTTTAATGATAAGTTCACAGCACCCCCTGAACAGTGCTTTAGACCTCACTGGGAGTAATTATCGTTTCGGCAGGTGTCTCCCTGTCATGTTATTGGCCGAGTTTACCTTGAATGGGATCACGTTTTCTTAGTGTCCCCCGTGTTCCGGTTACCTGCCTTTCGGACATTATCCCTATTATTGGTTATAAGTAGTGTAAGGCTTATTTTCCGATTTTATATCATGTAGTATTATTCTCTTCATAATTTAAGTTCTCTATATCTTTGTATGTATAAGGGAGGAAGTATAATTGAGGTAGAAATATGTTGAAACGAGGGGAGCTTGAGTGGGCAACAGCACATTCCAAGGAGGGGAAGACAGAGCGCCTTTGGTCGTGAGGTAGAGAGGAAGGTGGCGACACTCAGGGAAGAATCTTGGTGTGGACTGGTGATGGATTGAGTGTGTGGAGGTATTAGTGGTGTAGCGGTATAACCTTGATATTCAGGATCAGGTTAGTGAGTCTTTTGTGGTACCAAGAGCTCTTGTCCGCTGAAATTCGGTTGTTGAGTTGTGCCGGTGATGCTGTTCAAAAGGGGTCATAGGTCAAACTGGCAGCCATTTTGTGAGTGGAGGTTGTGGTGTTGACCTTGGAAGCTGGTGTTCTGGTGTATTGGTGATTTTAGGGATGATGTTATGGTGTTATTGGTAATCTTTGGTGATGGTGATCTCCTGTAAGGCTTGAGGAGGTGAAATACGGGAATTATTGTCTGGGGACGCGGTAATGGCGTCCGAGTAAATTCCTGCGGTTGAGGGAAATATTTCTGTGACTGGTGGAGGTGTAAACGGGTTCTGGTGTTGTGGGAAGTGACGAGAACGTCATGTATTAACATGTACTACCTCATGTTGATTGTGAATTATCATTATTATTAATATATGTGGTTGTAACATAGAATAATCGTGCTTTCTACTCCCCCAACATTGATCTGGTATTAGAGGTGATTCCAGGTGTGCTGTGTCAAGGTAAAAGTAGAGTGAGAGGGTGTAATTCTGGCGATTTCGGATAGGTCGGGTAGGCACTCGAAGCCTTTAAAAATCCAGACCTTTAAAAACTTTCCGGGATCAGTGTAACGTCCACTTTCTTGGAAAGATAACCGGGATCGTACGATCGTAAGTGAGTAAGCGATCGTGACAGAATACCACTAAACTACTATAAAGAAAGAGAAAACATGCGTATTCAAATTGTTATAGGAGTCATCTTAGGTTGAGTTTTTCTTTAGAGGGGGGTGGGAGGGAGGCACAATGCTAGATTTCTTGGTGTTATTGTTGACGAATTTAAATTGAGAGACAGAAAGAAACAAAAGAAAAGCATATACAGTCTGTTAGTTCATATGCATCAAAAATATGTGGAATTTTATGGAGTTAGATATTAATGATCATGATGATAATAATGATAATAATAACACTCTCTCTCTCTCTCTCTCTCTCTCTCTCTCTCTCTCTCTCTCTCTCTCTCTCTCTCTCTCTCTCGGAAAAAAAAATAATAGAAAGAAAATGTGAAAGAGAACGAGGCGGGGTATTCCGTGTCGGGTGGCGCAGCGGCGTCTGCCTGACATTTAATTCGTGCGTCCCTCGATCGGTGCCCCGCGAGTGATTATCAATTTGGGACTGCATCTTTCTCTTCCTTCTCAATTAATTGGCTTTTTTTTTTTTTTGCCCCTCTCTCTTGTCTGTGAGTATTTTCAGAAATGTGTGTGTGTGTGTGTGTGTGTGTGTGTGTGTGTGTGTGTGTGTGTGTGTGTGTGTGTGTGTGTGTGTGTGTGTGTGCTGACTAAACAAAAGACACAATAATTATAATGATAAGAAGAAGAAGGTGAAAGTTGTGTATAGATGTGTAATTCGTATTTATCTGTATAAGACACGAGACATTAAGATAAATAATTAATATCATGGCATAATATTCAGCCACTGAAAAGCTGAGTAGAGAAAGCCAACAAACAAGGAGGCGAAAGAATACTTTGCTTAAGCCAATTATAGAGGCAAAAAACACGTGATCTATGCACTGGCCAATCATAAGGCTCACACAGCCGTGACATCAGACAGCGAGCACTTACTGGCCAACTACAATGCTCACTTTTAGGCTGTTTTAAGTAATACACGCTTGCCAACCCTCGGACTGTGGAACCGGCCCTTAGTATGAAAACTGTGTGTAGTATTCCCTCATCATCAGTTTAGCCTTGTATTCGCCCCAGCGCCCTTAGCAGCTGCTGTACGGCGTGTGTTCAGAGTGGTGCTGGTTAGGCTTCATTTGAAATATAGATGAATACCACTAAAACATTAGTCCTCGATTTAATGAGGTGCTGGGAGGAGACGCAGTGGGAAGACTTGGTAAAAGGGACATCGACTTAGAAGAATAGTTTGCTTCTCCTCTTCCTCCTCCTCCTCCTTCCCAATTCACAAGCACTCCCATCCCATGAAATCAAACCCATTTCAAAACCATCCCATCAAATCAGGAGGAGGCAGTAGGCACCTGCCGAAACGATAATTACTCCCAGTGAGGTCTAAAGCACTGGATCACGGGGTGCTGTGAACTTATTAAAACCAGCTGTGATCTCACTGAACGTTTCCCTTTGTGTCTTACAACACAAGGGGGCAGTCACAGCCTGCCCTCTAAAGACCAGTCTCTTCCTCCACACAAAACTACAAGCACCTAATAACACACACACCCTTCACTCAAAATTTCAAAATTATCATGGCGACTCCTACACCAGCCTCAGAGTCCCCCATCTGGGAAGGGGACCACAAATGTCCCCAGGTCGGACTGCTTTTCTGATAACGACCCTAAGTGTCTTGACACCCCCCCCCCAACTTTTCTTCATTAACTTCTTTAACATTCGCGGTCTAAGATCTAATTTTCAATCTGTAGAACACCACCTCTCCTCTTTTAAACCTCATCTTTTCCTCACTGAAACTCAGGTGTCGGAGGCAACTGACAGTAGCCTCTTTTCTGTTCCCTCCTATTTTCTCTATCCTCATTTTCAATTCAAAGCTGGATGTTGCGTTTATATGCGCAACGACTTAACCTGCTCTCGTGCCCACACTCATGAATCTTCCGAGTTTTCCACCATGTGGCTACGACTACAGAGTCACTCTTAAACTAGATTTATCTGTGCTGTATACCTCTTACCTAACTCCTTTGACTATAAGAAATTCTTTGACTTCTTAACTTCCAAAGTGGAGCACATTCTGACTCTCTTCCTTTTTGTAGAGATCTCCATTCTTGGAGACTTCATTGTTCTCCAACAGGTTTGGCTTTCCTTTCCCTTCACTGACTATCCTGGTGAATTAGCCTTCAACTTTGCTATCCTCCACGACCTAGAGCAATTGGTGCAACAGCTTAATCGTATTCCTGACCGTCTTGGAGATACGCCCAACATTCTTGACCTTTTCCTGACCTCTAATCCTTCTGCTTATGCTGTCACCCTCTCTTCTCTGTTGGGCTCCTCCGATCACAGTCTTATATCTGTATCTTGTCCTATCGCTCCAATCCCTCCTCAGGACCCCCCTAAGTGAAGGTGCCTCTGGCGTTTTGCCTCTGCTAATTGGTGGGACCTGAGGAGGTATTTTGCTGATTTTTCTTGGAATGATTACTGCTTCCGTGTCAGAGACCCGTCTTTGTGTGTTGAGCGCATAACAGAGGTGATAGTGTCTGGCATGGAGGCGTACATTCCTCACTCTTTTTCTCGACCTAAACCTTCCAAACCTTGGTTAAACACAGCTTGTTGTTGTGGTATACATGATAGAGAGGTGGCCCACAAAAGATACTTAAGCCTTCTATCACCAGAATCTCATGCACTTTATATTTCTGCCCAGAACCATGCCAAGTCTGTTCTCCAACTATCCAAATATTCCTTCATTAATAGAGTGTCAAAATAGAGTGTCAAAACTCCCCTCGTGACTTTTGGCACCTAGCCAAAAATATCTCCAGTAACTTTGTTTCTTCTTCTTTCCCTTTTTTATTTCAACCTGTTGTCACCACTGCTATCACATCTATCTCTAAAGCTGAACTCTTCGCTCAAACCTTTGCTAAAAACTCTACCTTGGACGATTCTCTGCTTGTTCCTCCCTCTTCTCCACCCTCTGACTACTTCATGGTACCTATTAAAATTCCTCGCAGTGATGTTTTCCATGCCCTCGCTGGCCTAAACCGTCGGAAGGCTTATGGACCTGATGGGGTCTCTCCTATTGTTATCCGAAACTATGCCTCCGTGCTTGTACCCTGCCTAGTCAAACTCTTTCAGCTCTGTCAACATCTACCTTTCCTTCTTGTTGGAAATTTGGCTACATTCAACTTGTTCCTAAAAAGGGTGACCGTTCTTATCCCTTAGACTACCGTCCTATTGCTTTAATTTTCTGCCTATCTAAAGTTTTTGAATCTATCCTCAACAGGAAGATTCTTAAACATATATCACTGCACAACCTTCTATCTGATCGCCAGTATAGGTTCCGTCAAGGTTGCTCTACTGGCTTTCCTTACTGAGTCTTGGTCATCCTCTTTTAGAGATTTTGGTGAAGCTTTTATTGTTGCCTTGGATATATCAAAAGCTTTTGATAGAGTCAGGCACAAAGCTTTGATTTGCAAACTACCCTCCTACAGCTTCTATCCTTCTCTCTGTAACTTCATCTCAGGTGTCCTTTCTGACCATTCTATTGCTGCTGTGGTAGACGGTCACTGTTCTTCTAAATCTATTAACAGTGGTATTCCGCAGGGTTCTGTCCTGTCACCCACTCTCTTCTTATTATTCATCAATGACCTTCTAAACGAAACTTTTTTGTGCTATCCACTCCTACGCTGATGATACCATCCTGCACTTTTCCATGTCTTTCCA
>NC_087153.1:14110000-14135000 GCF_035594125.1 Scylla paramamosain
GAAATGCTCTTAAAAACCCGGCTAATCATCTCTGTGGCCTTTAAAAATAATCGTGGTGAGAGAGCAAGGCGTATCTGAATAGTGGCCTGAGTTGTGAGTTCGAGTCCACACCACGGCGGTGTCTTGAGAGGCGAGGTGTGGGCAGGTGTTGCTCCACATGTATTCCTGATGACTTCCTGTAGCTTTCCATATTTTCGTGTGATTTTATGTTCCCCCTGTGAGTCGTGAGTGTTCAAAGATGCTTTTCCCACGCGTAGACTTGATGACTTCTTGCAGCTTCCCGTATTTTTGATGTTATGTTCTTCTGTCAGCCTTGTTTCTTGTGTTTGAAGACGGCTTTTCTTTCGTGGTAAGTTGTTCATTCTGCTGGACGGGCACAGTCGCTGCATCAACATGTAGAACAATATACTAGTAGAAATTGATGGCTACTGTCACTGCATCAATTTTTGTAGTACATTATTCTAGGTGCTAATTGGTGAAGTGGACGGCTGCTTGGATTGTCTTCCTGCATGGAGGCCGACTAGAGGTATAGAAAACGAGGTAAAAAGTCCCGCTCTGTTGCCGCTCCCAAAGTTAATGAACAGGAGAAAGATTTTGGTTGGGTAAAGGACGGATTGGAAAAGGAGTTCGATCTTACCTGGCCTGACAGCAGCTTAGATTGATTAGTGGCCTTGCTGCCATCATCGTTGTTGGTGGTGTCAGAGTGTGCTGCGTCGGGGTGTCGTCTTTAAGGGAGTGCTCGCTCTTCTTCAGGGAGGTGCTCTGCATGCCGTGAGGTTGGGCCACGAGCGGCTGTGATATGCCTGGTTTGGTTTGATCTGTACGTAGGCAATGTGTATGTATGAAATGACCATATCTTTTTTTTTTTTTTTTTACTGATACGGTTTCTATAGTCATTATTTATATTGTGTGCTAGAAATCACTATACTGTAGCTCTTTTTCCTAATATGTTTTTTTCTATCATCATTATATTATGTGCGAAAAACCACTTTATTGGGTTTATTTATATATTTTTATCCTCTTAGCTTGTACTGTTATTACGATTATTGTTATACGATTTACTATTACTGGTATTTTTTTTTATATGATTTTGGATTAGATTATTTTTTCTATTATTTTTCTCATGGCGATATACGACCCCAGCAGTCAGGCAACGAGAGCCGGTCAGTGAGTTAGCTCATCAACCCTTTCTTTTCTCTTGTGGGTGTGGTGCGCATGCTTCCGTGTCTACAGTGCCGCGCAGGACGCAGGCATGTGGGCATATGCGGTTGCGTCATCATTACGGGTTATTCCTGTACCGCTACACTTGGGGGTATCGAGGCATGAATGTGGCCACTTGTGTTGCTGATAAGCGAGGCACCTGTGGCCGTGAAGTGCCTGGAGAGTGTGTGTGTGTGTGTGTGTGTGTGTGTGTGTGTGTGTGTGTGTGTGTGTGTGTGTGTGTGTGTGTGTGTGTGTGGGAGTGCAACACAAGTAGTAACACACACACACACACACACACACACACACACACACACACACACACACACCACATAACAAAAATACTTACAACACTTCCATATTGCTTTTCTCACATAAAACACTACGTAACAAACCACTTCATAATTTTATTAGTAACCAACCTTTTCTCCCTATTTCCTTCCTCCCCCCCACAGACTCCCGCTCTCCCACCCTGCCTCGTGCCGTCCCTCCATCTACTTGTAATGAATGGAGAGAGAAAAGCGTGAGTCACTGACGTTTGTGGGTGGCGTTACTGTGCGGCAAATAAGATACCCGACGATGGTGGGAAGGGAGCCAGTCTGGGCGAGGACAGGGAAGGGTGAAGGTGGCAGCCCCGCAAGCCAGGTAAGTCGGACCACTTGTTGCTCGGTAACTCCACTCCTTGCCTCTCTCAGTGCCATGATTCCTAGCTCTGTATTCTCTAACTTGCGGCGTCCTGTCTTATTCCTATGCACTTGTGGAAGTCATTAAGGGTGTTTTTCATGATTCATACTGATGGTTTCTGAGGTTTAGTGATGGTTTCTGATCCTGCTTCGTCAATAAGAAGGAATGAATCTTAGTGCCGTATTCTGTAACGTTGCTGTGTCCTCTCGTGACTATTTGACATTTCTTGCGCCTCTCGTGGAAGATAAAATTTTTTTTTTTTTTTCTTTTTAGGCTTTGTACTGGTGGATTCTGAGATTTCTGATTCTGCGCAGTCAGTCTGGAAACATTGGGAACTAGGTTGAGTTTCTCGTTGTTGACATTTGCAAAAGAGAGAAAAAAAATAACGATGTTGATGATAAAGATAGTAATAATGATAATAGTGATCATAACAGAAACAATTAACTTAGGTAAGCGCGCACGCACGCACGCACGCACGCACGCACGCGCGCGCGCGCACACACACACACACACACACACACACACACACACACACACACACACACACACACACACACACACACACACACACCCCAGTAAACGTGACATTCAATTAGCTTGCGAAATTATGACATAAATAGCGGTGTGTGTGTGTGTGAGAGAGAGAGAGAGAGAGAGAGAGAGAGAGAGAGAGAGAGAGAGAGAGAGAGAGAGAGAGAGAGAGAGAGAGGCAAACATACAGACACATAGAGAAAACAAACGAACAAGCGTGTGTGTACGTACAGACATACTGAACGCATATAGTGTATTTAACGAAGGGATCGCTTTCACACACACACACACACACACACACACACACACACACACACACACACACACACACACACACACACACACACACACACACACACACACACACACACCAGGAGGCCATCACCAAGAGCAGTGTGTAGGCAGTACCAGGAACCATGTAACCCTTATCGTAATTTTATCGTAGGGAAGACAAGCATCGAGAACATAGCTACTTGCGTCAAATACGTACCTAGAGCGAAGGTCACACACACACACACACACACACACACACACACACACACACACACACACACACACACACACACAGCGACGTAGATTTTCGTCATGCAGAAATGTGATTCCTTTCATCCCTCCCTCCCTCCTTCCCTCCCTCCTTTCTTCTTTGCTTCCTTCCTTCCTTCCTTCCTTCCTTCCTTCCTTCCTTCCTTCCTTCCTTCCTTCCTCATTTCCTTTCCCTTCTTGTCCTCATCTTGTTTCACTGGAAGAAGGTACAAAATAAGGCGGAATTAATCTGAATTTATTTGTCTCCTTTCCCTGTGTGTGTGTGTGTGTGTGTGTGTGTGTGTGTGTGTGTGTGTGTGTGTGTGTGTGTGGGAAGGGTCAGCTGGTCAGTGTCCTGTTTTGTAGGCGGACAATACGAGTGCAAAGGGCGTGGAAACGATTAATCTGAGTTACTGCTTGCCTGCCTGCCTGCCTGACTAACTAACTGACGACTGACTGACCGACCAACTGACGACTGACTGACTGAATGAATAACTGAAGCACAGACTCTTATCTCATGAATTAAAACTTTACTCTCAAGGACATTGCTTCTCCTCCTGTCCCTCCATGTCCTTCAGTTCATTCCTCTCCCTCTCCCCCTCCCTCTCCCTCCCTCACCTTGATAACAGACAGAGCGTAAAAGCAAGTGCATTCACCCTCTTCCCCTCTCCACCTCCCCTTCACCTCTACCCCTAATTCCCTCCCCTCCGTTTCTTCCTCCTCCATACCTTCCCTTCTCGTCCTTCTTTCACCTCTTCTTCTTGAACATTTTTCCATTTCCCGTCTTTTTTTCTCTCTGTCTTATTCTTCCTGTTCCTTCTCTTTATCTGATGTGCTCAGTGTCACCTCATATAGATAAGATAACACACACACACACACACACACACACACACACACACACACACACACACACACACACACACACACACACACACACACACACACACACACACACACACACAGATAGACACACGCCCCCACTTCAGGAAACTGCCACTTTATTGTCAGAACAAGTGGTGATGCTGCTCAACAAGAAGGTATAAACACAAGGAGGAAAATCGTGTTAGGAAATGACACTGCGTTGCTGAAGTTATTTATTACCACGTGGTGTAGGAATGCTGATATTAATCTTCTGAGTTCGATATGAAGTAGTGAACAGCATCAGAAGTAGTGCATTAGATCTGTATAAACATCTACAAGAAAGAAGGGCATTAAAAGAATAGATTTTCCAATTTCTACCCACTTTAAAGATCGAAGATGGCTACAGAACAAGTAAAGATGTGCCAGAGTGATTAGTAATTAAGGAAAGGTGCGGCAAATAGGAGTCAAAAGGTTAAGAAAAGTATGTAAACGTTTCTTGGTGTGGTACAAGTTTCAACGCAGCGTGGAGTGTTTATATGGGTCAGGTGTAAAGTTCACTGGGGTCTTGGGGCACATTCCATAGTTCAGTTGGTCTTTGTATTCGTATGTCAGTGTTTCTTTAGGCGTGAGAGCAGGTTACAGTACGACCCATTACGGAATATTTACAAGAATCAGGCTTAAAGATCCTTAGAGTCTTACTTCATATTCCACTCTCTCTGTTGGTCTTGGCATTCCTTCATATGAGGGATTTTGATATAAAGAAAACCATTTTTGTTTTCTTTTTACTTGAGTCTGTTATATCAGTAGTTCTATCGTTTAGAAAAAAAGATAACATTTGCCTTCCTCTTTTCTTATTTTTTTTTCTTTCTTTATTTGTATTCGTTCATGCAAACATTCTTCTCTTATCCTTTGAATGTTAACAAAAGACAGGCAACAACAAAAGCACTCATTTAGAACATAAGGCTTGTTATTCCCTGCAGATTATGAGTGGAAGGCACTTGTTTACTTGATAATCTGACCTTTAAACGAAACAGGAAAATAAAGAAGGAAAAAAAAAACATTTTTGGACATAAATGCATTTTTAATCAGATATCCTCAAGAGCACATGGATGTTTTTCCTGGTGGTAAAGTTACTCTACAATAACTTGAGGTCTTCCGCAAGTGAAGTGGCGTCTGAGAATCCCGGTAAATTCATTGCGCTTTGGCGTCAGAGGAGCGTATGAGGGGGAGGAATGCAACGCGTCGTGAGGGTGAGAATGGATGCACGCTGCGGGGGCGGATGTGCGGCTTAGAACTACAAGACTGGTTACTCATATCGCGTAACTGGTGGAGTGGATCAGCGGCGTCTCTCTTTTACCTTTTATTTCCTTCGTTCCCTTCGCCCTCCCCCCACCCCTTCCTCCCTTGCTATTCTTACATTCCTCCCTCGCCTCCAATCGCCACAGATCAGCCAACAATACGCGGACCATTCTTAGTGGCGTGTCCTGAATTGCGGCTGTCTGCGGTTCCTCTCTCGCCTTGCAGCTTAGCGAAGTGGTCTGGTCTGGTGCTAGTGCTGAGTGTTTTCAGCAACGTCTTTGGCTGCAGTAAGAATGGTTTGGTAGTTTGTGTCTCTTAACCCTTTCATTGTTGGATGATTGATTGATTTATTTTTTTTTTTTAGTGGTCACCTCTAACTTTTGAAGACTTTTATATATATATATATATATATATATATATATATATATATATATATATATATATATATATATATATATATATATATATATATATATATATATTTTTTTATTTTTTATTTATTTATTTTTTTTAATGGGTGTTATAGTTTCTTGAAAAGTTTTGTAGCGTGTAAAGTCAAAATTATACAAACGGTTTTCGTGATAATTGACACCAGACCTGTAGTGGGATAAAGGACCTGAAACACTTCTTCTAATTTATATATATATATATATATATATATATATATATATATATATATATATATATATATATATATATATATATATATATATATATATATATTAGTTATATTGGTAGATTAAGATTATTTCTCCATCATTAAACGAACAGACACTCTTGAGATCCCGGCTAATCATCTCTGTGGCCTTTGAAAATAGTCGTGGTGAGAGAGCAAAGCGTTTCAGAGCACCAGATTAAGCTGTCACTTACCAATCAGACGCGAGGTGACGTTGCCACACACACACACACACACACACACACACACACACACACACACACACACACACACACACACACACACACACACACACACACACACACATCCTTGGCATTAATCTGTTATCAGCTACACTTTAATGTCACGTTCTTAATCCGTTTCCTGGGCTTTCTCTTGGCGGAGGAATTGAAGGGCAGAGTTACAGCGTTATTCTCTTTGTATGTGTGTGTGTGTGTGTGTGTGTGTGTGTGTGTGTGTGTGTGTGTGTGTGTGTGTGTGTGTGTTGAGTGGGTGTGGGTGAAAGAATTTGACATGTACGTGTGAGAAGTTTAAATTCCCAGAAATTGGTTTATACACACACACACACACACACACACACACACACACACACACACACACACACACACACACACACACACACACACACACACACACACACACACACACACACACACACACAGAGAGAGAGAGAGAGAGAGAGAGAGAGAGAGAGAGAGAGAGAGAGAGAGAGAGAGAGAGAGAGAGAGAGAGAGAGAGAGAGAGAGAGAGAGAGAGAGAGAGAGAGAGAGACGGAAAAATTTAAAACACTCCACTTGACGTCAAGGAATCAAATCATAGTAATTGTTTGTCTGTCTCTCAGTCTGTCTGTCTTCATTCATTCATTCATTCTATTTTCTTTTTGTTTTCCTTCTCTCTCTCTCTCTCTCTCTCTCTCTCTCTCTCTCTCTCTCTCTCTCTCTCTCTCTCTCTCTCTCTCTCTCTCTCTCTCTCAGTTTCTTATGTTTCTGTCTGTCTGTTTGTCTATCAGTCAGTCAGTCAGTCCTCCAGTCTATCTGTATGATATGCATGTGTGTGTGTGTGTGTGTGTGTGTGTGTGTGTGTGTGTGTGTTGAGCCAGCTGTTGTTTAGTGTTCTTTTATGTCACGCTTGCAACACTCTTGTCATTGATCCGAATAGATCGCTGTTTCTCATCCGTGTGTGTGTGTGTGTGTGTGTGTGTGTGTGTGTGTGTGTGTGTGTGTGTGTGTGTCTGGGGTGCACGTATCTCCTACTTGTCTTTATTTACGTGCAGCATTTTGGACAAGTGGCGTTAACGGAGATAAAATCAAAAGTCTAAGCGTTCCTAAAGTTTGCGTTCTTTTCCCTCATCCCCTTCACAGTATTCCGTTAACACTCAGTTCATGACTTTTCCGAACTTCATCATCCTACATCTGCGTATTATCACCGCGTGTCTCTGCTTAGCGCTTGTGTAAATTTTCGCACTTCAACTTAACTTTCACTTAACACTGGTATGCGTGTGTTGTCAGTCCACTCAAGCTTATCATCACTTATTCACAACACATCAGAAGGTGCTCATAGAAATCCTTGGGAGACATGAATGATAATTGCATTCTTATCCTTATATTACTTATGTTTACCTTAGCCTTTTTTCATCTTCCTCCTATTGAAGACAGTAACATTTTTATCACTCCCTCTGTCTAACCCCCTGGCTGAGTAATTCTGAGCTCGATTCTTTTCCTTCCCTCCATCCCATTGCGTCAGTTTCCCTTATAGATGAATCAACTGTCTATTTGTTTAGTATTCTTATCATCTTCGCTATCCCCGCTGCACTGAACTTTCTACTTTCATCCCATCTATGCTGTCCCTCTCACTAGTGCAAGAGTCCACTAGTATCTTCACTCTTTCATCCCTAGAACTCTTTCGTCCTCTAGAACTGTTCTCTCTCCTTTTCTATGACTTGAGGTGTCTTGATGGAGAAGCACCGGGATGTCTCTGAAACTGTGTACCTGTAAACTGGCTTCTCTTCTGGACTCTTCTGGCGTTTGGTACTGGCCGCGTGAATGTCTTCTCCATTTTGTCTTTCTTGTTTTTTTTTTCTTTTTATTTCGCTTTTTTTTTTTTCTTGTTTCGTCTTCATTTAGTTTCGTCAGGTTATCATCAGTTTTTTTTCTTGAGAGAGAGAGAGAGAGAGAGAGAGAGAGAGAGAGAGAGAGAGAGAGAGAGAGAGAGAGAGAGAGAGAGAGAGAGAGAGAATGAATATTGACCATATTTCCTCTATTGGCCTTATTTCCCCCTTTTTGTTTTTATTTATTTTTACTCATTTTATTTACTTGTTTATTTATTTTACTTTTTTTTATTTATTTACAGCAAAAAAGGAAAAAAAAATAAAAAACGAAAGAAAATATATGAAACAGCAAAAAATCAGTAACAAATCATTTAACTTTTGCATTCTCTGTATCTCTTCAACCTCACCTCATGCCACAGCAACCTCTTATTCTCCTAACCCCACACATCCCCTCACATCCCCTCTGCGCGTTCCTTCCCCCATAACCTTGATTAGCGTGACAGGTTAAGCCCCCACCAGGCTCAATATCCAATCAGCCTTGCGTCACGTACTTTGCCCGACACATTCGGTAGGCCTAGTGCCGCGTCATTCACCGGAACAAGCCTAAATGATGCCTTGGCAGTGTTACGTAAGATGGCGTGTCCTTAGCTGCCAAAGTCGAGTGTTCAAGGCTACCGAGGAGAGAAGGTTCGAAGGTAGATTAAGGTTGATTTCTCTCTCTCTCTCTCTCTCTCTCTCTCTCTCTCTCTCTCTCTCTCTCTCTCTCTCTCTCTCTCTCTCTCTCTCTCGAAAAGGACACGAGTAGGTGGAGTAGAAAAAGGATGAGAAAAAGGAAATCAGATGAGTCCTAGAGTATGTGAATTTCTTATATTTGTTTCTCAATACGAAATCCTCGCTTCCTTCATGTTTTCCCAGCTTTCGCCTCCTGTCCTCTCCTCTTTAAAGGTCTTGACTTCCTCTCCAACCTCCTCTATCTTCTGCTCTTTAAGGATAACTTGGGAGAGATATCTTCTGAGTGCAGGAGAGAGGCAAATAAAAAAAGTACGGAAAGAAAGATAATAAATAAGTAGACAATTCATTATGCCTCTTTCTAACTTTCACCGAATTATTCATTAAAGAAAGTAACACTAACACTATGTTTAAGAATGCAGGTTATTAAATGAAAGACACAAATGAAGGCAGGAAGGTTCGTAAAAACGTTAGTGACCCAGTCATGTATATACTGTTGCTTACTAACACTGACTGCTAATGACAATGTGACACTTCTTATTTCGTTGGAGTGATCCCGGGCCACGCCACTGAGCAGATACGAAGCTACGAACATTAAAAGCTTTCCACTGTTCATCACTCCTCCTGCTGTCAAGGGTGACTTTTGAAATTGTACTCCAATCTTGCCCTGGACTGTTTGACTAACTCTGTGACTGCTGCTGACACGTTTGTTGCTTCATTCGAGTCACGTTAGACTTTAGTGCGAAGCCAGTATAAAAATACAGTCATTAGAAAACTTAAGCTACCACATGAAAGAACAACCATTACAAGATTGTAACTACTCCATCATTTGTTTATTTTTTCCTTAGTGTTTTTTTTTATTTTTTTTTATAAAGGAACAGCAAATAGAGGATTTAAGCTACTCCATTAAAGAGCATCAGCTACTCAAATACTTGTTCTTTTTGCTTTAAATGGTGTCTTGAAATTATGTTTTAGACTTGCAACACTTTATTTAACTTCACAATTCACAGCAGACAAAGAGTTAAGCTTTATAAGAAGTCACAGCAATCTAATTAACCACTTCACAGCCAGACATTGCTTTCCATAAACTCTTCAACCTTACACATTCATTTCTGTACTTGAGTCTGCTAAATAGTTCTGTACCTTAAAAAAAACAAAACTAATTATCTTTTCTCCCCTTTTTTCTGTCTCCATGCTAATCTATAGGATGCTAAATGGAAATAAGCCATGTGTAGGTCTGACGGCTTCTTGCAGCTTCTCTTATTTTTTTTTATGTTCTTTTAGTATTCTGAATACTAACAAAGGCATGACCGTAGCAGTAAAATTGTCAAGGAAGAGGAAGATAAAGAACCATGAGGGATAGAAAAAACGTTGGAATGATATCGAGATTATCTGCTTGCACTGTTTGAGACTACGAGGAGAGGAGGAAGAGGGAGCCTCTCGTGCCCAAAGAGAGAAGGAATATGGGATCGTTGTGGTGGTGGTGGTGGTGGTGGAAGAAAATGTGCTCTAAGAAGAATACGTTTAAAGAGAATTTCAGCAAGTTTATTTGCTTGCTCTCTTTCAGCTCATGAGGGGAAGAGGAAGAGGAAGGGAGTGTTTCCTGCCTAGAAAAAGAGAGAAGGAATAGGTGGTGGTTGTGGTGGTTGTAGTAGAGGTGGTGGTCTGGCTCAGATAGAGACTGTTGGATGGTCTGACGGTGGCTGTTTGGCGGGGCAGATCACTCACACTAGCGTCTGAGGAAGGAGAGGCTGACGTGGATTTCCTGCTGATGGTAGCACTGATGAGGTGGTGACTTTTGGCCGTGCTGAGACTATCCCCGGGCTGCGTGGTGACAAACTCTAACACATGCTCCTGTACAAAGGCTATATTCTGAAACACTTCCGCGCCACATCTCCACCACGTTCAGAAAGGTGTAGTTGAAGTGACACGGAATTTTAAGGGCGTTTAAACACTTCTAGTAGCATTTTATCAACATTTCTACATTATGAACTGGAGAAATACTCTTGAGAACCCGGCCAATCATCTATCTGGCTTTTGAAAATAGCCGTGGTGAAAGAACAAAGAGATTTCAGAGTACGAGCGTTACATGGTCCTTTCTAGGCTTTCTTGGCGTCGTCTTGCACTCGGTCACAGTATTGATATGTATTAATATTGGTTAGTAGTGTATGTGAGTGAGACTACAGGGGGTTTCAGCTACTACTACTACTACTACTACTACTACTACTACTACTACTACTACTTTTACTATTTCTGTTGATGATGCTCCCAAATACATGTCCTCATTTGATTCTGCTGGTCATCATTGCGTGTATGAGTGTTTTTGTTGTGTGTGTGTGTGTGTGTGTGTGTGTGTGTGTGTGTGTGTGTGTGTGCATGTGTGTGTTCCTTTGGTCTTTCTCATCAAACAACTTAGATTACATTATTTGATTCTCTCTCTCTCTCTCTCTCTCTCTCTCTCTCTCTCTCTCTCTCTCTCTCTCTCTCTCTCTCTCTCTCTCGTCGCAGTGTGGGAGACCTGCCAGAGCCAATACATGTCCCGTTGTTGGAGGGAAAACGGATCTCTCTCTCTCTCTCTCTCTCTCTCTCTCTCTCTCTCTCTCTCTCTCTCTCTCTCTCTCTCTCTCTCTCTCTCTCTCTCTCTCTCTCTCTCATGCTGGGAAATTTGCGTCCCTCTGAGAAATATGTGACGTATTTCTCTGTCATCGTCATTACCTTCTTCTTCTTCTTCTTCTTCTTCTTCTTCTTCTTCTTCTTCTTCTTCTTCTTCTTCTTCTTCTTCTTCTTCTTCTTCTTCTTCTTCTTCTTCTTCTTCTTCTTCTTCTTCTTCTTCTTCTTCTTCTTCTTCTTCTTCTTCTTCTTCTTCTTCTTCTTCTTCTTCTTCTTCTTCTTCTTCTTCTTCTTCTTCTTCTTCTTCTTCTTCTTCTTCTTCTTCTTCTTCTTCTTCTTCTTCTTCTTCTTCTTCTTCTTCTTCTTCTTCTTCTTCTTCTTCTTCTTCTTCTTCTTCTTCTTCTTCTTCTTCTTCTTCTTCTTCTTCTTCTTCTTCTTCTTCTTCTTCTTCTTCTTCTTCTTCTTCTTCTTCTTCTTCTTCTTCTTCTTCTTCTTCTTCTTCTTCTTCTTCTTCTTCTTCTTCTTCTTCTTCTTCTTCTTCTTCTTCTTCTTCTTCTTCTTCTTCTTCTTCTTCTTCTTCTTCTTCTTCTTCTTCTTCTTCTTCTTCTTCTTCTTCTTCTTCTTCTTCTTCTTCTTCTTCTTGTTCTTGTTCTTGTTCTTGTTCTTGTTCTTGTTCTTGTTCTTGTTCTTCTTCTTCTTCTTCTTCTTCTTCTCCAATACTCTCCTTTCTGTGCCCCAAAGTGTCACACACACACACACACACACACACACACACACACACACACACACACACACACACACACACACACACACACACACACACACACACACACACACATACAGTTTCTGTAATCCGTGTGTGTGTGTGTGTGTGTGTGTGTGTGTTCTGCGGTGACTTTGAGATAATAGAAAGTGATAACACTCGACCTTGATGATAACCCAAATAACTCTCTCTCTCTCTCTCTCTCTCTCTCTCTCTCTCTCTCTCTCTCTCTCTCTCTCTCTCTCTCTCTCTCTCTCTCTCTCTCTCTCTCTCTCTCTCTCTCTCTCTCTCTCTCTCTCTCTCTCTCTCTATATATATATATATATATATATATATATATATATATATATATATATATTATTATCATTATTATTATTATTATTATTATTATTATTATTATTATTATTATTATTATTATTATTATCATTACTGCTACTACTATTACTACTTTTTATTGTTCTATTTGTTTTGACATTACCATAGGGTTGTTTAGAAATAATTTCACTCACGTATCAGAAATAAAAGTGTGTGTGTGGGAGAGAGAGAGAGAGAGAGAGAGAGAGAGAGAGAGAGAGAGAGAGAGAGAGAGAGAGAGAGAGAGAGAGAGAGAGAGAGAGAGAGAGAAACTAAAACAAATATATATTAAAAAACAGTCAATTAACCAGTAAACAAGTTGGAAAAAATAGTGAAAAGTTTAAACGAAAGCTAAAAAGGTGGCGGTGAGGAGAAGGAACCAAATGAACCAACAGCAGCTGCTTCGAACCGCGTCTGTGTAGTGAACGAAGCAGTAAAACTTGGTCTGTGAGGAACGGGACAGATTCACGAGCCCGAGTATTTGTGGCGAGCGTTTGCGTCACAGCCGAGAGAGAGAGAGAGAGAGAGAGAGAGAGAGAGAGAGAGACCTTTCCATCCATTCCTTTCCTCTCTATACCTCTCATACCTCCTCTCACTTTTACCTTCCTCTTCTTCCATATCATATTTGCATCTTTCACACCCATCCACTTTCAGGCCTCAACATAACCACTCCTTCCCCAATACCCAGCCTATCCTAGTTACATGTACTACCTATAGTCTGTTACTCTACCTTCCCACTAAGCCATCCTTCCTCTTTGCTTCCTCTTGGTAAAGTAACGGTTCTCAAAACAGAGTGGTAGATGACTGGAATAAACTCAGTGATCCAGGTTCTTAGTGTCGAGTCAACAAGGAGATTTAAGAGGGCATGAGATTTACGGGTAGCGATGATAGGCAGGTGTAGATAGGGGCGTTTCATACAGGGACTGCCACGTGTAGGCCTACTGGTTTATTGTTGTTTTCGTTGAGGTTAGAATCTTTAGGAGTAACTGGTGGGGCTAGCAAAGGGTGATTTTTTATTTATTTATTTATTATTATTATTTTTTTTTTCATGTTACTTGTGCAGTGGTTTAGGGCAACAGGAAATTGTTACAGATAAGGACCACTGTTATAAAAAGGGCAACTGTTATAAAGAAAGGCCCACAGATAACAAAGACTCACTGACTGTAAAATGACCAATGATAAAAAGGAAAGACCCGCTGCTTATATATATATATATATATATATATATATATATATATATATATATATATATATATATATATATATATATATATATATATATATATATATATTAAAAAAGGCCTACTGGTATAAGAGAATGGGTAATGATGAAAAAAAAAAAGCGGCCGACTGATTAGGATGTAAGTAATATTTTGATGTTTATATTATTAGTTAAATCTTTTGTTTTTCGTCACTTTCTATGCTATACCGCCCAGTCTCCCTTCACACACACACACACACACACACACACACACACACACACACACACACACACACACACACAAGCGCAGCCTTAACTTTTACGTAGGTGTTAATGAGGTGCTATAAATTTGCTTCTGTGGGGCGCTAGGAGTTGGTGGTCGTTATGTTCTTGTTTAGTAATTCCGCGGCTAACGTGACCTTGTTGTGTACATGCATGCTGGTGTTGTCATGAGGCTTGATGGTGATGGTGATGGTGATGGTGATGGTGATGATGATGGTGATGGTAGAGTTATGTCTTAAGCTTGGAAGTAGTCCTCCCAGTTTTATTTCTATTTCGTATGTCAAGAATTGCATGTTTAGTTAGGGTGGGCAAGTCTTGAAAATGAAACTAAACACATGTCGTGTCACTGAGAGGGTGAGGTAACGCATTGGAGTCCTCAGTAAACGCTGAAAAGAAAAAAATAAAACATCAGTCGGGAGTAACAGAGCCACGTGCGCCCGTAGATTACCTCAGGAATTCTCCGCGTGAGGGGCGTTTGGTGTGCCAGTCCTTGTCTTCATTCACGCTCCTTTAGTTGCATCCCAGCCAAAGCCACCACGAGCTGTTTCTCTTTAACCATAGGATAAGTGTGATTGTAGGAAACTCTCTCTCTCTCTCTCTCTCTCTCTCTCTCTCTCTCTCTCTCTCTCTCTCTCTCTCTCTCTCTCTCTCTCTCTCTCTCTCTCTCTCTCTCTCTCTCTCTCTCTCTCTCACGAACATATATCAACTAAGCAAGAGAGAGAGAGAGAGAGAGATGCGGAGCGGGGCGGGGCGTGGCGTGGCGGGGCGTGGCGAGTTGGGCCTGGTAAGAAAAACACACATCTTTATTGAGTGACTGAGTGAGTTTTGGGTTAAACTTTATAGTATTTACTAGTCTTCCTTGACGCGGGACTCTGAGAAATGAACAGATAAGGGTGTCTGTGGATAGCCAAGGCACTACATCCTACCCCTCCCCCTCCTTTCTCCTCCTCCTCCTCCTCCTCCTCCTCCTCCTCCTCCTCCTTCGTCTCCCATTTATATTTTTCTCGTAACTCTTAAAATATCCGTGAAGCAAACATCTGTCTCGTGAATCGGTCGTGTTTACGCGGAGATCTTTAGTAGACTCGTATGCGGAGAAGAAAGTTATGTGGGGAAGTCTTGTAGGTGCGTGGATGAAGGAAATTTGTGTGGAGAAGGATAGATGCGTGGAGGAATTATGGTTTATGTGGAGAAGTGGGTGGATGAAGATAAGAATAAAAGTTTGTGTGTGTGTGTGTGTGCGTGTGTGTGTGTGTAGATGCTTGTAGGAGTGGATAAAGATGAATGTGTAGAAAATTGCAATTGCTTGAAGGGAGGAAGGTTTACGAGTATGTGGAGAAGCAGATGAAGGCGAGAATAAAAGTTTGTGTAGAAGCTCAAATGGTTGCAGGAAGGGGAGATAAAGGAAGATAATGCGGAAATAAATATACGTAAGAATACAAGTTTGTCTAGATGTGTAGTTACAGGAATGGAGGTTTATGTAGAGAAATAAACAAAGAGGACAAAAGTTTGCTTAGAAAATACAGACGATTGAGGGAAAGTTTATGTGGAAGAGGATTATGTGTAGGCAGCAATGAAAGTTTATCTGTATGAGCTTGCAGGAAAGAAAGTGACTTGTACAGGTTCGTATGCATGCAAGAGAACCAAGCAAGAGGAGAAAGTGGAAGTGAACGGAATACGACGTAGGCCAGAAGGAAGATTACACACACACACACACACACACACACACACACACAGAGAGACAGACATATAAGGTGAAGAAGAGGTGAGTGAGCCGGAGAATGAAGATTGCATGAGAGAGTGGGAAGAATGAATGAACTCCACATTAAGATGATAAAGAACACAGTTTTAATTGACATGCTGGAAAATTAACTGAACCAAGTGTCATAATTAAAGACGAATAATTACTACTTGAATATTATTAAGGAAGTGTAGAGGAGAATATTAAAGACGCAAAGCTAAACTAGAAAAGTGAAGTAGGGATGAGACGGGAGATGAAATAGTGAGGTTGTGTGTACGTAAGTGAGGGGAGATGGGAGAGGCAGGAGAGAGAGCTTGTGAGGGGTGAGATAAAGAAATTAGAGGCTGAGTGAGGGAGTAAGGGAGAGGTATGCGGGTGAGGGACGGGGGTGAGGGAGGGAAGGCGTGTTGTCTTTTTGTTGGCAGAAGTGCACTGGGCGTTAGGCAGCGGTGGTGACAACTAGTCGTGAAGGCAAGGCTCCACACGGGTACACACACACACTGAGAGAGAGAGAGAGAGAGTACATACACATTGCCCTTCTGGCCTTTTCTAACCTTTCTTGACCTTTTCTTCTTCCTCGAACCAATTATCATTAAAGAACTGAAACTAGACACCAACTTAGACTAAAAAGTGTATGTAATGAGCGACACACACACACACACACACACACACACACACACACACACACACACACACACACACACACACACACACACACAGGCCTCATTGTTCTCGATCTGCGGCTCTATTTCATGAGATTAGGAAACAAGAAAGAAGTATTGTTCATAATTTTGTTGCTGGTTCTCGCTAGCTCCCCTTTACTTCCCTTTCTTTACATTTGTTTTTCGCAATCTTTTCCTCCTCTTCAGTCAAGTGTAATATTAAATTTTCCACTACATCCACTAACGCTGCTATTTCACCTCAGATGTCAAATACTAGAAATTAATATTCATCCCTTTCTATTCTATTGCTATTATTCAAACACCTCCAGTCTACATTTATTTATTCGTACATTCTTATCTGATACGCTTAACATTCAATCTACTTACAATTAACATTCATTATTTAATTGGGAACTCTCACCTTAGAGAAATAAATATGACTGTTACCTCCATCCCTTATTATTACACTCCAGTCATTCCTAACTACACCTGTTTACTCATGCACTCATTCCTAATACACCTGAGATTCATTCCTTAGTATCCCTTCCCTTAAAAAAAAATAACAAGTCAGTCTTTCTTTATTATTACGTTCATCCACTTACGTCTTGCCTGTATGTCTTTGCCTTTCTCTTTCCTTCTTTATTTATCTTGTTTTTCTCTTTCTTTTATTCATCTATTCATATTCTATCTTTATTATTCCTTCCATATTTATTTTTTTCTTTCTCTATTCACTCGTAGCTACAGTTTTCTCACACGTGCGTTCTCTCCAATATCTTACACTCATTTCTTAAGTCATTCCCCCCTTTAAAAATCAACAAAACATTCAATTCCATTCTCTGTTATAACACTTAAATCATTCCTAACCGCACCTGTTCACTCATGCACTCATTCCTTCTATATTTTACCCTCATTTCCTTGACATTCTCCCTCCTTACGTATATAAAGCAAATAAAGCAGTCAGCCTCCCACAGCAGGAAACACCTTACAACATTAGTTCCATGTAGCCAAAACCATGAGAACCTTCCTTGCCCTTACCTAAATATACACCCCCTTCATCATACATGACTTTCACTTAACTTGTCGCATTCACCCCTATGACAGTTCCGCCTCAACAAATTTTTTTTCTCCTTTTTTTTTTCATCATTCTCTTCCTTCTAATTGTCTCTCGTGTTGCAGAGTGGGTTAGTTCTTGGGTATTTAAGTAGTTTTTCCTCCCCATACCTGCTTGTTTACCTGTCCCGATGGTTATCTTTGCACTCTTTACCTGGCTCGCCTTGCACCTGTCCGTCCAACAGTTACACCTTGTCACTTCACCATCTCAGTCAGCCAGGTGGGAAAGAAAAGGTGTTTATTTTGTTTTCTTCGCCTTCCTTTCGTGTTTCCTCATCTCGGGCACGGTAGTAGAGGTGTGGAGAGAGAGAGAGAGAGAGAGAGAGAGAGAGAGAGAGAGAGAGAGAGAGAGAGAGAGAGAGAGAGAGAGAGAGAGAGAGAGAGTGTGTGTGTGTGTGTGTGTGTGTGTGTGTGTGTGTGTCGTACAGGTCATCAGGTATTCATCCTGTTTGCTTTCTTGTTGACGTCTTGCCTGTATCTCTTCGCCTTTCTCTTTGCTTCTTTATTTATCTTGTTTTATTTTTCTTTCTCTTATTCATCTATTCATATTCTACCTTTATTATTTCGTTTATATTTTTTTTTCTTTCTCTGTTCATTTATTCGTTCTTGAAGTTTGTCTCTGTGTGCCCAGGCATCAATCCATTTACTTGTATAAATCCACCTTTCTTTATATTTATTTTTTATTTTTCTTTCTTTCCTTCCACTAATTGTATATTCTTCATGTACTTATTAATGTCTTTCTTTTTATATTTTCCTTTATTTTCCTTCCGGGATCGCACATAAAATTTTCTCTCTCTCTCTCTCTCCCCCAAAAATTATTGGTCTCACATCTCGAATGAAAACAACGCAGGGTGGAATCGAGGCTATCAGACAAATAAGGGCGGAGTGGTCCCTCGTAAACCGCCAGGATTGAGAGGCAGGAACAGAGTGCTTCGGGAACCCACCCTCACCAAGACCTCTGCTCCTCCACGGGGAAAAAAATACTTCTTTGGCGTTTTCCTGATATATTGATTTTAACTCTCTCTCTCTCTCTCTCTCTCTCTCTCTCTCTCTCTCTCTCTCTCTCTCTCTCTCTCTCTCTCTCTCTCTCTCTCTCTCTCTCTCTCTCTCTCTCTCTCTCTCTCTCTCTCTCTCTCTGTGTGTGTGTTTTCGCTCCAGGATCATGTTTGTCTCTTTGTATAAGTTTCACTCTTCCTCCTCTTCCCTTCCTCCTCCTCCTCCTCTTTTTTTTTTTCTCTCTCTCTTTTTTTCGCCTTCTTGCATCTCACTTTCTCTTATCATTTTTTTCTAGACTTGCTTCATCGACAAAGTAAAAGAGGCGAACCCAAGAATATATTTAGTCAAGTGAGTGAGTGTGTGTGTGTGTGTGTGTGTGTGTGTGTGCGGCAAATTTTATTCACGTATCTGATTCTACGTAGGATCTCTTGGCTCGCTGCGTTTTGCGTGTGTGTTGTGTTGTGTTGTGTTGTTGTATTGTTGTGTTGTGGTGTGTGTGTGTGTGTGTGTGTGTGTGTGTGTGTGTGTGTGTATGTGTGTGTGTGTGTGTGTGTGTGTGTGTGTGTGTGTGTGTGTGTGTATGGCATAAGTTGACATTTTATTAGTCCACATTATCATTGTTTGTGTTCCCATCTGCGTGGGACCTCAGACTGCTTGTCTTCTTTGCGCCCATCAAGTTTTAAAGCAAGCGTGGTGACGGATGGAGTGAGGGAGGTATGAAGATGAAGGATGGAGGTGAGGGTGGAGGGTGGAAGGTGAAGGGTGTAGTGAGGGAAATGAGGGAGGGGAGGGGCGGAGGTGAAGGTGAAGGCTGGAGGGCAGACTTAACTTGATCTACTACTACTACTACTACTGCTACTACTACTACTACTACTACTACTACTACTACTACTACTACTACTACTACTACTATTACTACTACTACTACTACTGCTGCTACAAGGAATTTCATATTACAACAAAATCAACGCTGAAGACAAGAACAAGAAGAAAAACCCAGACAAGAGTTTTTTTTTCTTTAATAAATTTTACCTGTTTTTTATATATATATATATATATATATATATATATATATATATATATATATATATATATATATATATATATATATATTTTTTTTTTTTTTTTTTCTTCTTTCTTGGGTGTTGCGATCTTTCTACTTCTACTCAAGAAATTTCATATCGCAACAAAAACAGCACTGAAGGAAAAGGAAAGAAAAAAAACTGAAGTTTTTCTTATTTACGTTTTATCCATTTTCTTTACTTCATGGTGTTTTCTTACATTTTCTTTTTCATATTCCAACAAAAAAAACAAAAAAAAAACAGGAGAAAAAATTAAAAATAAAAATAAAATAAACATCACGAGACCATTTCTTTAACCCATTTTACCAGTTTTCTCTCCTTTCTATTCTTCTCTTAACGTTTTCTTCTTCTTATTCTCTTTCCTGGCTGTTAGTTTCTCCCCGGAGGAAAATATAAGGTTGTCTAATTTTTCTTCCATCTTTATTTTATTCACTTATTCAGCCGCTCATTTCTACACCAGAGAAAGAGGAACGCTGATTAGGTGTCTTCCTCCTCCTCCTCTTCTCTCCTCCTCCTCCTCCTCTCCTTCTCCTTCTCCTTCTCCTCCTCCTCCTCGGCCAGGCTGACGCAGTAAATAACACTTTAAGTCCACGTTCAGTTGTCGTGGTGATGATGCTGGTTGAGGTCGTGTTGCTGGTGGCGTTTTTAGTGATGATGGTTGTAGGAGTAGTAGTAGTAGTAGTAGTAGTAGTAGTAGTAGTAGTAGTAGTAGTAGTAGTAGTAGTGCTGGTGGTGATGGTGGTAGTAGTTGTAGTAGCAGCAGCAGTACCAGCAATAATAGTGAATCCATTTACCAGAACTGCACGAGTAAAACCATCATTATTTTATCCTTGAGACGTGGTATTTAGTGTAACCTTGTGTCTTCATTCCCTGCGGGGCGTGAAGGACGATCAAGTGGGCCAGAAGTAGGAGGAGGAGGAGGAGGAGGAGAGCCCAGCATCCCTTCCCGGAAAACTGTTGTTGCTGCTAAAGAGGAAAGAAGTTAAAATGAACACCTCGTTTCATTATTTTATTTGGCAGTAGTAATAGTAGTAGTGGTGGTGGTAGTGGTGGTTGTGGTAGTAGTAGTAATAGTAGTAGTGGTGATTGTAGTGGTTAGGTAGTGGTAGTAGTAGTAGTAGTGATGGTAGTATTGGTAAAAATAATACTGGATGTAGTCGTAATAGTTGTGGTATTTGTTTTTGTAATAGTAGTAGTAGTAGTAGTAATAGTAGTAGTATTAATAGCAGTAGTAGTAGTAGTAGTAATAGTCGTGGTCGTGATTAGCAGTGTTGTGGCGTCTTTCATAATCATTGTTTTTGTTGTTTTTGTTCTATATTGGCGGCGCTGCTTGGCCGCCACCCGTGTCTGTTTACCCGTGACGTGTGTCTGTATTATTAGCTCCGAGGGGCGCCGGGAAGGAAAAAAAGTAAAAAAGAGGTTGGGGAGAAGAAAAAAATATGGGGACGAGGAAGGAGGAAAAACAAGAGCGTGCGCTTGTGTTTATTTTGGTGGAGGTGAACATCTGAAGAGCGAAGGTGAACGATTTGACTGCAGGATTCTGGGAAGGGAAAGTGAGAGGATGGTGCGATGGTATGCAGGTGAGGCTAGAGGAGAGAGAGAGAGAGAGACAGAGAGAGAGGTGTGATGGTGCAGAGGCGAGGCTGAGGCAGATAAGAGAGACAGACACACAAATAGACAAACATATAAACAGAATGGACAGAGGTGACAAAAAAAAGTAAACAAGATAAGCAGACAAACAGATAGCAGATAGATTTGTGTGCAGCAGGAGTGTGTGTGTGTGTGTGTGTGTGTGTGTGTGTGTGTGGTGGGCGGGGCAGGTATGTTGTGCTGGCTTGTCGTTACCTGTCTCTTGACCACCTGCCAGGCTTGGAGAGGCGAACTGATGTGGCTTCTTCCTCCCTTCCTCCCTCCCGCTCTCACCCCGTCCTTCCTTTACTCGGTTTGTTATTCACTGACTCGTTCACTCTCTCATTCATTCATTCTTTCATTCAGTCCCACTTCCATGCATTTACGTAGCCATTCACATTCACTCATCTTTCCTTTTCTTTTTTCTTTGTTTTCTTTCTCTTTTCTTTTTTTCTGAAGTCGCATCCTGATTTGTGTACTTATTTCCTTTCTCTCTCTCTCTCTCTCTCTCTCTCTCTCTCTCTCTCTCTCTCTCTCTCTCTCTCTCTCTCTCTCTCTCTCTCTCTCTCTCTCTCTCTCTCTCTTCCTTCTTCCTACACACTAAAAATAAACTGTCCCCCCATTCTGTTCATTTATCTCCACCCCTTCATCTCCCTCCCTCTGTCCCTCTGTCCCTCCCCTTTGTGATTTGCAATGGAGGTGTTTCTTTTATCCTGGCGCTTCTAATTGGGCCAACTATGCTTACTGCGTGAGTGGTTTGTTAGGGGGAGTGAAAAGAAGGGGAGTTTTTCCTGTATGGGTTATCGTATGGTATGCAGAGAGGTGGGGGGAAGGTTTGTTGTCGTTGTTGGTTGTTGTTGTTGTTGTTGTTGGTGGTGGTGGTGGTGGTGGTGGTGTTTTTAAGTCACGACTACCACCTGTACACACACACACACACACACACACACACACACACACACACACTGGGACTGTACATATTCTTATTAGGTGGATCTGTTTCCCAGTGTATGTGTATGTGTGTTTAAGGGCGTGGGTGCGTCAGTCCGTTACTCCTTCCGTACATGTGTTTGCACGTCGTGTGTATGAATGCATGTGTACGCGTGTTGTTGGCACGTGCACAGAGAAGACTTTTATCAATTAAGTGACTGATGTGTTAGGACAGACAGTGATGACACACACACACACACACACACACACACACACACACACACACACACACACACACACACACACACACACACACACACACACACACACACACACACACACACACACACACACACACACACACACACACACACACCTGGCCTACCCTCACCGGTGACTCACTGGCTGCACCTGGTTGGCTGAGTTGGGAGTGCGTGGTTTGACGGGGATAAATGGACACGGGGGCGGGAGACGAGGGAAGGTCTGGACTCTGTTTCCTCACCTCTTTAAGTCACTGCTTAACTCACTGCCGCCCGCCCCCGCCCCTCATGAAAGGCCGCTGGTGTCGAGGGCGTTGAGTCAAGGACCTGGATTCTCAAACACTTGTGGCCGCACCTCCACTACATTTAAAACACTTTGGTTGAAGCTACGTGCGATTTTAGGGATGTTGTTGTGGTTCTAATGACAGATCAACAAAATTTCTACATTATTAACAGGAGAAGCACTCGTGAGAATCCGGCTAATTATCTCTGTGGCCTTTGAAAATAGTCATCGTGAGACAGCGGAGCCCTTCTGAGTGCTTGTCAAGAGGCAGCGGGTGCAATAAGTGTGTGGGCGTGGAGATGGCCTAGTGTTTCTGTTTGTAGGCCGTTCTGCCTCCTCAATATACGAACTTGATAGTGTAGGCGGTCTGTCGGTGAGGTATTATTATTATTATAGTTGTTGCCTATATAATTTATTGATGCTTTTACTCTGAGTCATCACTAGATATGAGATAGTGCCTAAATAAATCCTTGGTGTAGGTTTCGTTATTATTATCAATGTTGTTATGGTGGTGGTCGTGGTGGTGGTAGTAGTAGTAGTAGTAGTAGTAGTAGTAGTAGTAGTAGTAGTAGTAGTGTTTTTTTTTTTTTTTTCCTAGACGTTTTAGGAAGCAGCGAGTTGAATGGATCTCTCTCTCTCTCTCTCTCTCTCTCTCTCTCTCTCTCTCTCTCTCTCTCTCTCTCTCTCTCTCTCTCTCTCTCTCTCTCTCTCTCTCTCTCTCTCTCTCTCTCTCTCTCTCTCTCTCTCTCTCTCTCTCTCCTTATCATTTGAAACACACACACAACACACACACACACACACACACACACACACACACACACACACACACACACACACACACACACACACACACACACACAATAGTAGTGCCTTTCTTGTTGCGTACGTGTATATATGATTATAGAAGCATTGTGGAGTGCATTAACCGTAGCATCTCACAGGCTCTCCATGACTCTTGCTTATCTCGTTAAGCTGAGACTAGATGGCGAGTGCATTGCTGTCCTACACAACACATGCCTCGGAAATATGCTCCAATTTTTTTGCCTTTCCTCGACACAAACACGACGCAGTTCTTTATAGCGTGATGGAAGTGCATGTGAGGACCACCCACTCTTACTTCAGCGTCTGTTCTGCTATTATCTTGAGGATATTTGTGTAAACTCAGCTCATAAAGAGAACGTGTGGTTTATGAGTCCCCCATCCATTACCCGATTATCTCCCCCATCTAACCTAACCTAACCCAACCTGTCTAACGTAACCTAATCAAACCTAACCTTATCTAATCTAACCTATCCTAATCTAACGAGTACCCTATCATTTCCATCTAACGTAACCTAATCTAACCAGAACCTTATCATCGCTTCTATCTAACCTAACCTAACTTAACCAATACCCTATCATCATTCTCTAACCTAACCTTACCTTAATCAATCTAACATCAAGTCCACCAGTACCACTTACCCACTAGATATCTATACAAGAGCGCCCCATAAGACGCCTCCCAGCCCACGTGCATGAGTGTTGGTGGCGTCGTGTGTCAGTAGAGGAGAGGGAGAGTCGCCGCTGCTGGCATTAATGTATTAGTGCTCGGCGGACATCAGTGTGGTGCGCAGACAGAGAACGAGTAAATAATGGCTCTTGTCCTCACCTTAAGAAGCCGCGCTGGTGCCTGTTACGTCTGCAAACTGTGCGTGAAGAGGGGAAGGGAAGGGGTAAACAGACAGACAGACAGAGAGAGAGAGAGAGAGAGAGAGAGAGAGAGAGAGAGAGAGAGAGAGAGAGAGAGAGAGAGAGAGAGGTATCTATTCCCGCTTCAGTAATGCATGCTTAAAAAAAATAACGATAAAGAAGTTTTGTTTATGCGTTTCAGCTGTGGTCAAATTTGTTGTTGTTGCTGCTGTTGTTATTTTTCTTGTTGCCTTAGTAACAGTAGCTGTAGTAATAGCATAAACGTTAATAGTAATTATAGTAGTAATCTATTCTCATTATTTTTATCGTTTTTACTAGTAAACTCTCGAACTCCCAGTCTGCTTCTGTCACTCTCTCTTCATATGACTTGAACTCTTTCACGAGGAAGGCTTCAAGACGCTTCTCTGAGTATTTTTTGACTCTGCTTTCGAACTGTTCTTGTCAGGGAATGGCTTTTTTAATGGACCTATATTATGCACTCACTACAACACCCGCACATGCATCCAGAACACTATTTTGCCCCCACAGTATATCGGTCACACTTCCACGGCACCACTTACCACCCCGTCCATCGTATTCAGAAACGCTTTGCTCTCTCACCAAGACTATTTTCAAAGGCCACAGAGATGATTATCCGAGTTCTCAGGAGTGTTATTCCTGTTAATCATGTAGAAAGCTTATCAAACTGCTACTAGAACCGTAAAAATATCCTTAATTAAAAACCCTTTGTAACTTCAACTAGATCCTTTTGAAAGTAGTGGAGGTGCGGTGCATGAGTGTTTGAAAATATGGTCCTACGATCTAAATGACACAGTATAGCAGAGTTCCCACCTGCACGGCACTGTTTATCCTTACACCCCATCCC
>NC_087153.1:14145000-14147500 GCF_035594125.1 Scylla paramamosain
GTCTTTGAACGGCGCCGCCAAAATAGGTATGTGTGTGTGTGTGTGTGTGTGTGTGTGTGTGTGTGTGTGTGTGTGTGTGTGATGTCAGCAGCTGACGTTGTGGAAAGAAGCAAGAGAGCAAGCATTTTCTTTTTTCACACACACTCTCTCTCTCTCTCTCTCTCTCTCTCTCTCTCTCTCTCTCTCTCTCTCTCTCTCTCTCTCTCTCTCTCTCTCTCTCTCTCTCTCAGCAAGCACATCACATGGTCAGGCCTTTCACAACTTTGCCTGTGTTTGGCTGAAGATGCGTGTGCCTCCAACGCTCCCTCGCTCACCTCAGCCGCTAGAGGAGGAGGAGGAGGAGGAGGAGGAGGAGGAGGAGGAGGAGGAGGAGAAGAAGAAGAAGAAGAAGAAGAAGAAGAAGAAGAAGAAGAAGAAGAAGAAGAAGAAGAAGAAGAAGAAGAAGAAGAAGAAGAAGAAGAAGAAGAAGAAGAAGAAGAAGAAGAAGAAGAAGAAGAAGAAGAAGAAGAAGAAGAAGAAGAAGAAGAAGAAGAAGAAGAAGGAGGAGGTTAAAGACGAAGAGAATGCGTTCGCCACGGATGATGATGTTTTGACTGCGCCGTTGCTTCTGACGCGAAAATTCTCTCTCTCTCTCTCTCTCTCTCTCTCTCTCTCTCTCTCTCTCTCTCTCTCTCTCTCTCTCTCTCTCTCTCTCTCTCTATATTTTCATTTTTTTCTGCTTTTCTGCGTAACTATGCGCTCTCTTCTTTCCTTCTCAGACTAAATGATGATGATGATGAGAATGATAATAATAATAATAATAATAATAATAATAATAATAATAATAATAATAATAATAATAATAATAATAGTAATAATGATAACTGTACTTACTTCCTTTATTTTCTAGCCTGTTAAATGCGTCCCTTCCTTCCTTCCTTCCTTCCGTCCTTCCGTCCTTCCTTCCGTTCTTCCTTGCTCCCTTCCTTTCTTCCATCCTTCCTTCATTCATTTATTCCTTTCTTATATTCTTCCTTCCCTTCCTCCTCACTCTTTTATGTCCTTGTCTTAGAAAGAAAAAAAAATAGATAGCTGCGTGGATATTCAATTTCTCTCTATACATTTCTTATCTGTTTATTTTACGTCTCTCCATCCACCTACCCATCCATCCAACCTTCCATCCACCCACCACCTCCCTCCCACTCTTCATTCACCCCTCTGCATACACCTGGTTCACAAACTTAATCATATCCATAAAAGTAAGACACCCAAACATACGGTGGAGAAAGCAGATGCCTAAACTTGTCCGTGTCTGTGTGTCCGTGTGCGTGGGTGTGTGCGTGGGCAGCTCGCCTAGACCTTGGCTGCCCCTCGTCCTTGCAGCCCACAGCGCACTGGCCACTTGATGCAGGAGTTGGGGAAGGAAGGGGGAGAAGGAGTTGAGAAGCTAAGATAGGTAAAAGGGTATTAGGTAACAGATGAAGGAGCGGAAAGGGAAGGGTAGGAAAGTAGGGAACACAGGTAACAAAGGGTCGGTATTGTAGGATAGGAAGGTAAAGGATTACAGGTAACAAAAGATCGGTATTGGAAGAGTAGGAAGATGAAGAGCATTGGGAAAAATGAAAGGTAGAGAATGTCTAGGATGAGAGATACCATAAAAAAAAAATAATAATAATAAGGGAAGCTGCATGAAGCCATCAAAGCTTTCACGTGGCTCTAGTGACTATTTACTTCCAAGCAAAAAAAAAAAAAAAAAAAACAATGAAAAGATTAGCATGGAAATTAACGAACTGTACTAATTTCAACTCAACCTAGCTTAACCTTCAGAAGAATACTCCAATGCTATTTCCTTATGTTTTCCAGCAAGTGAGTGTACGGGAAAGGAAGAAGGTTAGCGTGAAACAAAGACTTAAAGCGAGGGGAAAAAAAAATGAGGGGATGTCTGGAAAGGAAGGTGTATCGAAAATGGATGAGGAAAAGATGTCAGGAAGAATGGAAGTGAGGAAAGAATAGAATAGAATAGGAGAGAGAGAGAGAGAGAGAGAGAGAGAGAGAGAGAGAGAGAGAGAGAGAGAGAGAGAGAGAGAGAGAGAGAGAGAGAGAGAGAGAGAGAGAGAGAGGTGATGTCTGATAGGAGGAGGAGGAGGGAAAGAATGAGTGAGGGAGGTAATGTCTAGTAGTAGTAGGAGGAGGAGGAGGAAGGGGAAAGAATGAGAGAAAGGGAAGTCTACCAGGGAGGAATGGGTGTTTGGTAGAAAGTGGGGGAGGGCGGGAAAGAAGGACTGAGGGAAGGGAAGGGGTTGGAGAGAGAGAGAGTAAGTGAACGTTTGACGAAGTTTTTATATATATATATTTTTTTTGTTCATTTTATTTATTTATTTATTTATTTTTTAGCTCGTTGAAGGCAGTGTTGCCATAACGGTGCCCTTGTTGTGTTCTCTCCCTGTGCCTTGTGTCGGGGCAGCCTGTCTGTTTACCGGTGTTTCTTCTCTTTAGTCTGTAATTCTCAATCCTCCTCCTC
>NC_087153.1:14152500-14217500 GCF_035594125.1 Scylla paramamosain
CTCCCTTATCTTACATTCCTTGTCATCACCACCTGTATGTTTATTACCTCCTCCTCCTCCTCCTCCTCCTCCTCCTCCTCCTCCTCCTCCTCCTCCTCCTCACAAGCTTGCACCACACTTATCCACCCTTTCCACTAACACTTCCGTCCCTCTCAGAACCCTCCCTCGCATCACGCATCGCCAACCCACGTGTCTCGCACGCCTCACCTTTCTCTCATCACCCTCCTCTCTCACCTGCCAGCACCGTCTTTCCGTGACACAAGTATGTAATAGATGATCTGGCGAGTAGGTTGTGTTTGTCTTCCTCCTCTTCCCTTCTCCCCCTCCTCCTGGTTTTGGCTCAGCACGTGCCCCTCTGAGTCACGCCGCCCGCCACTGTTGTTCTATTATCCTTGCTGGGTTCAGGCTGCGCATACCTGCCTGGGAATAAGCGCCCCAGGCAGGTGTTGGATTAAGTGTTGAGTTTCATTATCAAGCGGTTGGTAGGTGCTGTTGTTTTTGTGGTGTGATGTATGTGTGTAGGTAAGTGGGTGGGTGGGTAAGTGTGATGTGGAGAGATGTGTATGTGGTGGGATGGAGTCTCTCTCTCTCTCTCTCTCTCTCTCTCTCTCTCTCTCTCTCTCTCTCTCTCTCTCTCTCTCTCTCTCTCTCTCTCTCTCTCTCTCTCTCTCCGTCCTATTTTTACCTCTCTATTGTCTTTTTTAATTCATTCAAGGAAACTGTGACATTTGTCTACTAGAGAGAGAGAGACAGAGAGAGAGAGAGAGAGAGATAAAGAAATTTTAATTGTGTCAGTATGAATGATGATAATTGTGTTACTCATTTGACATTTCTCTACTTGTTTTGTCTGCTTAGTCAGTGGTCTAGTCTATTTCTGTTTATACTTGTCATCCTCATTTTCACCGTCATGCATCCCGTCTTGGTAATAACGGATGTGACAAGAAAATGCTCAACGTTTGGTGCATGAATATCAAGCATCTGGGCTTTTTTGTCCTTTGTGTGTGTGTGTGTGTGTGTGTGTGTGTGTGTGTGTGTGTGTGTGTGTGTGTGTGTGTGTGTATGTATGTGTGTATGTGTTTTGGTTGTCATTGATGTAGATAATTGAACATTAATCCTCCAAAATGTCTCTAAATATTTATGGCTTAAAGAATAGTGTAGTTGTAGTCCTCCTCCTCCTCCTCCTCCTCCTCCTCCTCATTCATCTTTTTCTTCGTACTCATCCTCCTCCATCTCCTCCTCTTACACATAAAATTCCCTCTCGCCTTTGCTCCGTAGCTTCAGGACGATAAATAAGGGTTCCCCGTCTTCTTCTGAGCGGGCTGAGTTGCAGGGACATCAATAAGGGTAACTGAGCTTGGTGACACCTGCAATACTTCACCCTCACCCGCCCCGTGCACACACAAACCCTCCCTATTAACACGTCAGGAGGGAGAGCATGAATAGAAGTGAACAGGTTGAAACATGGAGCTTCGAGGGACACACACACACACACACACACACACACACACACACACACACACACACGTACAGAAATGGATCTTTCACGCTGTCTCTTTCTCTTTAATAGTGCAGACTCTGCTAAACTATGTACCCACTGACTGCAATCACGAAAACACACTTGAAACCCGCCTCCTCCCACCCCCCCTTTAAAAAATCTCTACATTCACTGCACTCGTCTTATCCTCCTATTTTGCATAATCCATGTGGCTCATCTCTACAGGGAGTGGCCCCCATGACGGTCTTTTTTTTCTGTTTTACTTTGTTTTTTGTTGCCCTATGCCAGAGCATCTCTTACTTAAAAAAAAAAAAATATCTGTTGAAATTTGAAGTGATGGGAAGCTGAAACATTTGAGAATCCTGGCCTTGCTTACACCATGCTTCACCTTCTCCCTCAACCCATCAGTCCTATTTGAGAGCATTTTTTTTTTATCCCGCTCTTCTCCTGTACGAGCTATTTGTCTTCCACATGCTCGCCTCCTCTGTGTAGGAACGTAAGGGAAGGAAACTGAAAAAGGCCGGTTAGTTAATCTTCCCCGACCACACGAGGCAGCTTCTTATTCAGCCACTTCATAGAGTCATGCAGCAAAGAAGTGTGGATTAATGAAGACGTGATGTTAGTAGTGCTTCTGTTGTACCGTTGGTTTGTTTTTGTATCCCCCCTTGTTCCTCGTTTTCTTCTCCTTTTCTTGTTTTGCCTGTGCTTCCCCGTTGTTCCTCGTTTTCTTTTCGTTTTCTTTTATAAGGGTTTTATTTATCTTATTATTATCATTTTTTTTTCTCTGTCAGTTTTCATTCCATTTCGTTTCTAAAATCTGCAGTTTGAGGTTTGTTTGTATTTTTAGTTGGTTTCTTTTTTTCTTATATGGTTGTTTGTTGTTGTGATGGTGTGTGTGTGTGTGTGTGTGTAGGCATACACATACACACACACACACACACACACACACGTTAGCATGATTTGGCACGGGCACGAGATTCTCTTCCCTGTGCCCATCTTGACGGCATTACTGATTACCTGGCGGCCCAGGATGATGGGGCGCACGCTGAGGAGTGATCCGTCACGGCCCACCTGGGCAAGGGGAGCTGGGGGGTTGGGGAGATGGAGAGAGAGGTGGAGGCTTAAGGAAGGAAAGGGATAAGTTTGTTTAGTGAGGGTTGAAAGAAGAGGTTAAACCCATCTCTTTATGTGCGCGCGCGTGTGTGCGTGTGTGTGTGTAGGCTTCATAATCCTGGCGCCACTAATGGACATGTTGGAAGTATCAGAAAGTGTCTGGCTTCCAACATGACGAGTGCAGGGCTGGGTGGGGAAGAGGACAGGGCAAAGAGTGTATCCTCGATGTGAGGGAGTGTTTTTTTTCTTGTTGGGTAGCAGTGGGAACCAGGAAGCTATCGGTCAGTCAGTCAGTCAGTCAGTCAGTCAGTCATTTATCATACCGGACTGTCGGGAAGAGAGAGAGAGAGAGAGAGAGAGAGAGAGAGAGAGAGAGAGAGAGAGAGAGAGAGAGAGAGAGAGAGAATAATGGTTGAATGTCTGTCAATCTGCTGTCTTTCTGCCTATCATTCATTCAGTCGCTCCTTCCTCCTTTCTTCCTTCCTACCTTCTTTCTTTCTTTCTTTCATTCTCTCTCTCTCTCTCTCTCTCTCTCTCTCTCCTCTCTCTCTCTCTCTCTCTCTCTCTCTCTCTCTCTCTCTCTCTCTCTCTCTCTCTATTCCTCCTTCCCACCCAACCTTCCCTCACCCCACACCACATATTACCTTAACCTCTCCTTCTATCACCTCACACCTCGTCCACTGATCTTTCTTCCCTTTACCACAGTACGTGTCACAACGGAAGGCTGGACTGTGAGGACGACGCCTGCCTGGTGGACGAGAAGGTGATCAGTCAGGTGAACGCCGACCCGCGGCGCTACGGCTGGACTGCCACCAAATACTCTGAGTTTTGGGGTAGAAAGGCCCAAGACGGCATGGTGCTGAGGACTGGCACACTGAACCCCGAGGCGCTGGTGAGATGCCGGTGTTGTGCTGCTCTTCACTTCTGCTTTGGGCTTCTTTCTTTCTTGTGGCTGAGTGAATCTGTTCCTTTGTGACGTATGCAGTTGAAGGAGGGGTAAATGTTGTTGTTGTTGTTGTTGTTGTTGTTGTTGTTACCGCCACCTGGGAGATGTCACGCTCAGTTCCCACACTCGTGCCTAACACAGAGCTTATCGACTGGCTACAAATAATTTAGTTCTCTGGGAAAGGTCTTATATCTAGTTATAGTATTTAGCACCCTTTTATTTGCATTGTTTTATTTATTTATTTATGTACTGTATGTATGTATGTATCTGATTATTTATTCATCTATATTTTATGGAATGACCAGTGACAATCTGGACCACTGAGGCACCCCAGACTCTGTTGCGGTCGCTCCGTAGTTCATTCCACCACATAAAAACATAAGAACATAAGAAATAAGGGAAGCTGCAAGAAGCGACCAGGCTTACACGTGGCAGTCCTTGTATGAAATATACCTACCTATTTCCATCTATTATCCCCATCCATAAACTTGTCTAATCTTCTCTTAAAGCTCTCTAGTGTCCTAGCACCACATGATCGCATGAGAATTCTTCGTGGTATGGTGATGAAGAGCGCCTCACGACCACTGTCCATTCATTACACATTCCTCTTCACCTCTCACAGTCGATGCGGATGTACCCGATCCTGCTGCGACCAGACTTGAGGCGCATCCCCAGGCAGTTCGACGCGCGGTACAAAATGGAGTGGCGTGGAAAAATCAGCCAGGTGCGAGACCAGGGTTGGTGCGGCGCCTCCTGGGCCTTCTCCACCCTGGGTGTCGCGCAAGACAGGTGAGGAGTAGGAGGAGGAATACAAACAACAACAGACCTTGAAGCCCTTACAAGGCTTTTTGGGTAACTATTCTACGCTTACTACTAATGGGAGAGACAGGATAGTACAGAAGAAAAGGAGGAGGAGGAGGAGGAGGAGGAGGTATGCAGCAATAAATTATACTGGATATGGGAAGGGAAGTATGTGTTTTGTGTTGTGCTATGTGCTAAGTGTTCGTGTTTCATGGCCACGTTTCCTTCAGGCTGGCGGTGGAGTCCCAAGGCAACGAGAGCGTGACCTTGTCCCCCCAACACCTGCTCAGCTGTGATCGTCGGGGACAGAGCGGCTGCAAGGGCGGGCACGTGGACCGGGCGTGGCAGTACCTCAGGAGGATTGGGTGAATAATGGTGGTGGTGGTGGCGGTGATTGTGGGTGAGGAAGATGTGGTAATGTGTTGGTGGTGGTCTAAGTAGTATTGGAGGAGTGTGGTGGTGGGGGTGACGTTGGCTGTAATACAGTTTTGCCTGCTGCAGTTCGAGTTTTTACCGCCTCAGTCCTTGCTTACATACTTTCCTTGTCCGTCACTTAATCCCTGTCCTGTGTTGCGTGTCTGGTGCCTCCTGCCCAGCGTCTCTTGTCTGGCGAGACTGTCTGGTTCATGTTCCCGCCGCTATCTGGGCCTCCCTTCCGTCACGCTTGTTGCCTTGGTCTGTTTTACATACCGGGAGTCTCTCAAACACCATCGTCAGCAACACTGATGATAATTTTTTTGACTGCAGCAAGACAGTTATATTTAGTTGAAGATTCATTTACCTTACAAAAAAAAAAAAAAGGCCTTTTATTTAGAGAGCTCAGATTTAGCGAGGTATAGTCAGGGCCAGGAGTTGAGTACAATATTGCATTCACTACCACTGTGTTAGGCATCTTCACCTCAGTTTTATTGCCCCTGATCTGGTAAGAATGTGTCAGGTGTCAGGTTTGTGCAGAGACTGTCGGCAGATTAGAGGACTCAAGATTTAGGGGGAAACACAAAACACTTTGGGAGTGAGTGTGGCAGTTTCCCCCACTTGTGCTCACGACCCTACCATTGATTCAGTTTTGGCCAATGAACGCTTTGAAACCTAATTGTTGGAGCCGTTAATTTATTGGTATCACCTGTGCTGTACCCGGTTTAGTAACAGTCTTCCAGTCATTCTTATTTTTCCTTTCTCTCCCCCTTGCTTTCCTCGCCTATGACGGCCCGGCGCAGTGTGGTGAATGAAGGATGCTTCCTCTACGAGAGCGGCACATCGGGGAAGGTGCCAAAGTGCCGCATACCACGAGGAGCCAACCTAATGAACCTGCGCTGCGCCAACGACGAGGTGAGACGAGAGGAGGTGCAGGAGTGGCTCAGTTGCCTCGAGTGCTGGGAGAGGCAGGGATGGAGTGGACAAGTTAGAAAGGAAGAGATGATATGAATGTGAGTTAGTTAATGTGCTGCTTGGAGGTGTGGAGGTTGTGGAGTAGTGAGTGTGAGAAGAAGAGCAGTGAAGGTGAGACGTAAAGCACTGGTGTTATGTACAGACATAGTAACATAACACAACAATAGAATCGACCGAAATAGACCCTTAAGACTGAAATCAAGTCGAAAATTATCCTGTGAAGCGTCATAAGACTACCCTCTTGAAAGCTTAGATTAGATGCAGGTGGAAAGGCAGTAGTAGGCAGAGAATTCCAGAATTTATTTATACAAGGGAGGAAAAGAGTGATATAAGCAGCAAATTTAGGTTTTACAATGTATCACACAACTTGTTTCTCAGAGACATGATCGAAGCTGTGCTGTGTGTAAGAAATGACTCACAAACATTCCCCACCTTCAGTAAAAAAATAATAAGGAAAATAAATAAATGAATGAATATAAAGAATAAAAGAAACGCGACAATCCTAAAACAGTTTAAGGCAGTTTGTAGAAGAGAAGGTCTCACAATCGTTGCTAACACCAAACTCACTACCAAGCACGAGATCCAATACGGTTGTCTCTAATTCTGCCCCACAGCATGTCCACAGCACACAGCCTCACACCATACAAAATAAAATTAATGAATAAATAAAGAAAGAAAGAAAAAGAAAAAGCTTTATATTAACGCAGACAAAACCTGAACATTATGGGGGATTAGAACACCAACGATACTTATAATGATAGTAAACAAGGCCTTGTGACGCCCCCTTCCCTTCTCGATACTGAATAAAGCATTTCATGTGGGTTCTACTGACTTACCCTTCTTCCTGCAGGCTGTGTACAAGCGGCGCGAGATGTACAGGATGGAGCCCGCCTACCGCATCTCGGGGAAGGAGGAGGACATCCAGTGGGAGATCATGACCGGCGGCCCCGTACAAGGTGAGGCGAAGCGGGAGTGTGATGCTCGCTGGTTGCTTGAGGAGAATGAGTTGTTTTTGTTATGTAAGCGAGCTACTGGCCAAGGGCAACAAAAAGAAAGAAAAAAGGCTCTCTGATGTGCCAGTCTCTACAGTCAAATTATTATTATCCAAAGCTGGAGGATAAATGTGAAAATCTCCCTCTTCAAAGAGAACAGCATACAGAAGCAGGCAATGAGTTCCAAAGTTTATTTATTTATATTTTTATGTAAGAGGGGCATTGGCCAAGGCCAGCAAAAGGGAAAAAATAAATGTGGTGCTAGTCCCTAAAGAGTCAAATGGATTAGCCAGACTGAAGGATAGGTGTTTTGAAACCTCCCTCTTGAAAGAGTTGAAATTAAAGAAAGGAGAAAATATAGAAGCATGCAGGGAGTTCCAGAATTTACGAGAAAAGTAATGAATGATTCAGAATACTGGTTGACTCTTGCATTAGAGAGGTGGACAGAATAGGAGTGAAAGTAGAAATTCTTGTGAAGAGGAAGTGCAGTAAAATAAATCAAAATGGAAACGTGGATGTAGATTATGAGACTGTATGACTTTTTTTTTTTTTTATCAAGAGCGCAAATTTATGTATGCATAACTTTCCTCTATCTTTGGTAGCCATGATGAAGGTGTACAAGGACCTGTTCATGTACGAGCGGGGCGTGTACGCCGCGTCAGGCCTCACGCGAGAGGAGCCCGTCAGCCACTCCGTCAGGCTTATCGGCTGGGGGGAAGAGGACACCGGCTACGGCCAGCCTACCAAATACTGGGTGAGTCTTGTATCATAAGAACATAAGAAATCAGGGGAAACTGCAAGAAGCTGTCAGACAAACATGTGGCATTCCCTCTATGAAACATACCTACCAGTTTTCACTATCATCCATCATCAATAAATTTGTCATAGTAATCCTTTAAAGTTTCCTAATGACTCGGCACTGGCAACCTTATTTCTTGGTGCATTCCATTCATCTATCACTATATTTGAGGACCGAATCCTTTCTGTCGCTTCTTTTTCTTATCTAATTTTAATAATCTTCAACTCATCAATTCTTGACCGACCCTGATTACTAATTCTGATGATTTTGTGTATGTCACCCGTGTTAGATCTCCAACACTACTTAAAGATCTCCATCAGATCTACTGGTCTGTTTGTCTCATTTATATGTTTCTGGGTATATATATGTGCGTACAGTTGGTTGAGGAAATTAAGTAGTATTGTACAAAATGTCTCGGATGAAAAAAAAAATCAGTATGTTAAGTGTCTCATCACGTGGAGATCATAATTTAAAAAAAGAAAAGCTCAGAAACAAATAGTCATTGTCTAAAAATATGTAGGTTAAGGTTACTTCCATAACCGGAATCTTTTTCGTGCGAATGGTAACTTTTGAAACTTTAAAATTGCACCAGACAATTCTTTAATGGCTGAGGAAATGCCATAGCAGCCAGACGGTCAACAGCTGCGGCGCTACCACACTAAATCAATCTTCCTGCTCCTCCTCTACAGCTGGCGGCCAACTCGTGGGGGCAGGGGTGGGGCGAGAACGGCTTCTTCAAGATCAGGCGCGGCTACAATGAATCAGACATTGAAACCTTCGTCCTGGCGGTGCGTGCTCGCCTCAACGACTACGACAGGAGGCTGGGCGGGCGGCGGAGGGCGGGGCGACACACGCATCGGCGCCACCACAGCTCCAAGCGTCACCACTAGAGGGCGTCGGGCCTTCCAGCTCCTCAACTCGTGCTCTATTTAAGTTCCCTTCACTGTCTTGTACTCGGTCCGTGAAAATCTCCCATTTTTTCCTTTTTTTTTTCCGTTATGCTGTCTGCCGTGTGCTGAAGATGACCTCTTGTCGGGGAAAAGACATGACAGCGTATTTTTTCTTTATTGTTACCATTTTTTATTGATATCTTTTTATCTTTTTTGGTATAATTATTATTATTATTATTATTATTATTATTATTATTATTATTATTATTATTATTATTGTTATTATTATTATTATTATTATTATTATTATTATTATTATTATTATTATTATTATTATTATTATTATTATTGTTATTTTATTGTTATTATTATTATTATTATTATTATTATTATTATTATTATTATTATTATTATTATTATTTTGTTATATTTCGTTGTTGTTTGCATTTCCACCCATCATCTGTCAGTGTTTTGTAGTCGCGCCTTGGCATTTTCTCATTGGTAGTTTGTCCTCCCATCTTTCCCCGTGACGCCATCTGACGTGTAGGCGTGTAGGAGGTGGCTTTATGTAGAGGGGAAAAGACATGATAGCTGGTGTGATTTTTCGTATTATTACCAGTGTTATTGACAATTTTATTATTATTATTATTATTATTATTATTATTATTATTATTATTATTATTATTATTATTATTTTGTTATATCTCATTATTACCATTTATTATTCACCCATTGCTTGTTGAATCCATCGTGAAGTCTTTGGATTCGTAGCACCACCAAGCTGAGAGGAAAATTTAACTTGTACCCGAGCTTAACCTCAGAGGGACGCCACAGGTGGACCTCAAGCCAAGAACCGCCACTGCAAGACCTGCTCACACGAGGCTGCTCCCTGTCCACCAGCGCCTCACTGCCCTCCTGGCGAGGCGGCGGGGCAGCGGTAGAGCCTCGGCGGTGTGGGCAGGAAGGGACGTCTCGTGGAGGGCTTTAGCGTGCGTCCAAGGCCCCTATTCAGAAACGCCTTGTTTTCTCACCCCGACATTTTTTCCAAGGCCACAGAGATGATTAGACAGATTTTCAAGAATGTTTCTCCTTATAATAATATAGAAATCTTGTTAATCTGTCACTAAAACCGTAAAAACACTCATAAAAACGCCTTGCTCTCTCACTACGACTATTTTTCGAAGACCAAAGAGATGATTAGCCAGATTCTCAAGTGTTTTTCCTTATAATAACGTAGAAATCTTGTAAACTAAAACCATATAAATACCGTTGAAGAACCCGTGTGGCCTCAACCAGTGCCTTTTGAGAGTAGCGAAGGTGCGGCGCAGAAGTGGTTCAGATTATGACCCCAAGGCCCACTGGACGGTGCATTGCGGCTGTTCAAGGTGGAGAGACTTGGGGAATGCTGGTGATGGTGATGATAGAAGTAAGAGAGGTATCGGTTGATGCGGCTGAGTGTGAGGAGGGAGGGAGGGCTGGGGAAAGGGTGAAAGGGTGGATCTTCTGTCTGTACATGGAATTGGCAAGAAGGGAAAGGAAAATATAGCCATAATGCAGACAGAGGCTAGAGGGAGGGAGGAAGGGAGGGAAAAAGGGACAGAGTAAAGCAAGGCATCAGAGGGAAAGTGGATCATTGTTCGTGGCCTTGATCACCTCCACAAGTGGGAGCGTGAGACTGTAGATAGAAAGTGAATAATAATAAGTAAATCAAGAAATATATGAGAGATTTTTGTTACACGTCGCGCCGTTCGTCATGTACACGGTGGTTTTTCCCGAGGGAGTTCTGACTAATGGCAACAGTTACAAGAAAGGAGCCATGCTGTAAATAAATGTCTATGTGGTATTTTACTTGTGGGTCTTCTTAGGGACGCCTCGCTTGAGTATGTGCATTAGGTCCAGTGAGGCGCGATCACTGTGAGAGGAAATGCTGTGTTTGTGATTGGTTGTCTGTTATTTAGTGAGCTTATGATATGCTTCCTGTAGGATAAGTGAGCCAACACCACACTGCCACCTTCTAAATGTTTAACTTTCATATTACTTTTTAGCGAACAGTATTCATAATTATATATTTTTTTCCTTATAAATACTCGTTAAGGGTCTTTCCACCAGCACACACACGTGGCTGGATGTTTGTAGCTCCAGTAATGAAATTTGCATACGGTCGATGTATAGTTACTGTTCATATTAATGTGCTGAGTAACATGAATAAGACGTAAAATAATCGTCCAGTGTTTTATTTCATTCGGTGTGACTGCCAAAAGGAGTGTGTCTCACGTACGGTGCTTGAGCCTTGCAATTTGTTCATAACCTGTAACTTAGTGCTTGAGAAATGATTTACCAGATCTCAAGACATTTTTCCAACTCTGCATTATCTTTTTGGTCCTTTTCATTTTAGGATTGGCACCTCAGTGATTTTTTTCTTATTCTTGGCCAGTACTTCTCTTACATAAAGAAATTAATAATTACACGCTTCTCTCTTTCCATGTGGCTGAGGACTTTGAGGCTGGAGGTCAACAGAACAACAACATTTAGGTGTGAAAAAATCATTACAATATCTAGAGAATTGTTGTTGTTGTTGTTGTTGTTGTTGTTGTTGTTTTTGTTGCTGTGTGTTTTTTGTATATGTCTCATCATGCTTTCATTCATGAGACTGAGTCGTGCATATACCAATTCACACTCAGGCTGGGCGGCACCGGTGAAGCTGCTCCTCCAAGTGTGCATAAGCCGTCCGAGGCGCTATCGCTCCTCGTTACTATTTACCTGAGCCAACTTCCATCACCTGCATCAGCGACGCCCTCCTGACCTCCCTGATTTGGAATTGGTGTAGAGTTTATCCTTCAGTTAGATGCAATAATGATGGTGATGATGAAGATGATTAGGAGGAGGAGGATGAAGAAGAGAAGCACAGGACGGGACTTGTACACCGGAAGAAAAAGAAGAAACCTTAATTTGTTTCCTTCCCTTGAATTTTCTGAAACCTTTGTGATGCACAGCAGGCGAGCAGCACAGTACAGGTCGGTTAATTTTACTTGATATTACCTCTCCTCTCCTTTCCTCTCCTCTCCTCTCCTCTCCTCTCATCTAGTTCCATCTAACGCCATCTCACCTCAGTCCCCTTCTCGGTTCAGTGTGGCCCAGTCCAATCCAGTCCTCTTTGTTGTTACCATCCCCCTTTTTTTTTTTATTACCTTTTATACTTTCTTCTCTTCTCCCAACTCTTTACCTGTTACTTCTATCACTCACCCGTGTCTTTGCCACCCTGCCCACACCTGCCTGAAACAAATTCACAGGAGAAATATCCCATTTTCTCTTCACAAAACGCTGTACTGGCACAAACAGGCCACGGTAGTTCAGTTTTCTTCTTTAGCCCACCTAATGTTAGCCCGAATCAAAAAAAAAAAAAAATCCTCCTGCAACACTTGAGTGGAATGAGGTGTGTGAACTCATCGTGCGGCATCCCTCGAAGCCTTGTCATGGAAACACACTGAGGTTGTTCTGTTTTATTGAAACCATAGAGACTCCTTAAAGTAAGCCAGTGACGCTGACAAACTTGAAATAAGCTTTCATGTTTTAGAAGGAATGAAAAAAAATAAAAGAATAAATAAAGTTAGGGCGAGAGAAAAGGAGAAAACAATATCTGATACAGTGCGTCACTCAAATCTACCGATATAATTTGTTACAAGGAATCCACCTATCCTCCCTCCAGCCTCCATGACCATTTTGCCAGCCTGCTGCGCCCTCTTCTCATCACAGAGGTGCTGGCCATTATGACTTAAATGCTGCGCTAGACCATGCGGTCCTTGCGGCCTCTCACTGCCAGCACGAAGCTCTCAATGCCGCATGCGTTTGTGCCGCGTTGGATCTTGAAGAAGCCGTTCTCGCCCCAGGTGGTGCCCCAGGAGTTGGCCACCACCTAGCCGAGGCAGCGATGGAACACGTGGTGGGAGGAAAGAGTAATGACAATTATTATATAAGAACATGAGACAATAAGGGAAGCTGCAAGAAGCCAACTTGGCAGTCCCTGTGCGAGGCATACCTGCTTATTTCCACCTATCATCCTCATCCATAAATTTGTTTCATCTTCTTTGAAAACTCCCTAATGATTCAGCACTAACAATCTGAATACTGAGTCCATACCGTTCATCTACGTCTCTATTTGTGTTTGCAAATCGTGCATGCCAAGTGAGCTTACCCACATATTTAAATCTAGAACCGTCATTTGGTCGCCACGTGCGGCCAGCGCCCACAGAGGCAGTACTCACCCAGTACTTGACAGGAGCATACATGGAGGAGTACTCCACGCCCCAGCCCACGATCCTGACGGAGTGCATCGCTGTGATGTCCTGAGCGTCAGTCTGAGGGCAGTTGTACACGCCGCTCTTGTACAGAAACAGGTCACGATGCACCGTCATCAGCGCTGCCGGGGGGAGGTCGACAGGATAGGTATTATTACTATTATTATTATTATTATTATTATTATTATTATTATTGTTATTATTATTATTATCGTTACTATCATCATCAGCATCATCATCATCATCAGTAATAACAGTAGTGGTAATAGTAGTGAAGTGCTATTTTTTTTTTTTTCTTGCACAGATACAACAATTTCAAATCGGGTACATCTTTTTGTAACGCCCTGTATTTTCATGTTCTCTCCTAGAATGATAATTATCAACATACTGATTTATTGAGTATTTAGATGGTAAAGCAGTTCATTGCTGTATCTATCAAACACACACACACACACACACACACACACACACACACACACACACACACACACACACACATACACACACACACACACACATACCCTGCACGGGGCCCTCGGTCAAGATCTCCCACTGGATGTCCTCCACCTTGGTGGAAATGCGGTAGGCTGGCTCAGTCTTGTACTTCTGCGGGAGACACAACAACACGGGGTCAGCAGGAAACACGTGTCCTTGCTTTGCCCACGCGCGGGACACAACATGCCCTTGTTACCTCAGCTTCATGTCAGTTTCCCACAGTTCTGTAATGCACTCGTGTATATAGAATAAGAATTCTGATATGAAAGTCCTGCTATATGACAAGAGAGAGAGAGAGAGAGAGAGAGAGAGAGAGAGAGAGAGAGAGAGAGAGAGAGAGAGAGAATGTATGTGTGTGTGTGTGTGTGTGTGCAGATGCGGCTCACCTTGCAATGGTTGGACTCCCTGCTACAGGAAGGCACGTTCTCGGAGGACCCGCTCGTATATGGGTAGCACGTCTCCTCCATCACCCTGTGAACACCAGGCCAAAGCTTCTCATTAACTCGTCCAAGTAACAGCAGCATCACCACCACCAGCAACAACAAGCAAGGAAACTTACTATTCAGGTATTGTGATCAGATGGGAGATAACCTGTTTTCTTTTTAACCCATTGTAATCTTAAGTCCTTGGCTGATAACTTTCCCGACAAACCCTGCAGGGGATCAGATTGCGTGAGAAAACTAAACAGTGACCGATGGAGTGCGGTGCGTTACTCGATATCTTACAATTACCAAATTCTGAATATTAACAAAGGATAGTCTTAGGAATGAAAAGATCAATGGAGCTAACAATGGTGTGTAAAATGACCCAAAACTTACCCAAGATTCTTTAAGAACCCCCAGGCATGCTCCATGTATCCTCCCTGGCAGTTCACCTTCGGGAATGTGCAGCTCAGGAGTTCTTGCACCGATAATATAACAGAAGACTGGCCGGAGAGGATCATTTCCCTGTAGCACCAAAAAGACACACATCACTTATCCCCGCTGCGCCTCACAGGAAGCTACTATGAAACCCTTCCGCGCCGCACCTCCACTAGTTTCAAGAGGCTCCAGTTGAAGTTACACAGGTTTTTAAGGATATTTTTGCAGTTCTAATGACAAGTTAACAAGATTTCTTAATTATTAACAGGAGAAACACATTTGAGAATCCGGCTGATCGCCTTTGTGGCCTTTGAAAGAGATTGTGGTGAGAGCAGAGCGTTTCAGAATATTGGTCATTGTGTTCGGTGCAGTTAAGTGTAGAGGCGGTCACGCGTGTCATTTGTGTGGATGTACATAAGTGATATTATTTGCATGATTTTTATTATTATTGTTGTTATTTGTACCTCCCCTTCCATGTCGAGGGTAAGAGTCTGACGTGAGTTTTCACTATGTAATGGTCCCTTGTGTGTGTGTGTGTGTGTGTGTGTGTGTGTGTGTGTGTGTGTGTGTGTGTGCTGGATGGATGGGTGGATGTGTGGATGGGTGTTCTCGTGGGTATATGTGATTCATCTCAGGGTCAGTCATCCCAGCCCCCACTCCCTACAACCATTATTATTATTATTATTATTATTATTATTATTATTATTATTATTATTATTATTATTATTATTATTATTACTATTATCATTAGCATCATTATTATTGTTATAATAATAATAATAATAATAGTAATAATAACAATAATAATAATAATAATAATAATAATAACAATAATAATAATAATAATAATAATAATAATAATAATAATAATAATAATAATAATAATAATAATAATAATAATAATAATAATAATAATAATAATAATAATAATAATTATTATTATTATTATTATTATTATTATTATTAATATGATTAGCATTAGCATTATTATTATTATTATTATTATTATTATTATTATTATTATTACTATTATTATTATTATTATTATTATTATTATTATTATTATTATCATTATCATTATCATTATCGTCATCGTCATCGTCATCATCATCATCATCATCATCATCATCAAATAGTGGCAGTAGCAGTAGTTGCAGCTCTACTAGTTCATAAGCACACACACTCTAACCTGTCCTGCGCGACATCTAGTGAGGAGAAGGCCCAGGAAGTGCCACACCAGCCTTGGTCCCGCACGCCGCTGATCAGTCCCTCCCACTCCGGCTTGTGTCGTGCGTCAAACTCCATAGGGATGCGCTGCAGGTCAGGGCGCAGCAGGTTGGGTTTCATGTTGTACGTCTGGAGCACGGGGGGGAGGCCAGGAATGAGAAGCAAGTCCCACTAACTACTAGAGTGAGATTTTGACTCCCAGTTAGTTCTACTGGTGCAACCGCGCTTACCTTTGCCTCAGGAAACAAGGTGCCGGTCCTCAGTGCCAGCCCCTCCTTGAGCTTCCTGCCCCAGAACATAGAGTAGTTGGCGGACGTCCAGCCGCGGCGGAGAGAGTTTTGCTGCACGCTACGTATCAGCACCTCGTCCACCAAGCACTGGTCCTCCTCGCAGGTCAGTTGCCCGTCTTCACACAAGCTGCCGTGGAGTGAGGAGAGACGGAGTTGAGTGGACATGGTGTGTGCATTCTAAACTTTATTTTCGGTTATAGGTCCGGATTTCCTAGTCTGTCAGGGCTACGATGGTGATTCCTAACCGAAGACTTTGGATTTGGCCTTTGGTAACCGTTACCCCGAGTGGATGCCCTTCCAGTCCTTGACCGTGGCCATGATTGGAACCCGTGCCCCTGAAAACCCCTCGGTTCCCATTGTTTTCCTAACTATTCAACTGATTTTGCACAGTGCGTAGGAAAGTTTGTAAGAAGGACCCGCCCAACTCGATCTAGACTTGACATTTGGGAAATGACTGAAGACATGAATCAAGGAGGACGAGTCACATGCCTTCAGGCCATGACTACCCAGAGTTGATTTGGCTCCCTGTCCTTGGTAAATCTTATGTCGACTACTCTGAGCACGCCCCCCCCCCCACTATAGGTGCTTCCCGAACATTCAAAGTGTGGTAAATGGAAGGGGAGAAGAAGACATTAAACGAAGGAAAAGGACAGTACGCATATTGAGGCGGCGCTTCTTACCACTCATTGCAGTTGAAAGTGTGCTGCCCAGCCGCCAGCCCCTTGCCATTGTGGATGCACACAGCTGAGGGAGGAAAACAGGATATGGATAACGGCAGGGCGTGTGAAGGAGGAGGAGGGGGAAGAGGAGGAAGAGGAAGGATGGTTTGGTGAGCGGGAGGGGGTAGGTTTGGCCTCCGTGGCCGGCAGGGAGGGAGTGCAGCTTTTTGGGCGAGCGGGAGTATTATTGACAGGAAATTTGCTAGCGGGTGAATGGATGCATAGACTCATGAATAGATTGTTTTTTCACTTTACTGTGAATATTTTTAGAGCAATCATTACATTAAGGTCCCAAGGCTTACCGTCCTCGTCTCTGCCGGTAAAGTAGGGGTCTGAAGTCTCCCCTAGACACACCTCGCGGAAGTCCGGGCAGCAGTCACCATGGCTATTCTTTTCCCCGTTAAATTCGCTTCCCTCGAGGCAGAAGTCGTCGCAGTAACAGTAAGTGTCGCGGATGGGAACGCTGCAGTCATCGTCTCGCCCATTGCGGCAGCATTGCGAAGGAAATCTGCCAGTGATGGGGAGACAGCAAGAGTACGTCATGCAGAGGTGAATACAACGTAAATACATAAACTGATAGGTGAATACAGAAAGTGGACAAGATAAATTGATATATGCATTCTGTTTCTCTTTTTTTTTTTAATCGTGTGTTCATTTCCAGATTTAAACTTAGAAGCATTCTGGATGATAATAATGGCGATGATAGTGGTAGTGGTGTTGGTGGTGATAGTGGTGGTGAGTAATTAAGGTCAACACATGGCTCACTACCCAGATGACACCACTAGCGGAAAGGAGAAAGTGGGGTGAGGGACAAGAATGGGATGTTTTCAAGACATACGAGCGGAACGCTTCCCTTTCGGCTATCTTATGAAAGAGTCTTATCTCACGCTTCCTACGTCTCCGCATTCTCCGTCCATCTGCCCACTCTACCCTCTTCCCCCCCCTCTCTGTCGTATTTGAACATCCTCCCCACCTGTTATGAAGAGGCGACCTGACCCACAAACGTAAATAAGTGTGTATGTGAATATCTTATCCAGCAGATGCGAGAGAGAGAGAGAGAGAGAGAGAGAGAGAGAGAGAGAGAGAGAGAGAGAGAGAGAGAGAGAGTATAATGTGTAAATGGAAAGATAAGCATGCACACACACACACACACACACACACACACACACACACACACACACACACACACACACACACACACACACACACACACACACACACAACATCCCTGCAATTGAGTCAGCAAAACGATATAAAGATTTAGTCTGGGTCAAATTACTACTTGAATTGTTGCCAGGAGTCCATGCCTTGCACACTCCAGCAGCTCATGACGCTGGCGGTACTGTGGCGGCATCTTCACGTTCCCCTCCCCCTCCCCCCTCCCTTATAAACTTTCTCGAGAGGAGCATCGGGTTACCTCAGGAACCAAACTAACCTTTGCTCCTCGTAACTCTCCTTTATATTTCAGAGTGGCATATGACGGGATTCCTATTGTGAAGATATCCACTGCGTGTTATGCGAAATTATTTTAAAGTCTGAGTGACGACGAGTGTCTGGCAGCGAAGTGTGTGTGTGTGTGTGTGTGTGTGTGTGTGTGTGTGTGTGTGTGTGTATGCGCCCGCGCGCGCGTCGAGGTGAGTGTGCGGCCTGTGAGTTCCCCATCACGCTGTCTTAATTCCCCATGCCAACTTAGCAACATTTAAAGGATTAAAGGAATAGATAAGGGCAATGAAGGTTGTCCTGCTGGCATTCGACATCTTTTTGTCAGGGAGCAACATTTCCTGCTCCAGCGGTCACACGTTCAGAAATTCGGGCGTGCACAGCCACACCTGCATCGCTTTTTGCAGCAAGGCGTCGTGGCCTAGCGCTGGTCTGTTTTGATGGCGGCAGTTTTTGGAAACGAGTGTTAGAACACCCGCCAAGTGTTCCATTCTTCGAAAGAGCCAATTAATAATATGGGAAAGATATGGATTGTACTTGAGTGAAAAGAGCACGTGACGGTGAGGTATGGCCAAACGCTGGCGTGGCTCCAAAGTGTTATCTCTGCCACTGCGCTGCAATGACGCGCCGACCATTTTCCAACAAATTTCCATCACAATCAGTCTCTGCAAGAACTTTAAAAAAAGTTAATTCCGGCTGTAATGTTGTTCTTGTTTAGTTATCCGGCCTGCATAAATCATCCCACCCTCACACGCGCCTGGAGATTTGAGAGTCACGTGCGGCAAGAGAGTGGGCGGCAACGCTCACTCCCACCACCACAGATAAAAGATTCCTCAAGAGGGTTTCACCGCTATTTCCAACACCACTGTTACTGACACCGCACCATCCACAGCCTCTCCCCCCACACCCACCTCCCGCCGCCAGTAGTGTGAGGGACTCCCTTCCCTTGCTCGTTCATAGCAAGACAGTACTCGTGGAGAAAAGGCAATGAATTTTGGGCTTTAAACTAACACTAAATCTGTGAAGAACAGGTAACCTTATTAGGTATACCAGAATTTTGTGTTTTACGTTCACTGACACTGAAATTTATTCAGGTTTCACTTTTCAAGTGAATCAGCGAAGCGTTGCTGTGATGCTCACACCTCAGCGATTAACTTGTTGCCTGTGTTGCTGCTGTTACAGGCGGTGTTGTGTGCGTGTTGTTCACTGAGGCTGCCCGCGATCAACACCGTAAAACAATTCTATTATAGATGGTATTCAGAATACCGCTGAAGGTCGCCTTACCCATGATGCTGACAAAACGCACGCCATTGCGCAAGCGTAAGCACACACACACACATACACACACACACACACACACACACACACACACACACACACACAGCGTCACGTGAATAAGATAGTGAAGCTCTTTTTGCCGGGATGTGTTCATGACTAGTTTCTGTTTTTTGGATGGGTATTCGATAAAAGAGGTGGTGAGTAATTTGAAGAGTTTTTACTGAACACTTAAAAAGTGTGAATCAGAAGCACGCGTGGATCACCTGAGGCAGACAGGTGGTGCCTCATGCAGTCTCCACGAGGGCGCCTCCCTGACCGGTGCTTCATCATCAAGCCTCAGTAAGTCACAACATCTCAGGCGAGCTACATTTTTATATCAAACATCTGTGGTGGTGGGAGCGCTTTCATACGGGAATCTGAGCTGGGGTTTATCGCTCAGCATTCCAGTTAAGAAAATAAAACCTGTATCTTTTAATCAGCAGGATGCAGTTTTTCGAAAACTTGCTGCAATGATTATATTTGTATAGAAATTACACTTAATTGGCATGGTACTCTGGCCTGCCTCGCAGAAAACTAACCCCACTCACCTGTTCCTGCAGTAGTCTTTCCTTGGGAGAATGAATGGCTCAGCTCCAACTGCCGCCGCCACCACCACCAACAGAAGGAGAACGGCCACTCCTGCCATCGCCTTCTTGCACCACGCCACGAGTGAGGCCTTAGGCACGCGCTGCCAGTTTATCAGGCACGCCACCGGGCGCCGATGATTGGCGCACGCTCCACAATGCCTTATATGACCTGCACGGGCGGGGCATGAAGTAGATGGCCACGGAGGGCATGCCACGGGGCACCGAGGTGCCTCGGGGCCTCACGCAACGCGAGGTGGAGGAGGAGCTAAGTGGTGGGAGGGATTTGGAGAGTGTGTTGTGTCATGCATCCCGGACTTGGCGGTCGTCGTTGACGCACTCTGAAGCATTCTGGAGGTTTCCACACGCTAGGGCGTCGCTGTGGAAAGAAGTTGCGTCATCCCATAAGGATTAGAAAAGAAAAAGTATCTGATGCAAATTTTCTTCAGCTATTACATATTTCGTTCCCATTACCGAGGCGGAGCGGCCAGGGAGTGAGAGACGCTGCGTATATGTAAAGCTGAAGTAATACGTATGCTGTGTACTATTTCACGTCTGGTCCAATCTCTAACGCAGATCATTCCCTGACTGCCTCGCTGGGACTTCACCTGCCGCAGACAGTCCGCGGAGATTACAGTTATTTATTTATTTTTTATTTATTTATTTGTTCTTTTTTTCTCTCCTATGATAGAAAAAAAATAAATAAAATAAATAAATAAATAAATAAATATATATATATATATATATATATATATATATATATATATATATATATATATATATATATATATATATATATATATATATATATATATATATATATATATATATATATATATATATATATATATATATATATATATATATATATGAGAAATAAATAAGTCCACTGAAGCATCCAATCCCCAAAGAGTGTTGTGAAAAGAATTATTCAAAAGGTATCGAGGAACACATGAAGGCTGCAGAGATGCTTCCCGATCCTTCGCCGCCGCCACCCTCCCGCTGACGATGCTGGTCATTACCAAGGCAGCAGCGTCCCGGGGTGGTGGCAGTGACAGGCGATGGGGCTTTTTCAATCATCAATAGACGCGTGAACAATGTGAAACTAGTTGCACATCACACTACTGGTAAATCATAAGTAAACAATGCCATTTCCAATTGTTTGTTTTCACTTTTGTTATTATTATTATTATTGTTATTATTATTATTATTATTATTATTATTATTATTATTATTATTATTATTATTATTATTATCATTACTACTACTACTATTATTATTATTATCATTATCATCATCATCATCATCATCATAGTCGTCGTCGTCGCTGTCGCTTTTGTTGTTGTTGTTCTTGTTGCTGTTGTTGTTGCTGTTGTTGTTGTTGTTGTTGTTGTTGTTGTTGTTGTTGTTGTTGTAGCAAAAGTAGTGGTGGTAGTAGCAACAGTAGATTATTCTTTTTCGTTGCTGGTGCTGCTGCCTCTCCCCCCACTCCTACACACACACACACACACACACACACACACACACACACCTACACACACATACTCTGAATAGGCTGGGAATCCCTATGTACATTGAGATAGCACGGTGAGGTGAGGCAGAGGGAGAGGGAGAGGGTACGAAGATGACGGGCCGGGGAAGGACAGAACTAAATGAGACAAGATCAAGTGGATGGAGGAGAGCGAAAGGTTTAGTGGGTCGCCTCTCTTAGTGAATATGGGGACAGATTCTGGGGAAGAGTGGGATGGACTGATAGACCGACATGGGCTCGTATTCAGAAACGCTTTGCTCTCTCACCACGACTATTTGCAAAGGCCACACATATAATTAGCCGGGTTCTTAAGAGTGTTTGCTCTGTTAATAATATAGAAATCTCGTTAAATTGTCACCAGAACTGTAAAAAAACAAACTTAGAAATCCGTGTACCTTCAAATGGAGTCTTAAAAGTAGTGGAGGTGCGGCGCAGAAGTTTTCAGAATAATAGTCCATACTTCAACATGGGCGCCACAACAATCTCTGTTATTCGTTACTACTGGGATGTAGATCAGATCCTTAGTGTTAACAATCTTGAAAGGACCAGAAGTAATGAGCTCAAGTCTGATAAAGAAAACAAAGAGAGATAGTAAGAAACTGATTCACAAATATATGGGAGATAACTTGAATAGACTCAGTAATCAGGCTGTCAGTGCCGAGTGACTAGAGAGCTTCAAAAATAAGGATTAGATAGATTTATGGATAAGATTGATAGGTGGTTATTCTTGTAGGTATGTACGTGTTAAACAGAGACTGCCGCGTGTAGGGCTGCTGGCTTCATGTTGCATTCCTGATGTGTTCATGTTCTTTGCTTGCGATGGACAGATCTGTACTGATGTGGAGTGCTAGAGGTGCATTTAGATACACGGTACAAGTCTTTTGGTGATGATGGTGATAACGGTCATAATAATGATGGTGGATAAGGAGAATTAATAAAAGGAAAGATACTGATACAGAAGGATAGACGTGTTGTATAGTACTGTATAGGTGTATGATCTGTAATCACTACGGATACACAACTAACATATATAGGAATGTGTGGATGGCGCGATGCCAGCCTCTTCGAAGAGTCCCATTATAATTGATGCTTCCACTCGTGCCTCAGTGAATGTCTATGATTTATGTATTCAGGATTATAATCAAAAGTTCTTGTCACTGTCATTGTGCTCTCTGTGCGTCCTACTTCCAAGCTTACCTTTCCTCTATAAAAGAGTTTTCCCTTGAATTCAATTTTCTTCTCATTACAAGTGAGAGAAAATACCAAATATTTTTTTGTGGTAGACTCTTCAGTTTGAGGGTGTTTCTTTTCTCTCTCTCTCTCTCTCTCTCTCTCTCTCTCTCTCTCTCTCTCTCTCTCTCTCTCTCTCTCTCTCTCTCTCTCTCTCTCTCTCTCTCTCTCTCCACACACACACACACACACACACAAACACACACACACACACACACACATGTTACGCACTATTATACCTGTTAATATCTGCTATTGTGCGGAAATGAGATGTAATAATTGCAGGGCGATTGAAAAGTAACCCCACTTTTTAAAATACTTATAATCTATTTATCAACTATAACTTTTACAAGAAATTTTACAAGAAATGGCCATTCAGCCATTAACGACCGACAATAGCAAAATGAACGACAATAGCAAGATGAAATCTGGCCAGTTATCAGTGCTTGGGAGAATGTTGAAAATTTTATTTTCATGTAAGATGGCGCCCCTCCGTATTTTGCTATTGTCGGTCGTGAATGGCTGAATGGCCACTTTCCCGGGAGACAGATGGGTCGTCGTGGTCCGTATGAGTGGCCAGCCAGGAGTCCTGACTTTTTTCTTTGGGGTTGGTTAAAAGAGCAAGTCTACTGTACCAAACCAAAGACTTTGGAAAAAAACTTGAAGGGCGAATACGAGCAGTTACGTCTTCCATTCTATAAGAATTCCTGGTGAAATCAGTTGACGCGATTCCTGGACGGTTCGAGAAGCTGGTAGCGAAATCTGGTGCCCATTCCAAATTTTAAGTAGAACCTCATGCTAAACGCTCTCCTCTCGTATCCATTTCTTGTAAAAGTTATAGTTAATGAATAGATTATAAGTATTTTATAATGGGGACTTACTTTTCAGTCACCCTGTAGAACGTGTTTAACTGGCTGTGGCTGCCATTATAAGTTGACCATGCAGAGACCAGTATGTGCAGCGGCTTTGGCAACACAACTGAGTTAGCAGTTGTTGAAAGCATCACGATCTGAAGTGCTGGCTAAGCATTCAGGTGTGCAGTTCCCTCACACGATAAGGTGACGGAATGGCTGTGTGGAGGGCAGACTCATCCCAGATACGAGGAAAAAAAAGTTCTGTATTAATGTGGTCCCTCGTCCGAAATGCACACACACACACACACACACACACACACACACACACACACACACACACACACACACACACAAACACACACAGAGCATGTGAGTTTTAACTATTCAGAAAGACGTTGATTGTTGTTTGTACGGGGTTCAGCTTGCTTCTTACAGCCCCGATTCCTCCCTAATCTGGCGAGGGAGTGTCCATGCCTACCAATGCTGTAGTGTATCCTTGTTACGTGTGCGTGTGTTCTCAGGGACAGTAGGGTCAGGCGGAGCCCTTGATGTGGACACTTTCCACATCACACAGTGGTAATCAAGTTTATATTTTTAAATGTATTCATTGATTCAATTTTATTCATGTATTTGTTTAGTTTGTTAGTTGTTTGGTTTCTGTGCTGGATGCCAGACATTTACCAGCACTCTGAACTTCTTCAGTGACTCTCTTCTGTGGCTGATGCGATAACGTGCACGTGACAAGCTGTTTACGGTGAAATAAGCTTAATAAGAGGTAATCAAGGGTTTGTTTAACAGTGAGTTTGATCTGGAAACAAGCGGGTATTGGGAAGCTGGAAATGGTAAACAAACTGAAATTATTAGAATTACCAGCTGAATCCAAGAGAATTAATCCCAAGGAGAGTGTTGCCCTGCCCTGCCCTGCCCTGCCCTGCCCTGTGCTGCACAACGGCTTGTATCAGGAGGGATTCTTGCGGCGAGCATGTACAGTGCTGTGGTGGTGAAACAAAATGATGACTGGGATAGACACCTCATATTGTTAGTGCGGTGTTAATAGGACGGAGATTATATAAATTTGTGGATAGGGCTGACACGCGGTAGAGGCATGCATGTTTTGTACAGGGACTGCCACGTGTAGGCCTGACGGCTTCTTGTAGTTTCCCTTACTTTTTAATGTTCTTATGTGACAGTGGACGGAGGCACTGGCGCCAGAGCAATATCGAGCACCAAGAAAATGTTCGGAAAAACTTTAGGAGGAGAGTAAGCAAGAGCAGTCAGCAAGAGTAAGCAAGTGCAGTGCAGGATCTGAATGAGGGAGCAGGAGGAAATGCCAGGAGTGGAGCAACTGATGGATGTTAAGTGCTAATGGTGAGCAGAAGAAAACGGACGGTATCAGTGAGGCATGTTCGAGAGGGAAAGGTTACCAGTAGGAAACATTTGGCTTAGTAGGCGTGATATCTCTCCGGAAACACGTGTTGCGGGGCGGCAGACGAGGTGCCCTGATGAGGATGAGAACGGGAAATACTGGTGGATGTCATGGCATTAAGAGAAGCAACAGCAGCAGTTCACCAGTCTTATGCTGTGGCCGCAACGTTTAGGCTTCTGAGCGAAACATGATGGAAAGAGACACACGATGAGGATTAAGGAAGAGAAACATAATTGAAGGTATAAAACAACTGCACCAACAACAACAACAGCAACATGATGAGCGGAAGAAGAGGAAAACACAACGAAAAAAAAACAATCAAGAAGAAGAAATCAGAAGAAAAAAATAATAAACACACACACACACACACACACACACACACACACACACACACACACACACACACGAGGAGAAGGAGAAGGAGAAGATGGATCAAGAGGAAAAAAAACATTCACGTGGAAGAAGAGGGGTGAAGCGATCGAAAGGAAGAGGAAGGATGTGAGCACTCAAGGTCTTGAGGGACATAAGAGGAGGTGTGTATGTGTGTATAGACTCATGCATCTACTCAAGTACCTTTCCCTGTTTCTCCTCACCTGGGCAGCGCTGCGGGAGGGAACCTGTGGATGCTGACAGACTACAGTATTATGATTCTCGTCGTTGAATCTGCTTTATCTGCCCTTCTGTCCCTTCCTCCTTCCCTCCCTCCCGCCTTCATGATGATTTCTCTCTCTCTCTCTCTCTCTCTCTCTCTCTCTCTCTCTCTCTCTCTCTCTCTCTCTCTCTCTCTCTCTCTCTCTCTCTCTCTCTCTTATTTGAACAGATGTACAATATAGAGAGAAATAGTTGGGGAAGACACATTTACAAAATAAAGTTTACACTATCGTGTGACAAACAATCTCAAAGCTACTGCCGAAACTTATGCATATAGGATGGAGTATTTATAAATAACACATACTATACACTACACATTTTCTTTTTTTATGTAGGAGGGACACCGGCCAAGGGCAATAAAAATCCAATAAAGAAAAAAAACTCAGAGATGCCAGTCCTCGAACAGGGTCCAAAGCGGTAGTCAAAAATTGAAGGATAAGTGTCTTGAAACTTCCCTCTTGAAGGAGTTAAGGTCAATGGAAGGTGGAAATACAGAAGCAGGCAGGGAGTTCCAGAGTTTACCAGAGAAAGGGATGACTGATTGAGAATAGTAGTTAACTCTTGCATTAGAGAGGTGGACAGAATAGGGGTGAGACAAAGAAGAAAGACTTGTGCAGCGAGGCCGCGGGAGAAGGGGAGGCATGCAGTTAGCAAGATCAGAAGAGCAGTTAGCATGAAAATAGCAGTAGAAGATAGCAAGAGGTGCAACATTGCGGCGATGAGAAAGAGGCTGAAGACAATCAGTTAGAGGAGAGGAGTTGATGAGACAAAAATCTTTTGATTCCACCCTGTTTAGAAGAGCGGTATGAGTGGAACCCCCCCTCCCCAAACATGTGAAGCATACTCCATACATGGAAGGATAAGGCCCCTGTACAGAGCTAGCAGCTGGAGGGGCGAGAAAAACTGGCAGAGACGTCTCAGAACATCTAACTTCATAGAAGCTGTTTTAGTTAGAGATGAGATGTGAAGTTTCCAGTCTAGAGGACAGACCGAGGATGTTCAGCTTAGAAGAGGGAGACAGTTGAGTGTCATTGAAGAACAGGTGATAGTTCTCTGGAAGGTTGTGTCGAGTTGATAGATGGAGGAACTGAGTTTTTGAGGCATTGCTTTGCCCCAATCAGAAATTTTAGAGAGATCAGAAGTCAGGCGTTCTGTGGTTTCGCTGTGTGAACTGTTTACTTTCTGAAGGGTTGGACGTCTACGAAAAGACGTGGAAAAGTGCAGGGTGGTATCATCAGCGTAGGAGTGGATAGGACAAGAATTCACTAACGAGTACTTATATTTCTTTACTGTCCAATAAATGACTCTTCGCAGGTGCAAGCAGTAAGGTTGAAAGAAGTATACGAATTTCTTGTCGAGGAGGTCTCTTCTCCGTGCGGCCATGTTGAGAAACAATGAATACGGAGACGGCAGTGAACTCCTCCGTTCAGTACGGACTCCGTTTTTGTGACGTTATTGTTGGACGGTGAAAGGAGACGGAAACCGTAAAAACGGACTAGTGTGAACCGGGTCTAACTCGTGTCACTGTCACGTCTTTCACTGAGTCACCTGTGCACCAACACCTTAAATTTCTGGACACTCCACTCAGCAACACAATGGCCCTCCGAGCACATGTTCGAGACCAGAAATCTATTCCACCACTGCACGTACGTCTGCACGAATTGCCTTTGGTGGTAGGAGGTGTTGGAGCGTGTTACGGCCAGGACCGCGGGCGCCACCATCACCGCTCCGGTTGTCACCTCAGTGCGGCGGCACGGCTAGTGGAACTGCAAGAGGTGAGGGACGCGCTCCTCCTGTGCCTTGTAGAGCACCGCGAGGCCTGCCACGTTTCGGCGATGTGCAGGCTGGTCACCTGCTCCAGCTGGCTGTCCCAAATTATTCGCTCCACTCTTTGCTGGACCTTGTCGAGGAGCCCTAAGTGTGAGGAGACTGCCCCGCCTCAATTAAGGCAGGAGTACTCCAACGAGGAGCGGATCCAGCTCTTGTACAGGAGCTCACGCCCCCTGGGAACGAGAAGCCAGGAGATTCTCCTGAGGGAGGCGAGCTCGGAGATAAGAGCCCTGAAGGCTATTATCGTCCCTTGGAAGGTGAAGCGGAGTCTGTGGGGGATCCTGGAAAACACCATGAGCCACGTCTTGTTAGGGGCAAAGCTGACTTTCCATCTCTGTCCACAGCCTTCTGTGTGGCGTAGTGTGTTGTTGAGCCAGGACGACGCGGGTGTTCCCACCCCGGGGGCGAAGGCTCCCGATGCCGTGCTATCATCCACGTACGCCCTGGCACTCAGGACAAGATTCAGCAGATCGTTAATGTAAATATTCCACAACAGCGACCCCAACACGTTGCCCTGTGGCACATCTGCCCCAGTAACCTGCAGTGATGACACCTGGCCGTTGTGCCGCTCAGCCAGGTAGTCCTTCAGCAGCTCCAGCAAGTCTCCACTCACGCCGATTGCGTGCCACACGGTCAAACGCCCCAGCGATGTTTAGTGCTAGGATGGCTGTGCGTCTTCCCTGGTCCAAGGCGTTGCTCCAGTCGTTGGTCAGCAGGAGGTTGAGGTCCGCCGCTGAGCGTCCCATCCTAAAGCCAAACTGTCTGGGGCTGAGGAGGTGCTGGCTATCGAGTTGGGAGGTGAGGCGCTCAGCTATTATCTCCTCCAGCACTTTGCTACCCACAAACAACAAACAGATGGAGCGGTTATTTTTGGCTTCAGACCTGCTGCCCTTTTTGTGCACTGGGACGAAGTAGCTGTTCTTTCAGAGTCAAGGCCACTTGTTTTGTGCAAGATATTCTCTAATAATCTGAGAAGTGGGCGCGCCAGCTCGCCAGAGCATCTCGGGGCACACGTGGGCTTAATCCGTCAAGCCCCACTGCCTTCGTCTCATTCCGTGTGGAGAGCCTCCATTTGTGCGGCTGCTATCCTGTGCCGATCTTTGTTCTGCCTCGTTGGGTGCCTCTTGTTGTCATGCTACGAACGGTATTTTTTTGTCAGAGGCAGAACGACACCTCGGACCGAACCATGGATGGCCTGAGGGCTTTGATTTATGCTGCTTGTGGGACATTCAACGGATCTGCGCTCGCAGCACCTCCTCAGGGAACTGCTCTACCCGCTGGTCTACGTCACCTTGCATCAGGGCCTCCCAGTTTGTCTGCGCCAGGCAGCGCCGTAGTCCTGCCTAGTCAGAGTCCTCTTATTGCCACAAGATTCGACTGGTGCTCTCGTTCCCGGGGCCTCAAGAGGATTATATTATTCACGTGAGGATGACCTCGTGGTCTGAGCTGCCCATGGAACCGAGTGAGGAGCAGTGCCCTTCGTGAGAGGGTAAGTCAGTCACCACGGCATCGGGGAAGGTGCCAGATCTGTGGGTGGGGAAGGTGACATGGTTTTGTAGGCCGAACACGTCCAGCAGGGTTAAAAAGGACTGCCGTATGCATGCAGATTCACTGCCTATAGGCCGTACGGCGCTGCCGTCCCGGTTTCCTTGACACGTGAATCGCAGAGGCTAACCCCGGGTTAGTCACTCCGGGGTTGAGGCAGCAACAGCGCGGAGAGGTACAGCCAACACCCAGAGTACTAAGTTAAAGTGAAACCAGACTATACTCTTTTTATTCTCGGAAGAAAGTATAGGCGTGGGCTGAGATCCGTTAGCTACTTTGCCACATCACACAATTTCTCTAGAATATATCCGTTCTTTTTACTTTTTATTGAAATTCAAGTATTAAGTATGGATTAATTACCACATCAAACCATGCAGTGCTACGAATGGTTCGGGTTTTAAGATAATAAATAGTCTAGATTTTACATAAATATCACAGCATTTGATAACAGCTTTGCGGCGTTGTCATTTAGGTCGAGCACCCGGGGTGCTTATTGGTAGGGTCAGGTGACTCAGGTCAGAGAGAGGTGGCTCAGCCTCTCAAGGGAGACTCACATGATGGAAGCAACTCCTCAGTTCTCGCGTGTTCTTCACAGACGGGAGAAATAATCTATTTACAACAAGAATAAGTATTTTTAGAAGAGAAGGGCCTATAGCGGTCCTATCATTCATCCTCCAGAGCAATAGCTCGAACAGCCAAAGCCAATCATGTGAGTGAGAAATTCTCTCTCTCTCTCTCTCTCTCTCTCTCTCTCTCTCTCTCTCTCTCTCTCTCTCTCTCTCTCTCTCTCTCTCTCTCTCTCTCTCTCTTCCCCCAAATCTTTACGTGTTACTTCTTTTCTTTCTCTCACCTGTCTTTCCCACCCTGCCCACACCTGCCTGGAGCAAACTAACAGAAGAAATATCCCATTTTCTCTTCACAAAATGCTATACTGGCACAAACAGGCCACTGTAGTTCAGCTTTTTTTCAGCCCATCTAACGAATCAAAAAAATAATCCTACAACACTTGAGTGGAATAAGGTGTGTGAACTCATCGTGCGGCATCCCTCGAAGCTTTGTCATGGAAACACACTGAGGTTGTTCTGTTTTATTGAAACCATAGAGACTCCTTAAATTAAGCCAGTGACGCTGACAAAATTAAAATAAACTTTCATGTTGAAGGAACGAAAAAAAAAATAAATAAATGAAGTTAGGCCGAGAAATATGGGCCGAGAGAAAACGAGAAAACAAATAACTTCTGGTACAGTGTGTCACTCAAATCTACCGATATAAATTGTTACTAGGAATCCACCTATCCTCCCTCCAGGCTCCATGACGATTGTGCCAGCCTGCCGCGCCCTCTTCTCATCACAGAGGTGCTGCGCTTTATGACTTAATGCTGCGCTTGACCATGCGGTCCTTGCGGCCCCTCACAGCCAGCACGAAGCTCTCAATGCCGCATGTGTTTGTGCCGCGTTGGATCCTGAAGAAGCCGTTCTCACCCCAGGTGGTGCCCCAGGAGTTGGCCACCACCTAGCCGAGGCAGCGAAGGAACACGTGGTGGGAGGAAAGAGTAATAACAATTATTATATAAGAACATGAGAAAATAAGGGAAGCTGCAAGAAACCAACAGGCATACACTTGGCAGTCCCTGTGCGAGGCATACCTCCTTATTTCCACCTATCATCATCATCCATAAATTTGTTTCATCTTCTTTGAAAGCTCCGCAATGATTCAGCACTAACAATCTGAATACTGAGTCCATACCGTTCATCTACGTCTCTATTTGTGTTTGCAAATCGTGCATGCCAAGTGAGCTTACCCACATATCTAAATCTAGAACCGTCATTTGGTCGCCACGTGCGGCCAGTGCCCCCAGAGGCAGTACTCACCCAGTACTTGACAGGAGCATACATGGAGGAGTACTCCACGCCCCAGCCCACGATCCTGACGGAGTGCATCGCTGTGATGTCCTGAGCGTCAGTCTGAGGGCAGTTGTACACGCCGCTCTTGTACAGAAACAGGTCACGATGCACCGTCATCAGCGCTGCCGGGGGGAAGTCGACAGGATAGGTATTATTACTATTATTATTATTATTATTATTATTATTATTATTATTATTATTATTATTAATAATATCATTATAATTATTATTATTATTATTATTATTGTTATTATTATTATTGTTATTATTATCATCATCATCATCATCATCATCAGTAATAATAGTAGTAGTAATAGTGAAGTGCTATTTTTTTTTTTCTAATTAACCTTGTGTTTCCGTAATAATGAATGTCGACTGAATGGGGTATGATATACGAGGTGCTTCTAAAGGAGAGACCTGATTTGAAATCGTTTTATCCCTGCAACCACAAACAGTGTATAAATAAAACTCCTCGTATTTAAAAAAGCGGGAACAAAGATTCAAGTAAGAGATTTACCCATGGTCGGTTCAGACTTGCACAGATACAACAATTTCAAATCGGGTACATCTTTTTGTAACGCCCTGTATTTTCATGTTCTCTCCTAGAATGATAATTATCAACATACTGATTTATTGAGTATTTAGATGGTAAAGCAGTTCATTGCTGTATCTATCAAGCACACACACACACACACACACACACACACACACACACCCTGCACGGGGCCCTCGGTCAAGATCTCCCACTGGATGTTCTCCACCTTGCTGGAAATGCGGTAAACTGGCTGAGTCTTGTACTTCTGCGGGAGACACAACAACACGGGGTCAGCAGGAAACACGTGCCCTTGCCTTGCCCACGCGCGGGACACAACATGCCCTTGTTACTTCAGCTTCACGTCAGAGAGGGGTAGTGTATGTGTGTGTGTGTGTGTGTGTGTGTGTGTGTGTGCGCAGATGCGGCTTACCTTACAATGATTAGACTCTCTGCTACAGGAAGGCACGTTCTCGCAGAATCCGCTCGTGTATGGGTAGCACGTCTCCTCCATCACCCTGTGAACACCACGGCAAAGCTTCACATTAACTCGTTCAGGTGACAGCAGCATCACCACCAACAGCAATAGCAAAAACAACTACACGAGAATCGAAGCAAGGAAGCTTAACACTATTCAGGTATTGTGATCAGAAGGAAAATATTTATTTATTTATTTATTTTTTTTTTAACCCATTGTAATCTTAAGTCCTTGGATCTCCTGGTAACTTTCGTGGAAAACTAAACAGTGACCGATGGAGTGTGGTGCGTTACTCGATTTCTTACAATAACCAAATCATTACTACGATGCATCAAGTCCGTACGTGTGTCATTAACTTTACTGTACTGCTCAACAACTTTTTTTTTGTGAATCACCTCCAGATGCTTAGACTTATTATCTTAGATTTACTTTTGTAGTCACTTCTCATAAGCAACCTCTGTAGCCTAGCAAAGACTGAATTAGCCTTATATTCTCTTAATCTGAATATTAACAAAGGACAGTCTTAGCAATGAAAGGGTCAATGGAGCTGACAGCGGTGTATAAAATGACCCAAAACTTACCCTTGCTTCCTTAAGAACCCCCAGGCATTCTCCACGTATCCTCCCTTGCAGTCCACCCTCGGGAATGTGCAGCTCAGGAGTTCTTGCGCCGATAATGTAATAGAAGACTGGCCGGAGAGAATCATTTCCCTGCAACACCAAAGAGAGAGACATTACTTATCCCCGCTGCGCCTCACAGGACCCTATTCTGAAACACCTACGTGCCGCACCTCCACTACTTTTAAGAGGCTCTAACTGAAGTTACACAGGTATTTAAGGGTGTTTTTGTAATTCTAGTGATAAGTTAACAATATTTCTTTATTAACAGGAGAAATACGAGTCTGAAATGAGTTTTCACTATGTAATTGTTCTCTTTGTGTGTGTGTGTGTGTGTGTGTGTGTGTGTGTGTGTGTGTGTGTGTGGATGGATGGGCAGATGTATGGATGGGTGTTCTCGCGGCTATATGTGGTTCATCTCAGTTTCACTCATCCCCAGTCCCCTCCCCCCCATTCACCAACTATTTCCTGGACTGTCAATCTGTTGTTTAGGTTACTCTTATTAACATTACTATTATCATTATTATTATCATTATCATCATCATCATTATTATCATGAAATAGTGGTGGCAGTAGTAGTAGTAGTAGTAGTAGTAGATGCATTATCAGTTTATAAGCGCACACACTTTCACCTGTCCTGCGCGACATCCAGTGAGGAGAAGGCCCAGGAGCAGCCGCACCAGCCTTGGTCCCGCACCCCGCTGATCAGTCCCTCCCACTCCTGCTTGTATCGTGCGTCAAACTCCATAGGGATGCGGTGAAGGTCAGGGCGCAGCAGGTTGGGTTTCATGTTGTACGTCTGGAGCACAGGGGGGAGGCCAGGAATGAGAACCAAGTCCCACTAACTACTAAAGTGAGATTTTGACTCCTAGGTTAGCTTTACTGGTGCAATCGCGCTTACCATTGTCTGAGGGAGGAAGGTGCCGGTCCTCAGTGCCAACCCCTCCCTGAGCTTCCTGCCCCAGAACATAGAATAGTTGGTGGACGTCCAGCCGCGGCGGAGAGAGTTTTGCTGCACGCTGCGTATCAGCACCTCGTCCACCAAGCACTGGTCCTCCTCGCAGGTCAGTTGCCCGTCTTCACACAAGCTGCCGTGGAGTGAGGAGAGACGGAGTTGAGTTGACATGGTGTGTGCATTCTAAACTTTATTTTCGGTTATAGGTCCGGATTTGCTAGTCTGTCAAGGCTACGATGGTGATTCCTAACCGAAGACTTTGGATTTGGCCTTTGGTAACCGTTACCCCGAGTGGATGCCCTTCCAGTCCTTGACCGTGGCCATGATTGGAACCCGTGCGCCTGAAAACCCCTCGGTTCCCATTGTTTTCCTAACTATTCAACTGATTTTGCACAGTGCGTAGGAAATTTTGTAAGAAGGACCCGCCCAACTCGATCTAGACTTGACATTTGGGAAATGACTGAAGACATGAATCAAGGAGGACGAGTCACATGCCTTCAGGCCATGACTACCCAGAGTTGATTTGGCTCCCTGTCCTTGGTAAATCTTATGTCGACTACTCTGAGCACGCCCCCCTCTAGGTGCTTCCCGAACATTCAAAGTATAGTAAATGGAAGGGGAGAAGAAGACATTAAACGAAGGAAAAGGACAGTACGCATATTGAGGCGGCACTTCTTACCACTCATTGCAGTTGAAAGTGTGCTGCCCAGCCGCCAGCACCTTGCCATTGTGGATGCACACAGCTGAGGGAGGAAGACAGGATGTGGATAACGGCAGGGCGTGTGAAGGAGGAGGAGGAGGAGGAAGGATGGTTTGGTGAGCGGGAAGGTGTAGGTGTTCTCAGTGGCCGGCAGGGAGGGGGTGCAGCTTTTTGGGCAAGCGGGAGTATTAGTGACAGGAAATTTGCTACCGGGATTCATAGACTCATGAATGAATTGTCTTTTCACTTTACTGTGAATATTTTTATAGCAATCATTACAACATGTGGGTTTGGTTAATTTGTAGTATGCATATTTTAGAAGTGTCGTATTGAAAGCAACACCCGTATTCGGAAACATTCTCCCTCACCATCAGTGTTTTTAAAGGCCACAGTGATGACTAGCTGGGTTCTCAGGAGTGTCTCTCCTGCCTCATAATGTAGAAATATTACTAATATATTACTAGAACCGTAAAAAAAAAAAAGCTTAAAAACACGTGTAACTTCAACTTGAAAGTACTACTGTGGCTCAGAAGTGTTTCTGATTATGGTTCCAAGGCTTACATCCCTCCTCTCGCCCGGTGAAGTAGGTGTCTGGAATCTGCCCCAGGCACACCTCGCGGAAGTCAGGGCAGCAGTCATCGTGGTTACTGTTTTCCTTATCGTCTTCGTTTTCCTCGAGGCAGAAGTCGTCACAGTAACAGACAGTGTCGCTGATGGGAACGGTACAGTCATCGTCCCGTCCATCACGACAGCATGGCGAAGGAAGCCTGGCAGTGTTGGGGAGACAGCAAGAGTCCGTCATGTTAAGGTGAATACGACGTAAATACATAAGCTGATAAGTGAATACAGTAAATGGATAAGGTAAATTGATACATACATTCTATTCCTTTATTTTTTTTATTAATCGTGTTTTCCATTTCCGGATTTAAACCTACAAGCATTCTGGGTGATGATAATGGTGGTGATACTGGTAGTGGTGTTGGTGGTGATAGTGGTGGTGAGTAATTGAGGTTAACACATGGCTCACTACCCAGATGACACCACCAGCGGAAAGGAGAAAAGGGGGGTGGGAGTGAGGGACAAGAATGGGATGTTTTCAAGACATATGACCGGAAGGCTTTACTCTCGTCTATCTTAAGAAAGAGCCCTATCTCAAGTCCATCCTGCCCTCCCTCCCCTCCCCTCCTCCTTTCTCTCTCGTTTCTCCATCTGGTGTGCCCATCCTCCCCACCTGTTATGAAGAGGCGACCTGACACAATAACGTAAATAAGTGTGTATGTGAGTATCTTATCTGGCGGAGGTTAGAGAGAGAGAGAGAGAGAGAGAGAGAGAGAGAGAGAGAGAGAGAGAGAGAGAGAGAGAGAGAGAGAGAGAGAGAGAGATGCGTAAATAGGCAGAGAGGAAGAGACGGACACAAATTGGATAACCAGTATAATGTGTAAATGGAAACACACACACACACACACACACACACACACACACACACACACACACACACACACACACACAACATCCCTCCAGTTGAGTCAGCAAAACGATCTAAAGATTTATTCTGGATCAATTTATCACTTGAATTGTTGCCAGGGGTCCATACTTTGCACACTTCAGCAGCTCATGACGCTGGCGGCTAGGTCTATCCAAGACTTCGACTCCGAAACCAAGTCTGGCGAATCCACCATGGCTTCCTGGCCTGCTATCCGAGTCCTAACAGAGTCCTCACGAGTGATAATTAATGTTGTGTGTCAATACATCACAAATCACAGAATGTATTTAAGAATTACAGATAGAATGTGTTTCAGAAGTTCTGAAAATACGAAGTAGAACGTATAATGTACGATAGACTGGTATCCAAGTATCGAAAAATAATGAAATCGTGTGAATGTAAGGAAAAATTTTGTTCATGCTGGCTAATACCAGCAGCGTTTTACTGTGTCCATATGTATCTGCGATCTTTTTTTTTTTTCTCGTGCGTTCATTGGTAGATGTCTGGTGATGTGTGTGTGTGTGTGTGTGTGTGTGTGTGTGTGTGTGTAAATTATTAAAGAAGAAACTAGTAGGGAAGGAAGATGAAAAGAAAGACGAAGAGAGAAAGAGATCGATAGATAGATGGAGAGAGAGAGAGAGAGAGAGAGAGAGAGAGAGAGAGAGAGAGAGAGAGAGAGAGAGAGAGAGAGAGGGACTGATGAGTCCAGCGTGCATCGTAGTCGTCCAATTGGGTAAGCTAATATATATATATATATATATATATATATATATATATATATATATATATATATATATATATATATATATATATATATATATATATATATATATATTCCTCCCCTTCTCAGTAATGTATCATATTAAAAGGATTACCATTTAGAAGATTAGAAATTTGTGTACATCATGACACAGTTAGATTGCAACCATCTCCTTCAGGGAAGTGCAGCAACCAAGATTAATAAAATGTTATTGCAGCCTGTATAAGTACTGAATAGTAGGAGGCTGGTGACTGTGCATCACACGCATGTTCTCCTATTCCCCATCTTTGTCCTTTGTCATGCGACCCACCCACACTAGGGAGCACGGGGGGGTGACGCTATCTTCTAGGGGTGGGCAGGACTCAGTAACTTGAGTACTCGCGAATCCCAGTCCTGAGGCTGGCAGATTCGCTGGAATCGGTTCCGTAACCGAGTTCAAGTCCCGCTCTCCTTGCATGGGTAAGCAGATGGAAAGTACGGCTTGGCGGGAAACGGTTCCGAGTCTTGGAGCCGGTTCCGCCTTAACGGTTCCAGAGGAGTACTGATGGCAGATACACATGAGTTACATAATTTAAGTAATGTTTGAAATATTCATGTAATCATTAATATAATTTATGAAGTCTTGCAAAATTTAATGGTATCCACTAATGAACAAAGTAGTGTAATACAATCAAATATGAGTAAGTGTCCCTGTGTGTAGTATTCAAAGTAACTGCGTGAATAATATGAAAATATTTCGTTCATGTTAGTCAATATGAGGCACCAATTTACTGATGCCATGAGTGTAATCTTTTTCTTGTACTTTGATTGGTAGATATCCTATGACGTCATTATATATATATATATATATATATATATATATATATATATATATATATATATATATATATATATATATATATATATATATATATATATATATATATATTAGTGCTCTCCCGGTGACGCGTCATAAGAATTAAGACTGCCAAACAAAAGGAGAGCTTTTGTCCTCATGAGTTAATAAAAAAAAAACTTATCTGCGTATATATGTAAAATATCTTATATGTTGATTATTCTGTAATCCTTCCTGTCTTGAAGTTTAACGTAATATTTTTTCAAGCATCAATGATTTTTCAAATGCAGCGTGTTAAAGGAGCACATATCGATCATATCTTAATTCTCGGTATTAGAGGAGAATTTACCACGCTTAAACCTAGTCAGTTTAACAATGCAATGACATCGAAGTGAACCAGATCAGTCCCAGTGTGGAATTATATAGAGCACACGTTGTCTGATGTTGTCTTGTATGTTTAAGTCTGTAAAGACAAGATGAAATGCAATGGAATTATATAAAAAATAAAACATCTCCGCACTAGACATCCTACTGAATATGCGAGTCGATACAAACCCAAGCATGTTTGTTACTGATTAAATCCTGCGTGAGATAAGAGTAAACATCAACTAAACGGTTCACCCATTCAGTATCCATCCCAGCCTCGGTCTCTCGGGACCGGGAGTCAGTACTCGGTAATCATCCCCGCCAGTATTCTAGATGAGTCCCGGAACCGCTACACCCTGGTAACCGCCAAGCAGCGCGCTGGAGGCTCGGAGACTAGGATATCCACCAGCCGCGCTGTACTGTAGCCGGTTCCGGAACCGCTACACCCTGGTAACCGCCAAACACCTCGCTGGCGGTTCCGAGACTCGGGTATTCACCAGCTGCGTTCTATTGATTCCCCAGCGGAACCGGTTACGAAAACAGTTCTTAAGGGTTCCGCCCGCTCAAGGAACCGGTTACTTGAATACGAAAATTATCGGTTCCTGTCCATCACTAGTGGAAAGCGCGTGGTGAGCATATTATTGGACTCGGCGGACTAGCTGGACTCGGTTCCGTAACCGAATCCGAGAACCCTTGAAAAATTCTTAGAATTTAAAATATAAGTATCTTATGATTTATAAAAAGTAAGAGTCGTACTATAATAGGAAAATTATTACAATGAGATATGTATGATAGATAAATATATATATATATATATATATATATATATATATATATATATATATATATATATATATATATATATATATATATATATATATATATATATATATATATATATATATATATATATATATATATATATATATATATATATATATATAAATATATGTGTGTGTGTGTGTGTGTGTGTGTGTGTGTGTGTGTGTGTGTGTGTGTGTGTGTGTGTGTGTGTGTATCCCTTATTATGACGTCACCAGACATTTATCAATGAACGCGCGAAAAAATGCAGATACATATGGCAACACTAAAACGCTGCCGCTATTGCCCAGCATGAACGAATTTCTTTCCTTACTTGATTTCATTAATCTCCGATGCTTGGACACCACATGGAGATGACTCACAAGACCTAACTTCATAGAAGCTGTTTTAGCTAAAGATGAAATGTGAGGTTTCCAGTTTAGATTATAAGTAAAGGACAGTATAGAAGAGGGGAACGTTGAGTATCACTGAAGAAGAAGGGTTAGTTGTCTGGAAGGTTGTGACGAATCGATAGATGGAGGAATTGAGTTTTTGAGGCATTGAACAATACCAAGTTTGCTCTGCCCCAATCAGAAGTCAGGTGTTCTGTGGCTTCCACGCATGAACTGTTTACTTCTTGAAGGGTTGGACGTGTATGAAAAGACGTGGAAAAGTGCAGGGTAGTATCATCAGTGTAGGAGTGGATTGGTCAAGTAGTTTGGTTTAGAAGATCATTGATGAATAATAGGAAGAGAGTGGATGACAGGACAGAACCCTGAGGAACACCACTGTTAATAGATTTAGGTGAAGAACGTAAAACAATTCTATTATAGATGGTATTCAGAATACCGCTGAAGGTCGCCTTATCCATGTTGCTGACGAAACGCACGCCATTGCGCAAGCGTAAGCGCACACAGACACATACATACACACACACACACACACACACACACACACACACACACACACACACACACACAGCGTCACGTGAATAAGATAGTAAAGCTCTTTTTGCCGGGATGTGTTCGTGACTAGTTTCTGTTTTTTTTGGATGGGTATTCGGTAAAAGAGGAGGTGAGTAATTTGAATTTTTTTTTACTGAACACTTAAAAAGTGTGAATCAAAAGCACGCGTGCATCACCTGAGGCAGACAGGTGGTGCCTCATGCAGTCCCCACGAGGGTGCCTCCCTGACCGGTGCTTCATCATCAAGCCTCAGTAAGTCACAACATCTCAGGCGAGCTACATTTTTATATCAAACATCTGTGGTGGTGGGAGCGCTTTCATACGGGAATCTGAGCTGGGGTTTAGTGCTTTGCATTCCAGGTAATAAAAGAAAACCTGTATCTTTTAATCTGTAGGATGCAGTTTTTTGAAAACTTGCTACAATGATTATATTTGTAAAGAAATTACTTTTAATTGGTATGGTATTCTGGCCTGCCTCGCAGAAAACTCCCCCGTGCCACACCACTCACCTGTTCCTGCAGTAGTCTTTCTTTGGGGGAATGAACGGGTCAGCTCCAACCTCCGCCACCACCACCACCAGAAGGAGAACCGCCATGCCTGCCATCGCCATCCTGTACACCCTGCACCGGGCCACAAGTGAGGCCTCAGGCACGAGCCGCCAGTTTATCAAGCACTCCGCCGGGCGCCGATGATTGGCGCACGCTACACAATGCCTTATATGACCTGCACGGGCGGGACATGAAGTAGATGGCCATTTAGGACATGCCAGGAGGCACCAAGATGCCTCGGGGTCTCTGGCAACGCGAGGTGGAGGAGGAGCTAAATGGTGGGAGGAATTTGGGGAGCGTGTTGTGTCATGCATCCCGGATTTGGCGGTCGCCGTTGACGCTGTCTGAGGCACTGGAGGTTCCCACACGCTAGGGCACTGGTACTTACTAATTTTTTGAAAGAGAGGCACTTTAGTAGCCTACATTCACTTTGAAAGTCACACCCGAAAAAAACCCATAATTTTCCTACATAATGTTACATAATTACAGTAGGACTCATACCTCTCTACCGGAACTTTAATGGTGTGAGGAGTGGAAATGTGCCAATCCCATTTTTATTTATTTATTTTTTTTCATAGAGTACTTGTAATTTGTAACTGCACTCCTTGTTAGACAATCAAGATGTGCGCTGGTCAGTCGGTTTCTTTGCTTCCTTTTCACAATGTTCATTGTCGAAAATGTTGACTCGCATGTGAATGTGCTTACGAAAAATGACATTACTTTTAGCACACATTTCTTCAGAGCTACAAAATCTGCATCAGAAACCATGTTCCAAAAGTGATAGACACCGTTTTTCAGTTTAGCTTGAAGGATGTTGTTTGCTTGAAGTTCAAATATCTCACACTGTACGGCAGCATGATCATGACTGAGATCTTGGATGACTGGGGTTAGAGATGATGCTGGTACATGACATTCGTGATTCAAGCTCTTCTCTCAATTCCACCAATACGGTTTTAAACTCATGAAAACTGAAGTGATGCAAAAGCTGCAGGTCATTTGAGGTGGCTGTTCTGAGTGCCGAGAAATGTGCAAACTGTCTGTCAGGTATGAATAGTTCTGTTATCTTATTTTGTAATGCAATACCTGCACGCAACATACTGCCTGGGTGCTCATCTTTCCCTTGCACTTGCAAGTTCAGGGAATTGAGATGACAAGTAATAACAGAGCTAACCTCATAATCCACTGTGGATTCTCCAAATCTGGCTCATTTCTTCCTTTACTAACAAGAAATTCACGAATCTGAGGAAGGAGACTGAAAAATCGTTCGAGTACTTTGTCTCGAGATAACCATCTCATCTTGTTATGCATCACAAAATCGCCATATTATGTCTCATATTCCTCGAACAGTCTGTGAAACTGGTGGTGATTTAGTGGTCGTGAAACAATGAAATTCACTGCTCTTACAACCATCTGCATCACATCTTGTAGTTCACGGTTCCTACGTTTTGCCACAAGTGCCTCTTGGTGTATTATGCAGTGAAAATCTACGATATTGGGGATGTCTGCACTCTTCTTCATCAGATCAAGGAGTCCCTTTTTTTTCCCCTTCATACTAAGAGCGTCATCGGTGCACACTGATACTAGATTTTCCCACTTCAAGTTGTTCTCACTAAAAAGGGTTTGAAGCTCTGCCAAAATATCCTCTCCTCTTGTTTGTCCTTTCAGTGGTAATAAGCACAACAGTTCTTGAAACGAGTCCTCTTTAGGAAACCGAACCCATACACAAAGCTGAGCTACGTCACAAACATCTATACTTTCATCAACTGCAATACTGAAACAGGGTGAAACTGATAAATCTGTAATTAACTGACCACGAATGTCATCACCAATCTCTTCAATTCTTCTTATTACAGTTGTGTCTGAGAGCTGAAACCCTTTAATTTGCTTGATAATAGCATCTCTGTTACTGAAGTCAGCGTACATTATTTCTGCTGAAGCCATGAAACACTCCTTGATTATCTCTGGATCAGAAAACGCCTTCTTATGTCTTTGCCAGTATCATGCAATTTCCAATGTTGCTTCGGTCAGTCACTCACTAACGGAAGTTATTCTGTGAAGTAGTCTTTCTTGCCCTGTAATCGAAGTAGTAAGCTGCTTAATTTTATTTTTGTCAGGTTACTTCCAGGTGGGTAAAGCTCATTAAAGTTTGCATGAGTGGTTCTGAAATGGCGCTCTAAATTTCCACGCTTAAAACCCTAATACTCCTTCTGACAAATTAAACACAGTGGATTTGTGTCATGAAGCTTAAATAGAAATTATTCTGTCCATTTTTCTTGAAATTATCGGTGTTCATCTCGCATCGCTCGCACTTTCCTTTTCTTACATGCCTGGCTCGCATTTCTGTTGGTAGACTGGCCACTCGTTTCCCCTCCATCTGTACTTTCACTTTCTGCTTCCCGGGGCTGAGATTCGGTTATATTATCAGTGCGTTTTCGCTTAATTATGTAACGATCCATCATGCCGGATCACCACGGCGCACAGAAGCAGAAACGCTACTGTTTTCTGTACACGAACTGTTCCTGTACAGAGGAACAGTAGCATCTGATATTTATTCCAGTGTCTTCCATTGAAATTTAAAATATCTTTCGAGACAAAAGGTTTGCAAGTTTTATATTAACATTTTTGTACAAGAAAAATAAATAAATAAAATAAAATAAAATAAAATAAATAGATAAATAAATAAAAAAAAATTATATATATATATATATATATATATATATATATATATATATATATATATATATATATATATATATATATATATATATATATATATATATATATATATAAAATTTCGAGATTAGGATTTTGGCAGTAATTGATTTATATACTTCCTGGATGGGGAGCCGCCAATCAAACTGTCATGAGCTGCGTGCGGCTCGCGAGCCGCGCAATGAATATTAGAGCGCTAGGGCGTCGTTGTGCAAAGAAAGCATCATCTTATAAGGATTAGAAAAGAAAAAGTATCTGATGCAAATTTTCTTCAGCCACTACATATTATTTCGTTCCCATTACCGAGGCGGCGCGGCCAGGGAGTGAGAGCCGCTGCACATATGTAATACATATGCTGTATACTATTTGACGTCTGGTCCAACCACTAAGGCAGGTCATTCTCTGACTGCCTCGCTGGGACTTCACCTGTCGCAGACAGTCCGCGGAGATTACAGTTATTTATTTATTTATTTATTTATTTATTTATTGTTTTTTCTCTCCTATGATAAGAAAAAGATATATATATATATATATATATATATATATATATATATATATATATATATATATATATATATATATATATATATATATATATATATATATATATATATATATATATATATATATATATATATATATATATATATATATATATATATATATATATATATATATATATATATATATATATATATATATATATATATATATATATATATATATATATATATATATATATAAGAAATAAATAAGCCCACTGAAGCATCCAGTCCCCAAAGAGTGTTGTGAAAAGAATTATCCAAATAGTATCGAGAAACACATGAAGGACGAGCGGGAGAGGTAGCTTCCAACCAGGTTGGCAGCATGAGAGGAAGTGACCTATACATGTACACAGTCAGTCTGGCCGTGTGACTTCACTCGGTTACCCACGGGAAAGTGACAACGCTTGGAGGAAACATTGTGGTGTTTGCAAAAAAAAAAAAAAAAAAAAAAAAAAAAAAAAATGCAAGTATCATTAAAAAAACATATATTACACTAACTTGCCTTTTTAGAGCATCACAATGTATATATACTACAACACCATTTAATTTTGAGGTAGGAAGCATCTGACACAAGGTGTGTCTTGGTATAAGTGTGGCATCAGCACAGGCGGGAGAACCTCTGGAAATGACAACGCCCAAACGCTCAATTCAAAATGGTCAGATCATAGGGTACGAACGCCTGATGTACGATTAAGAGTGGCCACTCGCTGCCATTAACTTACCATAAGAATTTCCTCACCCAGAGACTCTCCTTCCCCGATTAATTTACCATTTCCTTTTGTTCAGTCAGTTTGAATCTCACATAGTTTACAGCAGAAGAGTTGCTCTTGGCAAAGAAATGATCAATGTTCATCTAGCCCCCAGTAAACTTTTTAGAATTAAAATGTTTTATTCAAGTAAAGACCGCGTGGGGAGCGGGTGTGGGTGCGTCTGTATGTGTGTCTGTGTGTTGCACCCTCCCCCTTTCTTTCCTTGTACCCCCTCCCCCTAGCAGTAGTTCGGGAAGGTGGTTGGAGCGCTTTCCCAGGCAGTCACTACTCAACACTTGGAAGAAGCAGACATACAGAGACGTGATCTCTAATATTTGAAGGAGACTAAGGTAGGATACTAATTAGCCGGGTTGGTTGCCTTAAGGGGGATAAGTGAGTCACTACTGGCCGTGCGCCCCAGTCTATTTATATAGGAGTCTCCATAGTAGCCTGCCAGTAAAGGTAGTTGTGAATTACACACTATACCCAGGGAAGTGACTCCTCCCCTGTGTGAGAATACAGGTTGAGGTGGTGCAATGAGCGGTGACTGACACTCCTGTGTGTTTTTGGGCACTCTTTTTGCTGTAGTTTCTGGTGTCTCTTGTCTGTGACCCTGTTTGTCTTAAATGCTACTGCAGGCTGATGCGATTCAGCCGCAGAGGACCTAAGTAATTAGTCACGTAGTAAACTTTACTCCCTCCTCTGGTCTTGACAAGGCCTGTCGCCCAGGAGGCAGTAAACGATACTACTCGGCTGGAGACTATAACACTCTGTTGGGCAGTGGGATGACTGTCACAGTGGGCAGAAGCCCATCGGGGTATTATACCTCGACCATAAACGAGTTATTTGTATGTTAACTTTTTCCTAGATGTGGTTGTCGATTCTTCTGCAGCTGTGGGTGTTAAGTGTTTTTGGAGTATTTCTCTTGACTGTGGCTCGGTAAAACAGACTGGCGACCTCAACTTGTGTGACCGATCGTTGTGAAAAGAGTGCAGGAGTCACAAGGGACTCTGTACACCTGTATTTGAGCCCTGCACAGTCCACGTAGGAGGTGGCTCAGGGAGGCTAGTCCAGGTGTGGCTGCTTGGTGAAGGGGCAGGGATTTATGGTCGTAACAGAAAGTGGCGAGCTCGCTAGGATAGCTTTGAGCTTCGTCGCCACGCGGGGGAGACAGTTTGTGGTTTGTCGTTTGTTTCATTGTCTTGTGCTTGCCCACATTTAGTGTAAACCATGGAGGGTAGAGCAGGTAGCAGGGGTGACTTGCGATCCGAGTCCCCTGCCTCAGCTGGGAGCGGCAGTGTAAATCTGGCCCAGTTCGGCGTGAGGACACCAAGTCCCACACACACAGCGTCCACGGACGTGTTAGCCCTGCCTGTAGCATTGCTGGCTTCTTCCAGACGGAAGGCATGTCTGAGGAGATGCGATTTAAGTTAAAGATGAGAAGAATGGAGCTTGAGGCCGAGAGGGAGAGAGAATTAAGAAGGCTCCAGTTGGAAGCTGAAGCTGAGGAAAGGAGATTGAAGACTGAGGAGGCTAGAGAAGTCAGGAGGCTTGAAGCCGAGGAGAAGGAGAAGGCAAGGATGTATAAAAAGGAAATGAAGTTCCTTGAAAATGAAAGAGAAAAGGAAGAAGTTGAGAAGAAAAGGATGTTTGAGTTGGAGAAGACTCGGACTGAAGTCATTTCACCTCATGCTCAAGGAGAGGAGGAGTTAAAGTAGAAAGCCAGATGGTGAGGAATTTGAAGTTGATCCCTGAGTTTGATGAAAAGAAGGTGACATTGTTGTTTAGGAGATTTGAGGAGAAAGCCTCAGAATTTGATTGGCCTCAGGAGAGATGGGTTGGCCTTGTTGCCAATATGTTGAAGGGCAAGGCCTAGGAAGATTATGACAGAATGTCAGTTGAGGACCTGGAGGATTATGAGGAGTTTAAGGCAGATATCCTAAGAGTTTACGAGCTGCGGCTGGAGGTGTACAGGCTACAGTTCCATGAAGGAAACAAAAGGCCAAGTGACTCTTACTTTGAGTGTGCTCGCTATCTTGAGGAGACATTTGGAAAGTTTTTTCTTTAGCCCACCTAACGAATCAAAAAAGTAATCCTCCTGCAACACTTGACTGGAATGAGGTGTGTGAACTCATCGTACGGCATCCCTTGAAGTTTTGTCATGGAAACACACTGAGGTTGTTCTATTTTATTGAAACCAGTAAGACAGTGACGCTGACAAACATAAAATAAACTTTCATGTTGAAGGAACGAAAAAAATAAATAAATAAATGAAGTTAGGCCGAGAAATATGGGCCAAGAGAAAACGAGAAAACAAATAACTTCTGGTACAGTGTGTCACTCAAATCTACCGATATAAATTGTTACTAGGAATCCACCTATCCTCCCTCCAGGCTCCATGACGATTGTGCCAGCCTGCCGCGCCCTCTTCTCATCACAGAGGTGCTGCGCTTTATGACTTAGTGCTGCGCTTGACCATGCGGTCCTTGCGGCCCCTCACAGCCAGCACGAAGCTCTCAATGCCGCATGTGTTTGTGCCGCGTTGGATCTTGAAGAAGCCGTTCTCACCCCAGGTGGTGCCCCAGGAGTTGGCCACCACCTAGCCGAGGCAGCGAAGGAACACGTGGTGGGAGGAAAGAGTAATAACAATTATTATATTAATAAAGAACATGAGACAATAAGGGAAGCTGCAAGAAACCAAGAGACATACACTTGGCAGTCCCTGTGCGAGGCATACCTCCTTATTTCCACCTATCATCCCCATCCATAAATTTGTTCCATCTTCTTTGAAAGCTCCGCAATGATTCAGCACTAATAATCTGAATACTGAGTCCATACTGTTCATCTACGTCTCTATTTGTGTTTGCAAATCGTGCATGCCAAGTGAGCTTACCCACATATTTAAATCTAGAACCGTCATTTGGTCGCCAGTGCCCCCAGAGGCAGTACTCACCCAGTACTTGACAGGAGAATACGAGGTGGAGTTGTCCACGCCCCAGCCCACGATCCTGACGGAGTGCATCGCTGTGATGTCCTGAGCGTCAGTCTGAGGGCAGTTGTACACGCCGCTCTTGTACAGGAAAAAGTCACGATGCACCGTCATCAGCGCTGCCGGGAGGAAGTCGACAGGATAGGTATTATTATTATTATTATTATCATTATTATTATTATTATTATTATTATTATTATTATCATTATTATTATTATTATTATTATTGTTGTTGTTATTATTATTATTATTATTAATATTATCATCATCATCATCATCATCACCATCAGTAATAACTAGTGGTAATAGTAGTGAAGTGCTATTTTTTTTTTTTTTTCTAATTAACCTTGTGTTTCCGTAATAATGAATGTCGATTGAATGGGGTATGATATACGAGGTGCTTCCAAAGGAGAGACCTGATTTGAAATCGTTTTATCCCTGCAACCACAAACAGTGTATAAATAAAACTCCTCGTATTTAAAAAAGCGGGAACAAAGATTCAAGTAAGAGATATACCCATGGTCGGTTCAGACTTGCACAGATACAACAATTTCAAATCGGGTACATCTTTTTGTAACGCCCTGTATTTTCATGTTCTCTCCTAGAATGATAATTATCAACATACTGATTTATTGAGTATTTAGATGGTAAAGCAGTTCATTGCTGTATCTATCAAACACACACACACACACACCCTGCACGGGGCCCTCGGTCAAGATCTCCCACTGGATGTTGTCCACCTTGCTGGAAATGCGGTAGGCTGGCTCAGTCTTGTACTTCTGCGGGAAACACAACAACACGGGGTCAGCAGGAAACACGTGCCCTTGCCTTGCCCACGCGCGGGACACAACATGCCCTTGTTACCTCAGCTTCATGTCAGTTTCCTACAGTTCTGTAATGCACTCGTGTATATAGAATAAGAATTCTGATATGAAAGTCTTGCTATATGACAAGAGAGAGAGAGAGAGAGAGAGAGAGAGAGAGAGAGAGAGAGAGAGAGAGAGAGAGAGAGAGAGGGAGGGAGAGAGTGTTTGTGTGTGTGTGTGTGTGTGTGTGTGTGTGTGTGTGTGTGTGTGTGTGTGGATGGGTGGGTTAGTGTGAGTGTGTAATTGCGGCTCACCTTGCAATGTTTGGATTCCAAGGTACAGGGAGGCACGCTTCCGGAGCGGCCGCTCGTGTATGGGTAGCACGTCTCCTCCATCACCCTGTGAACACCACGCCAAAGCTTCTAATTAACTCTTCCAGGTGACAGCAGCATCACCACCAACAGCAATAACAACAACTGGACAAGAAGCAAAGCAAGAAAACTTAACAGAAGGAAAATAAGTTTTATTTTTCACCCATTGTAATCTTAAGTTCTTGGATTTCCAGTAACTTTCCCGACAAAGCCTACAGAGTGCGTAAGATTGCGTGGAAAACTAAACAGTGACCGATGGAGTGTGGTGCGTTACTCGATTTCTTACAATAACCAAATCATTACTACGATGCATCAAGTCCGTACGTGTGTCATTAACTTTACTGTACTGCTTAACAACATTTTTTTCTGAATCACCTCCAGATGCTTAGACTTATTATTTTAGATTTACTTTTGTAGTCACTTCTCATAAGCAACCTCTGTAGCCTAGCAAAGACTGAATTAGCCTTATATTCTCTTGTTCTGAATATTAACAAAGGACAGTCTTAGCAATGAAAGGGTCAATGGAGCTGACAGCGGTGTATAAAATGACCCAAAACTTACCCTTGCTTCTTTAAGGACCCCCAGGCATTCTCCACGTATCCTCCCTTGCAGTCCACCCTCGGGAATACGCAGCTCAGGAGTTCTTGCACCGATAATGTAATAGAAGACTGGCCGGAGAGAATCATTTCCCTGCAGCACCAAAGAGAGAGACATTACTTATCCCCGCTGCGCCTCACAGGACCCTATTCTGAAACACCTACGCGCCGCACCTCCACTACTTTTAAGAGGCTCTAACTGAAGTTACACAGATATTTAAGGGTGTTTTTGTAATTCTAGTGACAAGTTAACAATATTTCTTTATTAACAGGAGAAATACATTTGAGAACCCGGCCTTTGAAAGTGATTCTTGTGAAAGCAAAGCGTTTCAGAATACCGGCCATTGTGTTCAGGGCATTAAGTGTAGTGACATGTAGCTGAGATAATGCTAGCCATTATTGTTGTTATTTGTGCCATGTCGAGGCTACGAGTCTGAAATGAGTTTTCACTATGTAATTGTTCTCTTTGTGTGTGTGTGTGTGTGTGTGTGTGTGTGTGTGTGTGTGTGTGTGTGTGGATGGATGGGCAGATGTATGGATGGGTGTTTTCGTAGCTATATGTGGTTCATCTAAGTCTCAATCATAACAGTCCCCTCCCCCCACCCACCAGCAATTTTCAGGGTTGTCAATTTGATGTTTAGGTTATTCTTATTAACATTAATATCATTATCATAATAATAATAATAATAATAATAATAATAATAATAATAATAATAATAATTATTATTATTATTATTATTATTATTATTATTATTATTATTATTATTATTATTATTATTATTATTGTTATTATTATTATTATTATTTTTATTATTATTATTATTATTATTATTATTATCATTATCATTATTATTATTATTATCATCATAAAGTAGTAGTAGTAGTAGTAGTAGTAGGTGCGTCATCAGTTTACAAGCGCACACACTTTCACCTGTCCTGTGCGACATCCAGTGAGGAGAAGGCCCAGGAAGTGCCACACCAGCCTTGGTCCCGCACCCCGCTAATCAGTCCCTCCCACTCCGGCTTGTATCGTGCGTCAAACTCCATAGGGATGCGGTGAAGGACAGGGCGCAGCAGGCTGGGTTTCATGTTGTACGTCTGAAGCACGGAGTGGAGGCCAGGAATGAGAAGCAAGTCCCACTAACTACTAGAGTGAGATTTTGACTCCAAGGTTAGCTTTACTGGTGCAACCGCGCTTACCATTGTCTGAGGGAGGAAGGTGCCGGTCCTCAGTGCCAACCCCTCCTTGAGCTTCCTGCCCCAGAACATAGAATAGTTGGCGGACGTCCAGCCGTGACGGAGAGAGTTTTGCTGCACGCTACGTATCAGCACCTCGTCCACCAAGCACTGGTCCTCCTCGCAGGTCAGTCGCCCGTCTTTACACAAGCTGCCATGGAAAGAGGAGAGACGGAACTGAGTGGATACTGTGCGTGCATTCCTAACTTTTCTCGGTTGGGGACCGTTACCCCGAGTGGATGGATGCCCTTCCAGTCCTTGACCGTGGCCATGATTGGAACCCGTGCCCCTGAAAACCCCTCGGTTCCCATTGTTTTCCTAACTATTCAGCTGATTTTGCACAGTGCGTAGGAAAGTTTGTAAGAAGGACCCGCCCAACTCAATCTAGACTTGACATTTGGGAAATGACTGAAGACATGAATCAAGGAGGACGAGTCACATGCCTTCAGGCCATGACTACCCAGAGTTGATTTGGCTCCCTGTCCTTGGTAAATCTTATGTCGACTACTCTGAGCACGCCCCCCCTCTAGGTGCTTCCCGAACATTCAAAGTATAGTAAATGGAAGGGGAGAAGAAGACATTAAACGAAGGAAAAGGACAGTACGCATATTGAGGCGGCGCTTCTTACCACTCATTGCAGTTGAAAGTGTGCTGCCCAGCCGCCAGCACCTTGCCATTGTGGATGCACACAGCTGAGGGAGGAAGACAGGATGTGGATAACGGCAGGGCGTGTGAAGGAGGAGGAGGAAGGAAGGATGGTTTGGTGAGCGGGAAGGTGTAGGTGTGGCCTCAGTGGCCGGCAGGGAGGGGGTGCAGCTTTTTGGGCAAGCGGGAGTATTAGTGACAGGAAATTTGCTACCGGGATTCATAGACTCATGAATGAATTGTCTTTTCACTTTACTGTGAATATTTTTATAGCAATCATTACAACATGTGGGTTTGGTTAATTTGTAGTATGCATATTTTAAAAGAGTCGTATTGAAAGCAACGCCCGTATTCGGAAACATTCTCCCTCATCACGACTGTTTTCAAAGGCCACAGTGATGACTAGCTGGGTTCTCAGGAGTGTCTCTCCTGCCTCATAATGTAGAAATATTACTAATATATTACTAGAACCGTAAAAAAAAAAAAAAAAGAGCTTAAAAACACGTGTAACTTCAACTTGAGAGTACTAGTGTGGCTCAGAAGTGTTTCTGATTATGGTCCCAAGGCTTACATCCCTCCTCTCGCCCGGAGAAGTAGGTGTCTGGAATCTGCCCCAGGCACACCTCGCGGAAGTCAGGGCAGCAGTCATCGAGGCTATTCTTTTCCCCATTGTCTTCGTTTTCCTCGAGGCAAAAGTCGTCGCAGTAACAGACACTGTCGTCGTCGATGGGAACGGTGCAGTCATCGTCCCGTCCATCACGGCAGCATGGCGAAGGAAGCCTGGCAGTGTTGGGGAGACAGCAAGAGTCCGTCATGTTAAGGTGAATACAACGTAAATACATAAGCTGATAAGTGAATACAGTAAATGGATAAGGTAAATTAATACATACATTCTATTTCTTTATTCTTTTTTAATCGTGTTTTCCATTTCCGGATTTAAACCTACAAGCATTTTGGGTGATGATATTGGTGGTGATACTGGTAGTGGTGTTGGTGGTGATAGTGGTGGTGGGTAATTGAGGTCAACACATGGCTCACTACCCAGATGACACCACCAGCGGAAAGGAGAAAAGGGGGGTGGGAGTGAGGGACAAGAATGGGATGTTTTCAAGACATATGACCGGAAGGCTTTACTCTCGTCTATCTTAAGAAAGAGCCCTATCTCAAGTCCATCCTGCCCTCCCTCCCCTCCCCTCCTCCTTTCTCTCTCGTCTCTCCATCTGGTGTGCCCATCCTCCCCACCTGTTATGAAGAGGCGACCTGACACAATAACGTAAATAAGTGTGTATGTGAGTATCTTATCTGGCGGAGGTTAGAGAGAGAGAGAGAGAGAGAGAGAGAGAGAGAGAGATGCGTAAATAGGCAGAGAGGAAGAGACGGACACAAATTGGATAACCAGTATAATGTGTAAATGGAAACACACACACACACACACACACACACACACACACACACACACAACATCCCTCCAGTTGAGTCAGCAAAACGATCTAAAGATTTATTCTGGATCAATTTATCACTTGAATTGTTGCCAGGGGTCCATACTTTGCACACTTCAGCAGCTCATGACGCTGGCGGCTAGGTCTATCCAAGACTTCGACTCCGAAACCAAGTCTGGCGAATCCACCATGGCTTCCTGGCCTGCTATCCGAGTCCTAACAGAGTCCTCACGAGTGATAATTAATGTTGTGTGTCAATACATCACAAATCACAATGTATTTAAGAATTACAGATAGAATGTGTTTCAGAAGTTCTGAAAATACGAAGTACGAGTAGAACGTATAATGTACGATAGACTGGTGTCCAAGCATGGAAAAATAATGAAATCGTGTGAATGTAAGGAAAAATTTTGTTCATGCTGGCTAATACCAGCAGCGTTTTACTGTGTCCATATGTATCTGCGATCTTTTTTTTTTCTCGTGCGTTCATTGGTAAATGTCTGGTGATGTGTGTGTGTGTGTGTGTGTGTGTGTGTGTGTGTGTGTGTGTGTGTGTGTAAATTATTAAAGAAGAAACTAGTGGGGGAGGAAGATGAAAAGAGAGAGAGAGAGAGAGAGAGAGAGAGAGAGAGAGAGAGAGAGAGAGAGAGAGAGAGAGAGAGAGAGAGAGAGAGAGAGAGAGAGAGATGACTCCAGCGTGCATCGTAGTCGACCAATTTGGTAAGGTAATATATATATATATATATATATATATATATATATATATATATATATATATATATATATATATATATATATATATATATATATATATATATATATATATATATATATATATATATATATATATATATATATATATATATATATATATATATTTTTTTTTTTTTTTTTTTTTCCTCCCCTTCTCAGTAATGTATCATATTAAAAGCATTACCATTTAGAAGATTAGAAATTTGTGTACATCATGACACAGTTAGATTGCAACCATCTCCTTCAGGGAAGTGCAGCAACCAAGATTAATAAAATGTTATTGCAGCCTGTATAAGTACTGAATAGTAGGAGGCTGGTGACTGTGCATCACACGCATATCCCTTCTCCTATTCCCCATCTTTGTCCTTTGTCATGCGACCCACCCACACTAGGGAGCACGGGGGGGGGGATGACGCTATCTTCTAGGGGTGGGCAGGACTCAGTAACTTGAGTACTCGCGAATCCCAGTCCTGAGGCTGGCGGATTGGCTGGAATCGGTTCCCGGAACCACTACACCCTGGTGACCGCCAAGCAGCGCTCTGGCGGTTCCGAGACTAGGATATCCACCAGCCGCGCTCTACTGTAGCCGGTTCCGGAACCGCTACACCCTGGTAACCGCCAAACACCTCGCTGGCGGTTCCGAGATTCAGGTATTCACCAGCCGCGCTCTACCAATTCCTCGGTTCCAACGGCTCCGCCTGCCCTGGGAACTGATTCCTTGAATACTTGAGTTATTGGTTCCTCTTCCTTACTAGTGACTGGAACAACGCGCACGGCGAGCGCGCATTGCCATATGCAGGTACATATGGCAACACTAAACCGCTGCTGCTATTGGCCAGCATGAATGAAATTTTTCCTTACTTACACGATTTCATTAATTTCCTATGTTTGTACACCATTCTATCATATATCATACTTTGTATTTACATAACTCCTGAAACACATTCTACGTTATTAGTAGTTCTTTAAATATATTCTGTTATTTGTGATGTATTCAGACACAACATGAATTTTTACTCGACTCGGTTTGGACTCGGATAGCAAATTTTAGACCCGGATCCCAGGCAGCCGTGGTGGACTTGCCAGACATGGTTCCGGACCCGAGTCTTGCCCAGTCCTACTACCTTCTTTCATCAGTCAGTGAGGAGCGAACAAGTTGAGTGCACGTGAAGACGCGAGGGGAGAGTACTTGCACGGAATAAGGCTATATTTGTACAGTTTAGAGGACGCGGAGTAGATCGTACTGTATATGAGTTAGTGGCAATACTGTCCCTGTCAATTTAAGTAGGTAACACACCAGTCAAAAGGTTTCGGCTGAGCGTGGCATGTTAAGTTTAACAAGTCATCCTTGCCCACGAGGAGTCCTCCTTACCCGTCCCTGCTCGGTCTTCTGTGTTTAGTGTAACGTCTTGATGTATCGTTAAATGTTAATGGGATTCAAAGTTCTATTAAGAGTCTTGTACCCAGAGGATTACAATTTCTGTGCTGTGCAGTGGCATCTGCTCCCTCCTTGCCATTTCGTTGGGTTTGAGCCTATTTTCCGGGAGGCTGCAGACGGTACTGTTCAGCAGGTGGAGGTAATATTCTATGAGTGTGGGTGGTTTTGTTGTTTTGTGAGGGTGGCAGCTCATAGGATATCACAAACCTCATAACCATTTGTCCCTTCTTGCAGCTTTACCTCCTAGAACGTGGCTTGCGATTCTTTCTCAGCTTATTGGAGTTGTTTGGCAGTTGCAATATTCCCTTACTTATAGGAGGTGAAACAGGTTGACGACCTCATTGTTTAATTTACCACAGGAGTTCAGAAGGACCCTGTGCAGATGGATGTGGACCCTGCACTTGATTACATAGGAAGCAGTATAGGGGGCCTCAGCCAAGGTAATGGCAGTCATGAGAGGGGCTGAACCTGGTGTTACAACCATCTGTTTGAGGGTTGCAGGAGTCCAGAAGGACCCTGTAGACCCACAGTTAGACCCCGCACTAGATTATGTAGGTGGTAATCTAGGAAAGCTAGCCGAGCTAAAGGCAGCTGTGAGAGGGGCGGAATCTGTAGTCGTGTATATATATATATATATATATATATATATATATATATATATATATATATATATATATATATATATATATATATATATATATATATATATATATATATATATATATATATATATATATATATATATATATATATATGTATGTATATTTTTCCTTCTGCTATCCCTTACAACAGTCACTTCTCTCCTTAACTCATTCCACATCAGGTAATAACCAACTATCTTACTTTTTTTATATTCTACTTCCTATGTTTATGGTTTTCACTAATATATTTTTTACTATGTATTTTCTGATTGCTATAATCTTTTATGTTATTTTTTTTATTATGTTTTATGTTTTTTTTTTCTTAGCTTGAAAGGCCATGTTTAAATGGCGAAACGTCGCAATAAAGAAGATAAGGGTCCTGTCCAATCTGTTCCTCACACCTTCACATATACTTCATGAAGTCTGCTTAGAAGTATATATATATATATATATATATATATATATATATATATATATATATATATATATATATATATATATATATATATATATATATATATATATATATATATATATATATATATATATATATATATATATATATATATATATTATATAAGAGAGGCACCGGCCAGGGGCAACAAAACTGCAATAAAAAGAAGGCCCACTAAGGTGCCGATCCCTGAACAGAATCTAATGCAATAGTAAAAAATTATGGGATAAGTGTCTTGAAACCTCCCTTTCGTAAGAGTACAAGTCATAGAAAGATGGAAATACAGAAGCAAGCAGGGAGTTCTAGAGTTTACCAGAGAAAGGGATGAGTGACTGAGAATACTGGTTAACTGAGGAACATTTAAAGAATTAAAGGAATAGATAAGGCCAATGAAGGTTGTCCTGCTGGCATTCGACATCTTTTTGTCAGGGAGCAACATTTCCTGCTCCAGCGGTCACACGTTCAGAAATTCGGGCGTGCACAGCCACACCTGCATCGCTTTTTGCAGCAAGGCGTCGTGGCCTAGCGCTGGTCTGTTTTGATGGCGGCAGTTTTTGAAAACGAGTGTTAGAACATCGGTCAAGTGTTCCATTCTTCGAAAGAGCCAATTAATAATATGGGAAAGATATGGATCGTACTTGAGTGAAAAGAGCACGTGACGGTGAGGTATGGCCAAACGCTGGCGTGCCTCCAAAGTGTTATCTCTGCCACTGCGCTGCACTGACGCGCCGACCATTTTCCGACAAATTTCCATCACAGTCAGTCTCTACAGGAACTTTAAAAAAGTTAATTCCGGCTGTAATGTTGTTCTTGTTTAGTTATCCGGCCTGCATAAATCATCCCACCCTCACACGCGCCTGGAGATTTGAGAGTCACGTGCGGCAAGAGAGTGGGCGGCAACGCTCACTCCCACCACCACAGATAAAAGATTCCTCAAGAGGGTTTCTCCCCCCACACCCACCTCCCGCCGCCAGTAGTGTGAGGGACTCCCTTCCCTTGCTCGTTCATAGCAAGACAGTACTCGTGGAGAAAAGGCAATGAATTTTGGACTTTAAACTAACACTAAATCTGTGAAGAACAGGTAACCTTATTAGGTATACCAGAATTTTGTGTTTTACGTTCACTGACACTGAAATTTATTCAGGTTTCACTTTTCAAGTGAATCAGCGAAGCGTTGCTGTGATGCTCACACCTCAGCGATTAAATTGTTGCCTGTGTTGCTGCTGTTACAGGCGGTGTTGTGTGCGTGTTGTTCACTGAGGCTGCCCGTAAAACAATTCTATTATAGATGGTATTCAGAATACCGCTGAAGGTCGCCTTACCCATGTTGCTGACAAAACGCACGCCATTGCGCAAGCGTAAGCGCACACACACACACACACACACACACACACACACACACACACAGCGTCGCGTGAATCAGATAGTGAAGTTCTTTTTGTTCGTGACTAGTTTCTGTTTTTTGGATGGGTATTCGGTAAAAGAGGTGGTGAGTAATTTGAAGAGTTTTTACTGAACACTTAAAAAGTGTGAATCAGAAGCACGCGTGCATCACCTGAGGCAGATACGGGAATCTGAGCTGGGGTTTAGCGCTCGGCATTCCAGTTAAAAAAAAAAGAAAACCTGTATCTTTTAATCTGCAGGATGCAGTTTTTCGAAAACTTGCTACAATGATTATATTTGTAAAGAAATTACTTTTAATTGGTATGGTATTCTGGCCTGCCTCGCAGAAAACTCCCCCGTGCCACACCACTCACCTGTTCCTGCAGTAGTCTTTCTTTGGGGGAATGAACGGGTCAGCTCCAACCTCCGCCACCACCACCACCAGAAGGAGAACCGCCATGCCTGCCATCGCCATCCCGTACATCCTGCACCGGGCCACAAGTGAGGCCTCAGGCACGAGCCGCCAGTTTATCAAGCACATCACCGGGCGCCGATGATTGGAGCACGCTCGACATTGCCTTATATGACCTACACGGGCGGGACATGAAGTAGACTGTCACGGAGGGCATGCCACGGGGCACCGAGGTGCCTCGGGGCCTCACGCAACGCGAGGTGGAGGAGGAGCTAAGTGGTGGGAGGAATTTCGGGAGTGTGTTGTGACATGTATCCCGGACTTGGCAGTCGTCGTTGACGCACTCTGAAGCATTCTGGAGGTTTCCACACGCTAGGGCGTCGCTGTGGAAAGAAGTTGCGTCATCCCATAAGGATTAGAAAAGAAAAGTATCTGATACAAATTTTCTTCAGCTACTACATATTATTTCGTTCCCATTACCGAGGCGGCGCGGCCAGGGAGTGAGAGCCGCTGCGCATAAGTAAAGCTGAAGTAATACGTATGCTGTGTACTATTTCACGTCTGGTCCAACCGCTAACGCAGGGGCTTCACCTGCCGCAGACAGTTCACGGAGATTACATTTATTTATTTATTTATTTATTTATTTGTTGTTTTTTTTCTTTCCTTTGATAAAATATATATATATATATATATATATATATATATATATATATATATATATATATATATATATATATATATATATATATATATATATATATATATATATATATATATATATATATATATATATATATATATATATATATATATATATATATATATAAGAAATAAATAAGCCCACTGAAGCATCCAATCCCCAAAGAGTGTTGTGAAAAGAATTATGCAAATGGTATCGAGGAACACATGAAGGCTGCAGAGATGCTTCCCGATCCTTCGCCGCCGCCACCCTCCCGCTGACGATGCTGGTCATTACCAAGGCAGCAGCGTCCCGGGGTGGTGCCAGTGACAGGCGATGGGGCTTTTTCAATCAACAATAGACGCGTGAACAATGTGAAACTAGTTGCACATCACACTACTGGTAAATCATAAGTAAACAATGCCATTTCCAATTGTTTGTTTTCACTTTTGTTACTATTATTATTATTATTATTATTATTATTATTATTATTATTATTATTGTTATTATTATTATTATTATCATCATCATCATCATCATCATCATCATCATCATCATCATCATCATCATCATCATCATCATCATAGCAAAAGAAGTGGTGGTAGGAGCAAGTTGTTGGTGCTGCCGCCAACCCCTCTCCTCAAACACACACACATTCTGAAAAAGCTGGGAATCCCTATGTACGTTGAGATAGCACGGTGAGGTGAGGCAGAGGGAGAGGGAGAGGGTACGAAGATGACGGGCCTGGGAAGGACAGAACTGAATGAGACAAGATCAAGTGGATGGAGGAGAGCGAAAGGTTTAGTGGGTCGCCTCTCTTAGTGAATATGTGGACAGATTCTAGGGAAGAGTGGGATGGACTGATAGACCGACATGGGCTCGTATTCAGAAACGCTTTGCTCTCTCACCACGACTATTTGCAAAGGCCACATATATAATTAGCCGGGTTCTTAAGAGTGCTTGTTCTGTTAATAATATAGAAATCTCGTTAAATTGTCACCAGAATTGTAAAAAAAAAAAAAAACAAACTTAAAAATCCATGTATCTTCAACTAGAGTCTTTTGAAAGTAATGGAGGGGCGGCGCAGAAATGTTTTTAGAATAATAATCCGTACTTCAACATAGGCACCGCAACAACCTCCTGTATCAGTCGCATCAGTCATAACAATTATTATTATACATATTTATCGCTCATATATTTCATTCCACGTGCACTGTCCTCACATGGTCAGTCTCACCTATTTTTAACCTTCTCCTTCCTATCTTCCTTTCAACGAAATACCACACCTTCCCAACGTTCCCGCCAGTCCTTAGGGCAAACACCTGCATATTGCCTTTCTGTCTTCCTCCCTGGTCATTGGCCAGAATTATGACCTATACTATTGGTCCCTTCACCCAATTTAGAGACAGGTTTTTGGTCATCTTTTCATCTCAGATTCTACATTAAACTACAATACACTACATTACAATATATGTACATTAAGTTATCATACTAACCTAATATTTCACAGAGATGTTCATACTTAACCTTATCCACACTTACCTTGCTGTTCCTGGGGTACTAGTTTAACGCAGACTCACTTACCTTGTTGTTAAACAGTTTTTAGAAGGAATGAATATTATACCTGAGAGAGTATTGACACTTATTTTAGTAGTTATTAATGAGATGGCAGTCTGTTAGGGCTAGTTTGTTGTTTGTTAGGTCAACTGTGTTCCTGCCATTACTTACGATTGCACATAGGATAAGCATAGTCATTATTATACTTACCTGTTCTATACTTACCTGTTTTATCTATGTATGTTGATGCTGGTCTGGGGGGTTTTGTTTTTGTTTTAGCTCATGTTTTTGTTCACGCTTACCTTGTTGTTCCCAGTGTATTTGTAATACACAACCACACCTACCTGTTGTGAAGCAGATAGTAAAACTGATTTAAAGATAAGTTACGCCTTGATAAAACTACCACTACCTGTTTTTAGTAAAGAATGGCAGTCAGTGTGTTAGGGCCTAGTTGTTTTTCGAGAGATTAGTTGTGTTCCCGCCATTAGCAATAAGTGCACACGGAAAAACACAAACATCTTTGAACTTACCTGTTGTATACTTAACTGGTCTTATGTTTGTTGTTGTTCTTGTGGGGGATATTGTCACTTGCCTTGTTGTTTTTAGGGTCTTCGTTTGTTCTTTGGTTTGATTTTATGTATGGGATGGCACTCTTGTGGTTAGAGCCTAGAGATGGTCTGTTAGGCTAGTGCGTTTCTGCCATTATCCACTACGAACTTGGGACAAGCGCCGTTGTTTGCTTACCTGCAATATACTTACCTGCAGTTTTTCTCATGCTGATATTTGTCTGCACCAAAAGCCGCTTTCTGAGTGGACCTGGAAAAAAAATAAATAAACAAAATAAATAAAATGAAATAAATGAATAAAAAATAAACTAATATTATAAAAAAGCAGTACTTGAAATATAATAATATGTGTGCGTGTGTGTGTATATATATATATATATATATATATATATATATATATATATATATATATATATATATATATATATATATATATATATATATATATATATATATATATATATATATATATATATATATATATATATATATATATATATATATATATATATATATATATATATATATATATATATATATATATATATATATGTATGTACATATGTATGTATACGGCCTTGAGCCCACACTCTCTGTCTCCCTTCTACTGTTCTTCACCCACTTGCTTAACCCAACCTTCCTTTCTCTCTATCTTTTTCTCTCTCCTTCACCCCTACTGTACTATACTATGCTATATACTGTATACTAGAGTTAGTTTTCAAAGAGAGAGAGCACATAAGTTCATTCCAGTTCATCAGAGAGTTCAGATCAGTTCAGAGCAGAGAAAGTTCAGAAAGAGATCAGTTCAGAATCGGTCAGTCTTCAGAGAGAGAGAGAGAATCAAGCATCGTCACGTCCGTCGTAATCTGTCTCGGTGTCACGCGTGTACATCTCCGTCCATCATTAAATCAAGAAGTTCTATCATTCCTTTTGTATTGCCTTTACTCGCGCAATCAACCATAATCTAAACCACTACCCACGATCTCCACGCTACCAGTAATTCATCGGAGAATCAACAAGTCTACATCATCTATACTGCCACTGTCACCTCCAGCAACATCCAGTAAGACAAATAATCTCTCGATACAGTGGTGTGCAGCCTCAACTAGAACAGTGATGTGCAAGCATATCCGAAACACACTGTTATCCGTTGCTATTGGGATGTAGATCAAACCCTTAGTGTTAATGATCTGGAAAGGACCAGAAGTAATGAGTTCAAGTCTGATAAAGAAAACAAAGAGAGATAGTAAGAAACTGATTCACAAATAAATGGGAGATAACTTAAATAGACTCAGTAATCAGGCTGTCAGTGCCGAGTGACTAGAGAGCTTCAAAAATAAGGATTAGATAGATTTATGGATAAGATTGATAGGTGGTTATACTTGTAGGTATTTACGTACGTGTTAAACAGAGACTGCCGCGTGTAGGGCTGCTGGCTTCATGTTGCATTCCTGATGTGTTCATGTTCTTTGCTTGCGATGGACAGATCTGTACTGATGTGGAGTGCTAGAGGTGCATTTAGATACACGGTACAAGTCTTTTGGTGATGATGGTGATAACGGTCATAATAATGATGGTGGATAAGGAGAATTAATAAAAGGAAAGATACTGATACAGAAGGATAGACGTGTTGTATAGTACTGTATAGGTGTATGATCTGTAATCACTACGGATACACAACTAACATATATAGGAATGTGTGGATATAGCTATGTATGTCAGATACCGTTCTTGTATTACCGTCTATCAGCTTTGTATTGCACATAAAAAAAATATAAATGAAAGAATATTACAAATTTCAAGAGTGTGTTTAATAAGAATGTTGCGTGGTAACTTTGCATGAAGAGTGAAAACATCTTATGTCCTTTGGAGTGATGTCATAATTTGTTTTGCCTGTTGCTACACACTTTTGGTGGTGGAGTTGTGTAATGATTTGTTTGTCAGTTATTTCTTGTTTCTGGTGGTGATGTCAGAATCCTGGCCATGAGCGATAACCGAAAGACTTACGACAGTGACGGCCTTGAACTTGCAACACCCCCGTCAATCTGTTAATCCGACAATCCTTTCATGTGTACTGTATCCAGGCTGCCCTGTCTCTTTGTCGCCTCGGTTTTTGTTTTTGTTCATATATCTGTCAGTCAATACTTTTCCCTCCAGTGGCTACGGTAAAGTTTTCCTCGTTCCCTGCATGCCCGCGCACTCGGCCTTGGTGAGTACTCTGTCCAGGGGTACAGGGCCCTCCTTGCTCCAAGTGTTATCAATAACTGAGACAAGTATTCAAGTAACAAGTATTCAAGTAAAGGTTAATACTATATTTCCCTCTTTTTCCTCTTTGGCTCTTCCCTTTCGTCTTTTTTTTTCCCCTGTTTCTTTTGTCTCCTCCTCGACGAAGGTCCGTGCGCTGGTGATACTGTGAAACTGCTCTCTCTCTCTCTCTCTCTCTCTCTCTCTCTCTCTCTCTCTCTCTCTCTCTCTCTCTCTCTCTCTCTCTCTCTCTCTCTCTATATATATATATATATATACTCACACACACACACACACACACACACACACACACACACACACACACACACACACACACACACACACACACACACACACACACACACACACACACACACACACACACACACACACACACACACACACACACACACACACACACACACACACACACACACACACACACATACACTATATTTTCGGGTGAAGAACATGTATGTAATGCGTCACAATCACATTCTTTTTGAGGGGAGGATAGAAATACATTTAGGAAAAATCCTTAGATTCAAGACTGGGTTAGGTTAGTTAACAGTATGAGGGTCAAGAAGCTTCCCTACGCTAGGAACTTAGGTTGATGGTAGTTTGGAAAATGATTTAATTTTATGATTTTTTTTCCAGATGAGATCTTTCCTTAAATCTATAGAATTTTTCCCTCCCCTTCGCCATGAAAAAGTATGTGATTGCGACGCATTACGTGTCTCCCACTATAAAATCCCGCATTCCCACAGGTGCCCAAGCTTGTTTAGGGGGAAGGGGAGTGTAGGCAAATGCTAGCTAGAATTTTACCGATCCCTAGATTCGAGGAGAATTATCAGGATCAATCGATTACCTAACTCCCGGGGTATTTAAGGCAATCATCGGTGTTTATTTGATGTATTTTCGCATCTTCAACATAATCTAATCGCCGCATAACACCAATTTTCACTTATCCTGCCCAAAAAACTCCGAATGCCGTCCGGTCATCAGGTATATTTCTAGTTTCTAGAACACTAAACACATTGTTTAGTATTTGTTACCACACACACACATAGAGTACATTGAAATTTAACGTTAAATAGTATACGAGATTATCTTCAGCAGAACAGTCGTAACTGGTGGTGTGGATGTAAATTAGTGTAGTTAATGATTAAGTTGCGGCCACGATGAGAATAAGTCTCTTGGATAGTTGACTGACTCATGCTGGCGGGATCTCTGATGTTCACATTCAGACAGTGGTGCTGTATTTCCAATCTGAACTTGGAATACTTTGTGTTTTGTTTGCTTTCTCTTAATATCACGCGCACGCACATACATATACAACAATCTCTAGAATTACAATTAAGTGCTTCACCCAGATTGCTACTGTACTGGAATATTCAACAAAAAAAAGTTATGGACAACAACGTATCCGCATACACGCACCGAGTTGACTTAGATTCATCTCTTCCGCACACGACTCAAGGTCAATGCGGGTGGCGGAGCCGGATACCAGTGGAGCCGTGTTCACACATAAGTGGATGGGAGTGACGTCATATTAGAAGCGGAGACCGGCTGCGGAATACGCAAAAACGTACTAGTGTGAACCGGCCTTTACCCGCCCTATCCACCACTCTCAAAAGTTGATTTGCTGTGCAGTGTGACCAGCACACACTGGTGGCGCGGTGCCAGCCTTATCCAAGAGTCTCATAATACTTGATGCTTCCACTCGTGCCTCAGTAACTGTCTATGATATCTGTCTTCAGGATTATATTCAAAAGTTCTTGTCACTGTTAGTGTTCTATCTGTGCGTCTTGCTTCCAAGCATACCTTCTCTCCATAAGTAAGTTTTCCCTTGAATCTCGTTTTCTTTTCATTTCAAATGAAAGAAAATACATTTTTTTTTTTTTGTGGTAAACTCTTTCATTTGAGAGATTCCTACATACCCACACGCGCAAACACACACACACACACACACACACACACGTTACGCATTATTATATCTATTAATATCTGTTATTGTGAGGAAGTGAGACGTTGTAATTAGAATGTGTTTAGCCGGCTGTGGCTGCCAATATAAGTTGACCATCCATGCAGAGAACAGTATGTGCAGCGGGTTAGCCAAAACAACTGAGTTAGCAGTTGTTGAAAGCATCACGATCTGAAGTGCTGGCTAAGCATCCAGGTGTGCAGTTCCCTCACACGATAAGGTGACGGAATGGCTGTGTGGAGGGTAGACTCATCTCAGATACGAGGAAAAAAAAGTTTTGTATTAATGTGGGCCCTTGTCTGAAATGCACACACACACACACACACACACACACAGAACATGTGAATTTAAACTATTCAGAGAGACGCACTACTGATTGGCCTTTTTATCCTTCCACCACCCACCCACCGCACCTTCAGCTGGCTTTCCCTTTGGATATCCTGCTGGAGGCCCCAAAGTAGCTCAATGAACCGAACATACGTGCCAAGCCTACATAAAGGATACGTGCAAGACATCACACACACACACACACACACACACACACACACACACACAGATTTCCTTCAGTAGAGCCTAGGACTGAAGAAGAGACTGGTCTACTTACTTAGAGTCATCTGAATGGCAAACTGGTTGGATGGGTAGGTGGCTCACTGGCTTGCTTAGTGATAGCCGTGATGGTTGATGGTCAATGGTGGATGGTTCCTTTGTCTAGCTTGCTGGCAGGCTGGATTGAAGACTGGGTGGTTGAGTGCACTTCTTAATGGCTGATTCACTGGTTGAGTGGCTGATTGACTGGCAAACTGGTCTTCCGGATTGACTAGTGTTCTAGCCGTCTGGATGGCTGGATGGCTGGTTGACTGGTCTTTTGATGGCTGGTTGACTGGCTGACTGGTGTTTGGATGGCTAGATTGCTGGTCTTTGAATGACTGAATGGCTGCATGGCTAGTCTTGCTAATGTCTAGTTGGCTGACCTTCCGACTGATTTGATGGATGATTTATTGGATAGATAGATAGATAAATAAATAGATTGATAGATAGATATATAGATAGATAGATAGATAGACAGATATATATATATATATATATATATATATATATATATATATATATATATATATATATATATATATATATATAT
>NC_087153.1:14222500-14227500 GCF_035594125.1 Scylla paramamosain
AGCGTTTCTGAACACGGGCCTGACATCTTATCGTTGACAATTCAAACCCTTTACTAATTGCTTGCCTTCACCCTCCTGCCCTTCTGCCCAGAGTGTGGCGGTCTCCCCTCCTCACTCCGCACCAGGTCATACAGCCAAGGCGCCGCCCAGGGCCAGCAGCCAAAGGTGAGCATTTTCCTCCTCCTCCTCCTCCTCCTCTTCCATCACCTACGTTATCCTTAATACATTTCCAATTCCACCACTTTCCCGTCTTTCATCTTTACTTTCTCCCATGCTTTATTGCTCGTATTGTCATTCCTTTTACTTCCGAATCTGATGTGTGTGTGTGTGTGTGTGTGTGTGTGTGTGTGTGTGTGTGTGTGTGTGTGACCGCGTCTTTCAGGAGAGAAGTTACAAATCATCATTCACCATACAGTTTCTCTCTCATTTACACTAAGCATTGGATTGAAACCGCATTCAAATTCTCTCTCTCTCTCTCTCTCTCTCTCTCTCTCTCTCTCTCTCTCTCTCTCTCTCTCTCTCTCTCTCTCATTTTCGATTCGCGCGTGAACTTAATTATTATTTGAAGGTTTGTCCATATCACCTCTGCCCTTCACCTCAAAACGTTCAGTAGCTCTCGCCTCCCTCCTCTGACTCCTCCTCCTCCTTTCAGCCCGCGGGGGTAACGGGAAGGTACGAGTATAAGGGGGTGGGGGTGAAGGGGAGGTGCAGGAGAGGTGGGAGAGGTGGAAGAGAGGGAGAATAAGAGGGACTATAGAGGAAGAAAACCTCCATCAGCAAAAGTCGTGACGGTGTAGGATGGGCTTGGTCGAGGTCGCTGTAAGAACACGTTTTATTTTATCTTTTTATTTTTTTTTTCATTTCTTTGGTGGAGGGAGTAGGAAAGTTATGGACGAGCAGCAGCAGGAGAGAGAGAGAGAGAGAGAGAGAGAGAGAGAGAGAGAGAGAGAGAGAGAGAGAGTGAGAGTGTGTGTGTGTGTGTGTGTGTGTGTGTGAGTGTGTGTGTCTACAGGTAAAGGAGCACGTGTTTTGTAGGAAGAGGAGGAGTGGCAGTACGAAGGAATGTAAAAAGAGAGAGAGAATCTATATTCATTTTATTTACTAGATATTTTTTGCCTTTCAGAAAAGTGGCATCTCATTCCGACAGCCCGAAACAGGTACGTGAGATAGATAGATAGATAGATAGATAGATAGATAGATAGATAGATAGAGAGATAGGTAGATAGATAGATAGATGGAGATAGACAGATAAATGGAGAGAGAAAAAAATAAAGAATTATTTTTTTTATTTATTCTTCTTTATCTATTTATTTATTTGTTCATTTACTTGTTTATTTGTGTGTGTGTGTGTGTGTGTGTGTGTTCGTAGCTAATCGTTCTTCCCTTAATTGTACTTTTACAGGATTGAGTTAAGCTCGTAACGTCTCATCATTTTAAGCTAATTTGTCATATTCATTTTTAAAGCTACGAATGAACCTGTGTGTGTGTGTGTTTGTCTGTCTGTGTGTGTGTGTGTGTGTGTGTGTGTGTGTGTGTGTGTGTGTGTGTGTGTGTGTGTGTGTGTGTGTGTGTGTGTGTGCGCGCACTCTTGTCATGCTCCCTCCGCTTTGCTGCAGAGGACGGGACACAGCCCATTGAACACACCAGCTGTGGGGCGTCAGTGATCAGCGATCACATCATCGTCACCGCCGCCTATTGCGTCCTCAACAAAAAGTAAGCCGAGAATCGCCACTCGTGCTCCTCCCCACACACTCACAGGTTTTTCCCTCCCTTCCCTCCTTTTCATCCATCCTGTCTTTTGTCACTTGCCTCTTTCTTTCTTTCCTCCTTTTCTTCAGCCATTTCTTCGCGTGAATTATGGTGCATGTTTTTTTTCCATCTTTTTCTTTGATATGTATACCCTTTATCTTTTGCTTCTGTTTCTTGTGTATATGTCCAGTTTTTCTTCCTCACTTTTCTTTTATTTATTCATTTTTTCTATATTCATTGCGGTTCATTTTATCTTCTGTCTGTTTTTTTCTCTTTTTGTTCTCTCCTCAGCTTCCCTTTATCAAACAAATTTTGTGCCTTGCCTTGCCTCCTTTCCGTAACTTTCCTTACCTTGTTCCTTTCCTCGCTGGTGCTGATCTTCTCCCGTTTTTCTTTCCTCCCGCAGTGTGACTTCGGTACGCCTCGGTGACATCGATCTCGCAGTGGATAACGAAACTAACTCCAACCCGGCTGACTACGAAATTGTTGACATCTTCCTGCATCCTGAATTCACGTAAGTTGGCGCTGGGAGGCGAGGCTGGGTGACGGCGGTTCACTAGTGTCAATGCCGTGAGCACAAGAAACGGGAGAGTGATCGGGAAATGAAAAGGTTTACTGTGTGAGAGACAGATGAGGTTTACTTGTGCGATGCGGTGACTTAAAGAAATGCGAGAATGATTGGGGGAAAGGTCTACGGTGAGAGAGGCAGACAGTTGGTAGTTTGTTAAAGATAAAGAGAAAAAATGGGCTTGTGTTGCTTGTCAGGAACCCGTTCATGAGGCCACCGCCAAGAAGTAATGGTGTTGTCACTGGATGTATGTATGGAACTCCCCGTTTACTTTTTTTTATTTCTCCCTTCCTGTGACTCGAACTTTTTCAGGAGGGAAGTTTGAAGACACATGGTTTTCTCCTTAGGGACTGACACCTCAATGGACTTTTTTTTTTTTTGTTATCCTAGACCTAGATCTTATATAAAAAGTGGAGTGTTGTTTCTCGTGCTGTGTGAAGGCAAACTTATGAATTACACAAAGACAGTGGAGGAATTCACAATCTCTCTCTCTCTCTCTCTCTCTCTCTCTCTCTCTCTCTCTCTCTCTCTCTCTCTCTCTCTCTCTCTCTCTCTCTCTTTCTCTCTCTCTCTCTCGCCAAGACAGTGAGGGCGAGCTGTACAACGACATCGCGCTGCTCAAGACGGATCGCAAGATCGAGTTCAATGAGGCTGTGTTCCCGTACTGTGTGTCCCCATTCGTGCCCCCCGCCGACACCAAGGTCATTGTTGCTGGGTTTGGCTTCATTAATGAGAGTAAGTTCACACACACACACACACACACACACACACACACACACACACACACACACACGCAGAGTCAGTGTTATAATTAGTTTTACAGCAGGGAGGTCCGCCTGGTTAGAAGAATATGGTAGAAGAAGAATGTGGCGCGTCCTTAGTGGCACTGTACGTGTTTCTCCATGGTATATATATATATATATATATATATATATATATATATATATATATATATATATATATATATATATATATATATATATATATATATATATATATATATATATATATATATATATATATACATATATATATATATATATATATATATATATATATACATATATATATATATTCTCTCTTTTTTTTTTCTTCTTCTTTTTTTTTGTGCCAACCTACTTTCGTTAATATTCTTATCCATTGCAATTCGTCAAAGTATCACGTGGGTAATGACCAGTTAGATTGTAATTACTGGGCGCCTACTCGCACGTGCCTCTTCTTTTATTCTTCTCCTTCCTTCATCATTGGCAGGGGTTTCCTTCCTTCGTGTTTTCTACGTATCTTCTTTCTTCCTTATTTTACCTCTTCTTCTTGCTGTGCACTCTTCCCCACCCCGTTTCTACTCCGTCCTTACTGACCGCCGTCTCCTCCCCATGGTCAGCACACAAGACGACTCAGCTGATGGAGGCCACGCTCGAGGTGCTGCCGTTGTCCCACTGCGAGGAGAAGTACCTGAATAAGGAGGAGCAGCGGCTGAAAAAGGCATACCCGTCACTCCTGCAAGGGAAACCAGGCCTCTTGTGTGCCGGGGACGATATCAGCGGCGTCTGCAAGGTGGGTGGCTGTCTGAGTGTGCGTGAGGATCATATCGCTTCTGCGCCGCACCTTCATTAATTTTGAAAGGATCTACTATGAAATTACAAGGGTTCCCAAGAGTGTTATTATGATTGCAGTGACAGATTGCCAATATTTGTAGATTATTAACAAGAGAAATTCTCTTGAGAACCCCGTTAATCGCCTCTGTGGCCTTTGAAAGTCTTAGAGAGCAAAGTGTGTCAGAATAGATGCTTGAGAGAGAGAGAGAGAGAGAGAGAGAGAGAGAGAGAGAGAGAGAGAGAGAGAGAGAGAGAGAGCCCTGCTTCCTTCTTCCTTCTCTAACCCTCACTACCACTCCTCCTCCTCAGGGTGACGAGGGCGGACCACTCTTCCGGGAGGATGAGGACGGCCGGCGGTACCTGGAAGGCCTCATCAGCTTCACGGGGAGTTTCTGCGGCGAGGGTGTGCTGCCTGGAATCTTCACGGCGATATCTGACTACGTGGATTTCATTGACGAGATCATCTACGAGAACGAGAACCTCTGAGGGCCTGAAGGGTGACTCAGATGTGTGTGTGTGTGTGTGTGTGTGTGTGTGTGTGTTAAGTAACTATTCACTCTCGTAATCTTTGTATTATCCCCTCAAGCTCCAGACACACAATAGATTTCGTTGACCAAGCTTACCATCAAGACAAACGTACTTACTATTGTTTGATTGTAACTCTTGTTGTAATAACGTTGTGAATTGCTGATATTTGATTGTTTACATTGTTTGTACTACTACCTCTGTATCTTCATCAAATTGGCATAAATCCAGAGACAACTATGTACACTCTATGGCTCGTGTTCTGAAACACTTTGTTCTCTCATCAAGGCCTCTCATTCAAAGGCCACAGAGGTGATCAGTCTGGTTTCCATGGATGCATCCCATATTAGTGATGCAACATTCTTGTTGAATTATCATTAGAAATATAAAAATACAGTTGAAACCTCCAATATCTTTCACAACAACCTTTTTATTTACGTAAGATGTACTCTGGCTCAAGGGAGCAAAAACTGATGAGAGAAAAACTAAACGCCTTTGAAGGTGCCACACCCTTAAAGAGACATAAGAACATAAGAAAATAAGGGAAGCTGCAAGAAGCCATC